>NC_084637.1:25764193-25891693 GCF_033978795.1 Nerophis ophidion
TTTCACATTCTGTCTCTCACAGTTGAAGTGTACCTATGATGAAAATTACAGACCTCTGTCATCATTTTAAGTGGGAGAACTTGCACAATCGGTGGCTGACTAAATACTTTTTTGCCCCACTGTACAAAATACACATTTGGAAGGGCTTAAAGACCAGATTGTTCAGAGTCAACTGACCTTCTTCAGAACGCTGTCGAGTGTTTCCGGGCGACTGATGTCAAAGCAGATGAGCACGGCGTCGGAGTCTGGATAGGAAAGAGGCCTCACATTGTCATAGTAGGGCGATCCTGGGAAAAAAAGGGAAATAAAGACAGATTTCATACAACATGCTGACATAAATCCATGTACTGTACATTTGGAAATTAAAGTTTTGACAAAAAAATATAAAACTTTGGCCGGAAGCTGTGACTTCTAGGCCAATGTTGAAGATGCCAGTGTGAACAAAGTCAAACACCAAAAATCATAGGTCATTTTTAAGGGTGCAAAATCATTAACGGGCCGATATAAGGAATTAGGATGTCATACCTATTAATCCGATATAAGGTTGTCTCGATACCAATATTTTGGTACCTGTACCACAATGTATTTTGATTATTTGATACAATTCTAAAAAAAAAAAAAAGGATCACAAAAAATGGCTATATTGGCTTTATTTTAACAAAAAAAAATCTTACGGTACATTAAATATCCATCCATCCGTCCCTTTTCTACTGCTTATTCCCTTATCTCAGCTACAATCTGGCAGAAGGCGGGGTACACCCTGGACAAGTAGCCACCTCATCCCAGTACATTAAACATATGTTTCTTACTGCAATCAAAGAACAACTTAAAATAGTGAACATACTAGACAACTTGTCTTTTAGTAGCAAGTAAGCAAACAAAGGCTCCCAATGACGTATGCAGTAACTGTCATTTCTCATTCTTTTATTTTGTCAAAATTATGAGGGACAAGCTGTAAAACTAGATTATTAATCTACTTATTCATTTAAAGTACCAATGATTGTCACACACATACTAGATGTGGCAAAATTATTCTCTGCATTTGACCCATCACCCTTGATCACCCCCTGGGAAGTGAGGGGAGCAGTGAGCAGCAGCGGTGCCGCGCCCGGGAATCATTTAGGTGATTTAACCCCCAATTCCATCCCTTAATGCTGAGAGCCAAGCAGGGAGGTAATGGGTCACATTTTTATAGTCTTTGGTATGACTCGGCCGGGATTTGAACTCACGACCTACCCATCTCAGGGCGGACACTCTGACCACTGAGTAGGTATTTACCGTTAATACATAGTTGTTTTCTGTTCAAACATGTTCTATCTACACTTATGTTAAAATGTAATAATCACTTATTCTTCTATTTGATACTTCACATTAGTTTTGGATGATACCACAAATTTAGGTATTGCTCCGATACCAAGTAGTTACCAGGCCATACATTGGTCATGATTTGTGTGTCCCAGGACTTATTTCCCAAGTTTATGAATATGATATGAATGTAAAAGAAAAAATATTTTGTGGCGATTAAACATATTGATAGGTAGTATAGTAGTATCGACTAGATACGCTCCTGTACTTAGTATCATTACAGTGGATGTCAGGTGTAGATACACCCATGGCATTAGTTTACATTGTGACGCCAGTGAGCTATAGCAGTGGTCCCCAACCTTTTTGTATCCGCGGACCGGTCAATGCTTAATAATTTGTCCCGTGGCCCGGGGGGGGGGTCCTTTTTTTTTTCTTCTTTGTCATGAAAAAGGGACATTTTTGTCATGAAAAAGGGAGTTTTTTGTGGTTGGTGCACTATTTGTAAGTGTATATTGTGTTTTTTATGTTGATTTAATTAAAAAAAAAAAATATATATATATATATACGATGAGGTGGCGACTTGTCCAGGGTGTACCCTGCCTTCCGCCCGATTGTAGCTGAGATAGGCGCCAGCGCCCCCCGCGACCCCGAAAGGGAATAAGCGGTAGAAAATGGATGGATGGATGGATATATTTTATTTTTTTAATAAAAAAATTCTGCGGCCCGGTACCAATCGGGCCGCGGCCCGGTGGTTGGGGACCACTGAGCTATAGTATCCTCCTACAGTGTGCCATAAAGCATATTTTGCTATTCCTCGTCTTGCAGGGATGATACTTGTAAGAAACTTACAATGTCGCCATGGAGGCGAGGATTAGTGTTTTAGAAGTAGGTAAAACACTGCCAATTGTGGATGGACAATAGCTGCTAGATAACTAGCAATGTCTTAAAGCACCTCTTCCTGATGGTGTTTCAGTGTTGTAACGTCACCTTTATCGTCAGTTTTTAGACTAAAATGCGTCTGTTTTCTCTTCTGTCTACCCACTGTGTCACAGGAAAAAGTACTGTGATTGTGCACTGCCGAACATGCTCCTCTGCTTGTAAAACCATCAATGTCATGACGCGCTGTAATGCCCGCTTTTAAAAGAATCTGGCGAACTGGTATTTTTCGAACAGAGGATGGTACCGTTTTTGATTCATTAGTTCCGCAATACTATACCAGTATCGGTATACCGTACAACCCTAATCTGATATTTTTTTAAAAAATGCTCCAATCTGGCAAAATTACCCATACTGTGCCGCAGGTGGTTATGGTGAGCATATCAAATGTTTAGCTTTCTCCTACTCAGGAGTTCGTAAACATCCCCTGAGCTCATTGTAAACAGACATGGCATTGATTGTGTGGGTGTTCTTCAGTTTCAAAGCATATGTTCTGCAGAAACTCTGCAATTAAGGACTCACACTCCAAAACCTCAACCCTGGTCAGCCATCTAAAATACCAACGTCACGAAAATGTTTTGAAAGCTTACGACAGCGCAACATTCCAAGAAAGCGAAATTATCAGTTAGTATTACCACGGTTATTAGGGCTGCGAATCTTTGGGTGTCCCACGATTCGATTCAATATCGCTTCTTGGGGTCGCGATTCGATTATATCGATTTTTTTCAATTCGACCCAATTCTCGATTCAAAAATGTTTCCGATTCAAAACGATTCTGTATTCATTCAATACATAGGATTTCAGCAGGATCTACCCCAGTCTGCTGACATGCAAGCAGAGTAGGAGATTTTTGTAAAAAAGCTTTTATAATTGTAAAGGACAATGTTTTATCAACTGATTGCAATAATATAAATTTGTTTTAACTTTTAAATGAACCAAAAATACGACTTATTTTATCTTTGTGAAAACATTGGACACAGTGTGTTGTCAAGCTTATGAGATGCGATGCAAGTGTAAGCCACTCTATTGTTCTTTTATTTATTTTTATAAATGTCTAATGATAATGTTAATGAGGGAGTTTTAATCACTGCTATGCTGAAATTATAACTAATACTGATACTGTTGTTGATAATATTCATTTTTGTTTCACTACTTTTGGTTTGTTCTGTGTCGTGTTTGTGTCTCCTCTCAATTGCTCTGTTTATTGCAGTTTTGAGTGTTGCTGTGTCAGGTTTGGTCTTGGAAACGGATTGCATTGTTATGGTATTGCTGTGTAGTGGTTTGTTGGATTGATTAAAAAAATTAAAATTAAAATAAAAAACATTTAAAAAAAAATCGATTAAAAAAAAAAAAAATGGGAATAGATTCTGAATCGCGATGCGTATTCGAATCGATTTTTTCCCACACCCTTAACGGTTGTACTTCATGCACTCGGAGTACTCATACACACCAAGTTTAATTTATAAAAAAAAAAAAAAAAAAAAAAAAAAAAAGCAAATACAATAAATAAATAGCCACACGATATACTTTCTTGCAAGAAAAAATATGGTTCTGGCTACTTAAGAGCCATATTATTATTTAAGTGTTTAAATTACGTTTTTCTTCTTCCGTTTTAATTTGTACAACTTTGTGTTTTTTTTAATGATAAAGAAAAAAATTGGGTTTGTGCACATTAGGTCTGGTTTATGTGAGGTCACGCAAATTCACTTCCTGTTGTCATATTTCTCTGAATATCAAGCAAACTGTTCAATGTGCAAAAAAAAAAATCTTGGTTGCTCAGACAAAAAGACAAAATAACAGATGATCAAAATAATTGCTTGGTCAAACATCATAATTCATCCCGGCAGTGGGGATTCCTTCCTTCTAGCAAGCTTCATTTGCAGCACACACACAGACAGTTTGACGAACAGGTGGCTAACTGAAGCGAACACATTTTCCACATTCGGGTTCCTGTTGAAGCTATTTTCGTATCAGCCAAACATAGATTCAGAGTCATTGAGTAGCAGGAAATCAGACTCTGTATCATACGAGTTTACCAAGAAACCTGAAAATGTTCATTTATGGGAGGATTTCATTCTTCAGCTATGAATGCGTAAAGGAATGTAGTGTACTTCAAATTGCTAAATGACGTGATGCATAGCAACGGGGAGTACAAAACAAACAATGCACACGCATACAAAAGTGCCGACTATGACAAGATTCTTCTTGGGGGGGGGGACAAAAAAAACGCTGCAGAGAAACAGAACCTCAGAGCAAAGAAACGACTTTTCAAATTGAAGCCATATGTGAAGGAGACGCCCAATCTACGGGCCAGACATCATGGTCAGGAAGTGGCGGGGTGAGGGGGTGCGCAATGTCAAGGTGAGTCAAGATCACATGACAAGCAATGGCCGGGCGACCACACACACACACCTGGCTGCCAAAAAATCTGGGGAATTTTGTTTTGGGGGAACTGAAGGCTCCCCTGGGAGGTCCTTTTTCAAACATTGAACAGTCAGGAATGCGCACGCACACACATTTTGCTCTCTTAATCCAAACAGTTTTTGGGGGGAGGCGACACCGTTTAAACAATCCACCCTTACTTCAATGCAAAATGAAAGACTGACACCGACTGATGAACAAACCCTGTGACCTTATTGACAGAGCAAAAGTCACCTCGGGGTGAGTGTGTGTGGAGGCAAGACTGGGGGTTGCCGCGCCTTTTGTTTGGGTGCAATACAAAATCAATCATTTACTTCTCTTGCAGCACACATTTACCGTAAAACATTGTCTCAATACAACTGATGGAGAACGCCATATTCAAACTAAGCTACGGGAATAGAATTGGCAAAAATGTCTTGGTACGCGTAAGATTTACAGCAGAGTGGTACCTCAGTTTTAATGAGTATTCCATGACAAAAAAGGTCAGACAAAAACTAAAAATTTGTTTGCTAGCACAATGTTTTGCCGTATGATAACAGACATTATTTAAAAAAAAAAACTGGATAGATTTCTGTTGAAAACAGACCGTTACAAAAAAAAAAGGCCGAACAAAAACTGTATCTTACAAAAAGAGAGTACATTCCTATTTTTAGTGAATTATATTTATATAGCGCTTTTTCTCTAGTGACTCAAAGCGCTTTACATAGTGAAACCCAATATCTAAGTTACATTCAAACCAGTGTGGGTGGCACTGGGAGCAGGTGGGTAAAGTGTCTTGCCCAAGGACACAACGGCAGTGACTAGGTTGGCAGAAGCGGGAATCGAACCTGCAACCCTCAAGTTGCTGGCACGGCCACTCTACCAACCGAGCTAAACCGCCCTCTTGTTTCATCAACCATTATAATTACAGTACATCTTCAAAGAACAATACAAGAGAAACTAAAGTTGGATATACTTTCAAGTAGGGCTGGGCGATATGGCCTTTTTTTAATATCTCGATATTTTTAGGCCATATCGCGATACACAATATATATCTCGATATTTTGCCTTAGCCTTGAATTAACACTCAATACATATAATCACAGCAGTATGATGATTCTATGTGTCTACATTACAACATTCCTGTTCATACTGCATTAATTAATCTCATTTTAAACTTTCATGTAGAGAAGGAAATCACAACTGCCGTATTTTTCGGAGTATAAGTCGTTTCAGAGTATAAGTCGCACCTGCCAAAAATGCATAATAAAGAAGGAAAAAACATAAGTGGCACTGGAGTATAACTCGCATTTTTGGGGGAAATTTATTTGATAAAACTCAACTTCAAGAATAGACATTTGGTAAATGGGTTGTACTTGTATAGCACTTTTCTACCACTTTTTAAGGAGCCCAAAGCGCTTTTGACAGTATTTCCACATTCGCCCATTCACACACTGACGGTGGGAGCTTCCATGCAAGGCGCTCACCAGGACCCATCAGGAGCAAGGGTGAAGTGTCTTGCCCAGGGACACAACGGACGTGACTAGGATGGTAGAAGGTGGGGATTGAACCAGGAACCCTCAGATTGCTGGCACAGCCACTCTACCAACTTCGCCACGCCCTCCCCCAAAGGCAATTTAAAATAAATAAATAGTGAACAACAGGCTGAAAAAGTGTATGTAACATGACGCATAAATAACTAACGTAGAACCTGCCTGGTATGTTAACGTAACATATTATGGTAAGTCATTCAAATAACTATAACATAGAAAATGCTATAAGTTTACCAAACAGTCTGTCACTCCTAATCGCTAAATCCCATGAAATCTTAAACGTCTAGTCTCTTACGTGAATGAGCTAAATAATCCATCCATCCATCCATTTTCTACCGCTTATTCCCTTTCGGGGTCGCGGGGGGCGCTGGCGCCTATCTCAGCTACAATCGGGCGGAAGGCGGGGTACACCCTGGACAAGTCGCCACTTCATCGCAGGGCCAACACAGATAGACGGACAACAATATTATTTGATATTTTACGGTAATGTGTTAATTTCACACATAAGTCGCACCCCCGGCCAAACTATGAAAAAAAACTGCGACTTATAGTCCGAAAAAAACAGTAAGTCAATTGACCAAAACTATATTTATTAAACAGTTGTTAGCAGGTGACTTTTCAAATAATGCTACATATTAGCAGTAATGCTACTTTTGGTAACAACGCTTGTGCCCCACACATGACAAATTAAAGTTGTCTATTCGACATAGTCCCTCTTGAAGCCGAACCACCACCAGACGATGGAACCTGTGCTGTTTTTCTTGGGAATTAATTCTTCCTACATTTGTTACCAGATCCGCATCTTCTTTCTCTCGTATTACCACTCGCACGGCTCCACTAGCATCACAGCTAACGTTACCCATGCTGCTACCTCTCTGCCCTGACAGGCTGTATACGTACAGTGGGGGGAAAAAAGTATAGTCAGCCACCGATTGTGCAAGTTCTCCCACTTAAAATGATGACAAAGGTACACTTCAACAGTGGGAGACAGAATGTGAAAAAAAATCCAGGAATTCACATTGTAGGAATTTTAAAGAATTTATTTATAAATTATGGTGGAAAATAAGTATTTGGTCAACCATTCAAAGCTCTCACTGATGGAAGGAGGTTTTGGCTCAAAATCTCACGATACATGGCCCCATTCATTCTTTCCTTAACACAGATCAATCGTCCTGTCCTCTTAGCAAAGCATGAGGTTTCCACCCCCATGCTTCACAGTAGGTATGGTGTTCCTGGGATGCAACTCAGTATTCTTCTTCCTCCAAACACGGCAAGTTGAGTTTATACCAAAATGGATACATGGATGATACAGCAGAGGATTGGGAGAATGTCATGTGGTCAGATGAAACCAAAATAGAACTTTTTGGTATAAACTCAACTCCTCGTGTTTGGAGAAAGAAGAATACAGAGTTGCATCCCAAGAACACCGTACCTACTGTGAAGCATGGGGGTGGAAACATCATGCTTTGGGGCTGTTTTTCTGCTGAGGGGACAGGACGATTGATCCGTGTTAAGGAAGGAATGAATGGGGCCATGTATCGTGAGATTTTAAGCCAAAACCTCCTTCCATCAGTGAGAGCTTTGAATGGTTGACCAAATACTTATTTTCCACCATAATTTACAAATAAATTATTTAAAATTCCTACAATGTGAATTCCTGGATTTTCTTTTCACATTCGGTCTCTCACAGTTGAAGTGTACCTTTGATGAAAATGACAGACCTCTGTTATCTTTTTAAGTGGGAGAACTTGCACAATCGGTGGCTGACTAAATACTTTTTTGCCCCACTGTATGTGACGTATTTGAAAAGGTGCGCTTACACTCTGTGAGAAGGAGACACAAGAAGGAGTGTGAAGAGCCTGTAGTGTAATGCCCGCAGCTAAAAACAACTGTGGGAGAACGTGTACTCTAATATCACGATATAGTCATTTTCTATATCGCACAGAGACAAACCCGCTATACATCGCGTATATTGATATATCGCCCAGCCCTACTTTCAAGTAGTTAATTGACAACCTACTGAGCATTACTCAAGACAGTCATTGTCTAAAAAGCTTGCGGTGAAGTGAAAATATAATCAGGGCTGGCCGATAAAACGACACCAATATATATTGCGATAGACACGTAATTGATATTAATAAGAGGATAAAACGTTGGATAATTTTTCCTTCTTTGACGGAAAAAAACGGAAGTTGCAGAACAAAGTTGTTTGCATGAACAAAGGCACTTGTTTTCTGGTAATTGCAGGCGTGTGAGCACCCTTTGAGACAAAAAGAGGAAAACCGACCACAAAAGAGGAACATTTCTGTGGGCATAAAGTGCTGCCACGCAAGGCCCTGAAAGAACATTTTGAAGATCTAGACTGCATTTCCTGCAATTGGGTGCATATCTGTACTACATTTGAAAACGTTGGCAACTCTACCCTACAGCCACGCCCCCTCAGGTAACATACTTCAGGTGTTGTGACCTCCGTTTACAGCAGTCATGTAAAAAATGCACCTTCTTGCTGGCTACTAATAAATGCTCTACAACCACAACTGGTTCGGAACTAACAGTGTTCAAATTGCAATCATTCAAATATGATTAGCAGCAAAGTAGAAAACCATCAACGTTGTGGCTCGGAGAGTCAATGCAGGCTACAAGTAAGTTAACTATGTGATGCAAACTACTTAGCTTGTTTTGGCACTCCTGAGCATCTACCGGTCCTGCAATTCAGTGTGGCGTTTAGGCAAAGGGAACAACGAGTACCTGTTGAGGTGAAGTGAAGTGAATTGTATTTATATAGCGCTTTTTCTCCAGTGACTCAAAGCGCTTTACATAGTGAAACCCAATATCTAAGTTACATATAAACCAGAGTGGGTGGCACTGGGAGCAGGTGGGTAAAGTGTATTGCCTAAGGACACAACGGCAGTGACTAGGATGGTGTAAGCGGGGATCGAACCTGCAACCCTCAAGTTGCTGGCACGGCCGCTCTACCAACCGAGCCATACCGCCCCAGGTGAGCGTTCAACAAATTTTGTTTAGAATGTTTTGGTTTTTTTTTACATTGTAGTGGGATAACATTATTTATACCTACGGAACTTTTGTTATTGTTACAGTTCCGGTCGGACGCATTTTTACGGGACAAATTTTCGGTGTTGCGTGGAGAAGCCACAGATTAGGGCTGGGAGATATATCGATATATCGCGGGTTTGTCTCTGTGCGATATAGAAAATGACTATCGTAGGGCTGGGCGATATATTGCAGGTTTGTCTCTGTGCGATATAGAAAATGACTATCGTAATATTCGATTATATGTTCTCACACTGTTGCTTTAAGCTGCGTGCATTACATTACTGACGTGTCTCACTCCTTCTCGTCTCTCCTTCTTACAGAGACGTAAAATAACCCTGCATTCTTACGTACGTCACATACCGTCGCGCGTGTAGCGTCATAGCTGTCGCTGAGAGCTAACGTTAGCATGGCTAACGTGAGCTGAGGCAGGTCGAGTTGTTTTTAGCTGCAGGCATTACACAACAGGCGTTTCTCACTCCTCGTCTCTCATTCTGACGGATACGGAAAACAAGCCCGCCTTCTTACATACGTCACATACTCTCGATAGTCTAGAGTCATAGCTCTCGCCGATCAGAGAGGTAGCAGCATGGCTAATGTTAGCCGAGGCAGGTCGAGAGATGGTGCGAAACTTATCACAAATGGAGGAAGAACAATAAATACCCAGAATAAAGAGCAGGGGATCCATCATCTGGCGGTGGTTTGGCTTCAAGTGGGAAGATATTCAGCAGACAACAGCAATATGCTGTTCTATGTATATACTATGACGATTAACCTGTGTGACGACTGAATTATGCTGATAGTATATATTTTTACCATGAATTGATTAACGTGGACCCTGACTTAAACAACTTCAAAAACTTATTTGGGTGTTACCATTTAGTGGTCAATTGTACGGAATATGTACTGTACAATCTACTAATAATAATATCAATCAATCAATGCATAGTATGCAGCAGAAGTGTTACTACAAAAAGGTAACACTATTAATTTGTTCTTTCATTTAAAAAGTCACCCGTGAGAGAATGAAGAGTATTTAATGAATACAGTTTTGGTCAATTGACTTAGTTGTGATTTCCCTCTGTGCATGAAAGTTTAAAATGAGCATATATTAATACAGTATGAAGAATGTTTTCAAGGTGACAAATAGAATCATCCTACTACTGTGATTATATGCATCTAGTGTTCATTCAAGGCCAAGGCAAAATATTGTAATATATCGTATATCGCAATATGGCATAAAAATATCGCAATACTATCCCATCCATCCATTTTCTACCGCTTATTCCCTTTTGGGTTCGCGGGGGGCGCTGGTGCCTATCTCAGCTACAATCGGGCGGAAGGCGGGGTACACCCTGGACAAGTCACCACCTCATCGCAGGGCCAACACAGATAGACAGACAACATTCACACTTACATTCACACACTAGAGCCAATTTAGTGTTGCCAATCAACCTATCCCCAGGTGCATGTCTTTGGAAGTGGGAGGAAGCCGGAGTACCCGGAGGGAACCCACGCATTCACGGGGAGAACATGCAAACTCCACACAGAAAGATCCCGAGCCTGGATTTGAACCCAGGACTGCAGGACCTTCGTATTGTGAGGCAGACGCACTAACCCCTTTTCCACCGTGAAGCCTATCGCAATACTAATAAAAGCCGATATCGCCCAGCCCTACTATATCGTGATATTCGAGTATACGTTTTCACGCAGTTGCTTTTTACTGTGGGCATTATGTTACAGGCTCTTCTCGTGCTTTCCTGTCTCTCCTCACAGACATCAAGCGCACATTCTTACACACGTCACATCATTGGTCACATATGTATACGCCCTCACGGAGCAGAGAGATAGCAGCATGGGTAACGTTAGCTGTGATGCTAGCAGGGCCGTGCGAGTGGCAATACGAGAGAAAGAAGGTGTGAATGAAGAAAGAAGTCATTCCCAAGAAAAACAGCAGGGGCTCCATCATCTGGCGGTGGTTTGGCTTCAAGTGGGAATATGTCGAACAGACAACCATAATAAGTCAAGAATGTGGAAAAAGCGTTACTATAAAAAGTAGCATTACTGCTGATATGTAGCATAATTTGAAAAGTCACCTGCTAGAGAATGAATAGTGCTTACTCCGCCTGTCAACATCTCCGTTCGGTGCCACACGGCCACACTATCAAAATGCAGAGGCAAACATTTCCAGATCAACACTGTATGAAAAAAATAGTCAACAACAAAATTTAATAACGTCCGTTGTAACCTACCACATAGCGAAGGACGAACACTATTTGATTTCCTATTATGCAGCTTATTTTTATTTGACACTTAAAATGTCTGACAATCTTGCACTTTTTGTTTTGGAAATGACATGAACGTTTGTGTCATTGCTTGATAACAGTTTAATAAATACAGTTTTTGTCAAGTGACTTCCTTCTCTGCATGAAAGATTAAAATGCAGTATGAACAAGAATGTTTTAATGTAGACACCTAGAATCATCATACTGCTGTGATTATATGTATCAAGTGTTAATTCAAGGCTAAGGCAAAATATCGATATATTGTGTATCGCAATATGGCCTAAAAATATTGATATTAAAAAAAAGGCCATACTGCCCAGCCCTACCACAGATTTATAGATACTGCTCGATTGCTGACAAGAAAAAGTTGGCTTCGACTACCATCACTACACACAACAATTTTTCATTAAAACAAACAGAATTGATTATTGGATGCGGAAATAGTTTAAAAACTGATATTTGCATTTCCGTGGACATTTTAACAGGCCTGTAATCGAGCATTGTAGGAAGTGATCACTGATCTGTGGGAGTTTTACCAATCCAGTAACAGTATCAACTATCAAGTTTGTTTGTGCCATCTTGTTGTCTCAAGGTTAATTCTTTGCACTGAGTGAGAAGAAAAACTAGAAATGAATGCTGTAGAGTGAATTCATGACAAAACCGGATAAATTCACCGACAGTATGGTAGTTTTTCGATTTAAAAAAAACAAAAAAACAGTCCGTAGTTAGGCCAATGTGGTCTGTCATTGATGCAAGGCGCTCATCCCCAACATTGGAAATATCACACTACTTTAGTCAAGCTCAACCTTTAAACCACAGCCGTAACTTTCTGGCACTAAACCTGCAGAAAACAGTTCTCAGGTTTCTCTATATTTCCATTTTCACACTCTGCAATATTTTCTTACAATTTAAGCACTTCTTACTTATTACTTATTTTGCACCTACATTTTAAGAGGTTAGTTTGCAAAAATAACCTGGTTTACCGTATCTTTCAGACTATAAGTCGCAGTTTTTTTTTAGTTTTTTTTTACATAGTTTAGCCAGGGGGTGCGACTTATATTCAGGAGCGACTTGTGTGAAATTAACACATTACCGTAAAATATTAAATAATATTATTTAGCTCATTCACGTAAGAGACTAGACGTATAAGATTTAATCGGATTTAGCAATTAGGAATGACAGATTGTTTGGTAAACGTATAGCATGTGCTATATGTTAGTTATTTGAATGACTCTTACCATAATATGTTACGTTAACATACCAGGCACCTTCTCAGTTGGTTATTTATGCGTCATATAACGTACACTTATTCAGCCCGTTGTTCACTATTCTTTATTTTAAATTGCCTTTCAAATGTCTATTCTTGGTGTTGGGTTTTATCAAATTTCCCCCAAAAATGCGACTTATACTCCAGTGCGACTTATATATATATTTTTTTCTCCTTCTTTAATATGCAATTTTGGCAGGTGCGACTTATACTCCGGAACAACTTATACTCCGAAAAATACGGTATATTGAATATATTCTTCTCCTGGTCCTTATTTTCAATAGTTCATAAAATATATCAAAAATTGTCTTTACCCACCAGTATCAAACAGTTTTCGGTCGTATTGCCCAGCCCTAAATAGAATACACTGTTTACTAAAAAGTGAGGGGGTGAGTAAGTTTGTGAGATACAGTGTGATGCAGGAGGAAGGGATAGGCTTCAGCCTTGAATGGATGGTAGCAAGAGGTTTAAGTAAGAAAAACATTTTTAAACTTAGTACACCATAAATGGTGGCTTAAAGGGATTTGCAGAGCTATAATATTTAAAATACAACTATATGCCCTGTGATGAATCCCTCTGTGGTCTATGGTGCAATCTTGGCAGCAGGTTATAGAAGTTGATGTGTGTGTTTATGGGATCTGTAATGTTTGGGGCACTTCATACTGTTGCACTCTGGTTGCAAGCCTGCATACCACAGTATCACTGTTTCCAAATGTTGATCCAGGAGGTCGATTCTATAAAAACATTTAAACCAAGCACCTCACTTCAGATTGCTATACTATAGAATCCCAAACTCTGATTTGGCTTCTGTTCCCACCACAGACGGGGTGTGTAGGCTGTCAGCTACATCAAAGCAGCACAAAACAGTAACTTTCCAATACGTAAATAAGCTTGCATTCTTGGCATGGGGTTGTTTATCATAACTGTACAGCGGTAGGTCTTACGAGTTTAATTGGTTCTGTGATGGACCTCATAATTTAAAATACTCCTGTCAAATTAATGTTTCCCGAATATAATTATTCGCTTCTGAACCTCCCAAAACACAGCACAATTTTAACGCGTAACATTTTTTTAAATAAGTAAAAACTACTTCTAGATAAAGACGGTAACAAAAAGAATACATTGGCATGTACTACAAAGTACAGTACTTTTATGAAGTAATGTACAACATTTACCTTGGAGAGTGGCCTTTTACAGGAATTGTTTTCACGGCTTTAGCTGGCATTGTCAGTCTTTTATCGACAACTCCTGCTATGCTGCTTTGCCAATTACTAGAGGGTGTAACGGTACACAAGAATTTCGGTTTGGTACATACCTCTGTTTAGAGGTTACAGTTCGGTTCATTTTCGGTACAGTAAGAAAACAACAAAATACAAATTTTTGGGTTATTTATTTAGCAAATTTGTAAACAATGGCTTTATCCTTTTAACATTGGGAACACTATAATAATTCTGCCTACGTTAATCAACATTAAACTGCCTCAACTTGTTGCTCAGATTAAATAAAATGACTAAACTTTTCTTCTACATATACAAAATGCAACATTAAACAGATTCAAGTCAACTCATCATGCTTGATTTATTACAGTATTTGGGAAGCCCGCAGTGAATGTAAATGTTATATTTTTATCAACATTCAAACTTCGCTGCTACATTTCTAATGATTAATGTAACTATAGCTGAAAAAAATAGTACAACAGCAATAGGAGAGACTATTCATCCCTGAACATCATGGAGTTCATGTAGGCTTAATGATGCACTTACATTATTATATCACACACACACCAAAATGAGCTAACATTACACTAAAAGTTAA
This sequence comes from Nerophis ophidion, assembly GCF_033978795.1. Taxonomy (NCBI): domain Eukaryota; kingdom Metazoa; phylum Chordata; class Actinopteri; order Syngnathiformes; family Syngnathidae; genus Nerophis; species Nerophis ophidion. The sequence goes on from NC_084637.1 coordinate 25,778,806, forward strand.
TTAGCCTTCACCTCAAGCCAGGACTGCGAGCGAGCTGAGCTGCAGTTTGTTTCTAGAACGCCATTTAGAATGTTGACTGGGAAGTGTTTATTGTAAATTTGGGGAGAGTCCGCTGCTCACCTATCTGCTCGACGCTGAAGCGCTGACTACATGCACTCTGAATACGCACTGCTGATTGGTTGTTACCGCTATATATGTAACCAATCAGATGGTTGTGTGGGTGGGAAAATGCTGGGTGCTATGTAGGAGACAGAAGCAGAACAGCTTGTTAGGACTTTAGCTTAGGCAGCTACTTCATATGTTTGTGTTTAAACTGGTTCAGTACACCTCTGAACCGAACCAAAACCCTCGTACCGAAATGGTTCAATACAAATACACGTACTGTTACACCCCTACTAATTACTTCTTTTATTCAATGAATATTATCCACTTCTTTCCCATGTTTCGAAAAACAAAGTTATGTCTTGCTAGTGGGGCACTGAATATTTTGGTTGGATCTTACGTTGTCGATTGTGGCATTCGATACGGCAACTAGGTACGAACCCAAATTTTCTTGCAACCTCGAGCTACGTCTGGTCATATTTATTTAATTGTTTGCATTTTTTAAATATGCATGACATGCTGCAGTGTTTACAGAAGTAAATATGCCTCCCAATCTAGTAGGTCTCAGTCGACCAAAATGATTGCATATAGAAGATTAGAAAGGAGGGCGTTTAAGTGTGGTTGAGCAGTCGGAACATTAACCAGAGTTCCTAAAACAACATTTTCATTGTTTTCTGCCTATTTGTCGTCAACTTTTTAATTTGCACCTGTCTAATTTGGAAAAGAATGACGCTTATCGTCATTTGCTTACATATTGGTCGGATGAACGCGACTCGATCGATCAGAATGCAGTTGCATCGGATACATATCCGATTAATTGCCAAATACAAAAGAGGCATAGGTCGGATTTGAAAAATTCGGAATTGTACTGTTCACATTGACATGAAAAAAAAATCTGATACCAGGTCACATGTGGGGGAAAAAATTAATAAAATATTTTTTTTTAAATCAGAATTGACTTATAGTGTGAACAAGGCCTACCACTAGCATAGGTGAGAGAGCCCGTATTCCAACAAAATAACTTTGAGCTGGGGCACTCGCAAGCTAAAAAAGGTACCAATGCATTTTTTTTGCTATTGTCACATAAAAGTGAAGAACCTCTTAAATGATCAATCTTCATTAATCAACAAGTTGTCACGGTACCACATACCACGTTAGATTGTTATTTAGGTAGCGATTACAATTGAAACAGAACAGATTTGACATCTGCTGCTTGGGGGTAAAAAGGTGCTTGTGTGTCCCAAAATCCACAACCATTATGAAGCTGAGAGCCAATGCCGACATGGTCAATGTCATGCCAGAAACTACACAGAACAGAACACATTCCTTTCACGTCTTGCTCTCCACATAATGTGTTTCAGATGCCCAGCCTAGTTATTTTCCAATGACTCTCCGCATGGAGATCGCTCAGGGAAGACATCTATAGGTGTTTAAGCGTCTAAGCAAAAGCCGCCGTCATTGTCCCTGCATGGCAATGAGGAATTAGGCAGGAATTTATTTCCCATCTTTCATGGCTGTCTTTTTCAATCACGACCGCCTCACATCGTTTGAAAGTTGTTTTTCTTCCCCCCGCTCCATCCCTCAGTTGCTGGAACCAATCATCGCAAAAATAAGACCCTGTGACTGAAAGGGCCAGCTGCAGAGTTGGGTTGGCATTCTACAACACCACTGAATGTTACGAACGAAGCACTCAAACAAAAACACACAACCTTGACGCTGCAAGGATAAAATTATTCTGTTGGCTGTTACACCTAGAGGAAATGGAAAACATTTCTACATGGTTTTTGCTGTGTGTATGTGGGGATTTTTTGGTCCATTCATCAAGAGGTGCATTGCAACACAGTTTGTTCTGTATGTGAACATGAACATCTACTGAATAATTGATAGTTACAAAGCTTACATGCACATCCTCTAAACCAACTTGGGAAAACCCTGTACTGTGTGTGATCTGTGTGTGTACAGTGCAACAGCCTACACACACATGACTGTCATGTAGTTAACTCTTGTCGTTCTTACAGGATCTCTAAATCTGGAAGGGCCCTGCCTCTTTTCAAGCTTGTTTCCATCCACAGCAACCATGATGACAATCACCCGCTTATATCACCTGACCTGATGTTTCACAGCTTCTTTGGAATAGACTTAGTGCACAAAATCCCATTGGCAACGCAGATATTTCTGTGATTTAACACAGGCGGTCCTGAGGTAAGCCACAGCAGAGGTATGGAAAGACCTGCTGATTTACTGCATAGCTCACATACTTGTGTTTAAGGAAAAGGCTTGAGAATATAAACGTGCCCACGTTGACGTACGTGTGCATGGAGGTGTTAAACCACCTGTGGAAAGAGTGACCGGCATGTTCAGCAATCAAGCCCTTGGAGTTGATATAGAATAGGATTTAAACCCCCATTCATCTCCGACATAATAAGATGAAGAGCAGCATCAGCTGCTATTGTTAGCAATCACTGGCAACAACCATTTGACAAGACAAAAGGATACAGGGTTACCCCCAGATTGCCAATATAACTGTGGCGGTGGGGGCGTGGTCAATATGACAAACTTTAATCATTTTCTTTTAAAGGCTAAAAAGATATGTACATTTAAAAACAATTAGCAGTAAACTTGTAGTTTTGCTCTGTTTTTCAATAGTTTATTGTACAATGTACTTTGAGACATTTTTAGGGTTTTAATCATTTTAGTGACATTTTCCGTATTTAAAAACGATCAGCAACAAATACAACAAAACAATACACAAAAATACCATAATGCAATAAATTTCAAAACCAAACCTGACCCAGCAACATTCAGAATAGCAATAAACAGAGCAATTGAGGACACACAAACATGACACGGTACAATCTAAAAGTAGTGAAAAAAAAATGATCATCAATATCAGTAATAATTTCGAAATAGCAGTGATTAAAAATCCCTCATTGATATCATTAAAAACATTAATACAAAAAAAAAAAAAATGGTGTCACAGTGGCTTACACTTGCATTGCATCTCATAAGCTTGACAACACACTGTGTCCAATATTTTACATCTTTTTCTGGTGTTATTGAAGACCGTAATCGTGTTTGGAGACTCCTTACTATTGTCGCACGATGTCCGCAACAAACAGCGAGCCGGACGTCAGTTGTTGCTCCACCTGAATTTTCTCTCCAAAAGGGTGCTACTATCCTTTTAAAAATGTGCACCTTTTGTTGATCACTGTCCACGGGTTTACATTAGGTATATTAAAATACGTCGACATTGCAAACATGCTGCTCCTGACCCAGACAATCCTGTGCGTATTGCTTACAATCCTTACAACATTGAGTTTCGTTTGTGCCATTGCAGCGGCAAAAAGTATTTTTTCGGCAGCCAAATTTTCAATGCATCACTAGTCAATAGGGGTGTGGGAAAAAATCGATTCGAATCGAATACGTTATGCGATTCAGAATCGATTCTCATAATTTTTTTTTAAATCAAACCACTACACAGCAATACCATAACAATGCAATCCAATTCCAAAACCAAACCTGACCCAGCAATACTCAGAACTGCAATAAACAGAGCAACTGAGAGGAGACTCAAACACGACAAAACAAACCAAAAGTAATGAAACAAAAATGAATATTATCAACAACAGTATCAATATTAGTCATAATTTCAGCATAGCAGTGATTAAAAATCCCTCATTGACATCATTAGACATTTATAAAAATAAAAAATAAAAAAAGAATAGTGTCACAGTGGCTTACACTTGCATTGCATCTCATAAGCTTGACAACACACTGTGTCCAATGTTTTTAAAAAGATAAAATAAGTCGTATTTTTGGTTCTTATAATAGTTAAAACAAATGTACATTATTGCAACCAGTTGATAAAACATTGTCCTTTACAATTATAAAAGCTTTTTTTTTTTTTTTTTTAAATCTACTACTCTGCTTGCATGTCAGCAGGCTGGGGTAGATCTTACTGAAATCCTATGTATTGAATGAATGCAGAATTGTTTGGAATCGGAAAAATATCGTTTTTGAATAGAGAAACGCGTTGAATCGAAAAGAAAAAGAAAAAAAAGATATATCATCGAATAGTGACCCCAATAATCTATATTGAATCGAATCGTGGGACACCCAAGATTCGCAGCCCTACTAGTCAATGTGCAAAAAATAGGCTACATAGATCCATTCATAATGTAAGGACCTGCTGGTATTATTGTTCAGACTTGCCATGGTCGCGTACATCCATAGCTGAAAGGGGATTTGGCAGAGAATGAGGAAATCTTTGTCGGAGTGAAGCACGTAAACAGACGTGTGTGCACGGAGGAAATACGTGTTGGAATTGGACCGTTTTGCATAAAATTGACAATAAAAGAGCATCAGACTTTATGCAAATTAATTGGGACGCCATTATTTAACTTTACCGTATTTTTCAGACTATAGGTCGCAGTTTTTTTTCATAGTTTGGCCGGGGGTGCGACATATACTACGGAGCGACTTATGTGTGAAATTATTAACACATTACCATAAAATATCAAATACCGTATTTTTCGGATATAAGTCGCAGTTTTATTTCCATAGTTTGGCCGGGGGTGCGACATATACTACGGAGCGACTTATGTGTGAAATTATTAACACATTTCTGTAAAGTATCAAATAATAGTATATAGCTCATTCACGTAAGAGACTAGACGTATAAGATTTCATGTGATTTAGCCATTAGGAGTGACAGTTTGTTTGGTAAACGTATAGCATGTTCTATATGTTATAGTTATTTGAATGACTCTTACCAAAATATGTTACGTTAACATACCAGGCACCTTCTCAGTTGGTTATTTATGCCTCATATAACGTACACTTATTCAGCCTGTTGTTCACTATTATTTAATTATTTTAAATTGCCTTTCAAATGTCTATTCTTGCTGTTGGGTTTTATCAAATACATTTCCCCAAAAAATGAGACTTATACTCCAGCGCGGCTTATATATGTTTTTTTTCCTTCTTTATTATACATTTTTGGCAGGTGCGACTTATACTCCGGAGTGACTTATACTCCGAAAAATACGGTAATATTATTGATATCATTCGCGGAAGAGACAAAGAAAATGTCAGCAATCGTCACACACACACGTCAGCCAATAAGAATCGGCGGGGGAGGGTCATGTCAGAAGTGCAATGTGGGTCATGGAATGCTAACTGTTATATGCTACTGCCGTAGCTATTAAAATAGATCATTTCATTGGTGGCGGTAACTTATAAAAACTGAGAAGGGCTGGACAAAAATGGCACCGAAAGGGAAATCATGTACTGCAGATTACAAGCTGGACGTAGTGAAATATGCAGCAGAAAACGGCGCATACCTTTGGAGTTGGCAGAGTTGTTTAGAAGAAACATCGAGGAAGAAGATTTCACTATATTTATCGATTAGGAGTGACAGATTGTTTGGTAAACGTATAGCATGTTCTATATGTTAGTTATTTGAATGACTCTTACCATAATATGTTACGTTAACATACCAGGCACCTTCTCAGTTTATTTCTTTATTTATTTTAAATTGCCTTTCAAGTGTCTATTCCTGGTGTTGGATTTTATCAAATAAATTTCCTCCAAAAATGTGACTTATACACCAGTGTGACGTGTATATGTTTTTTCTCTTCTCTATTATACATTTTCGGCCGGTGTGATTTATACTCCGGAGAGATTTATAATCCGAAAAGTACGGTACTTTGTTTTTACATAAAAACCTGAATTTTTAAGTTGTGGAGACTTCTTTTGCAGCGTTGGGCCGCCACAATCAATGCCATACTAGGAAATACTAAACGCTGAGAATATTTTAAATCTTTCACAAAGTGTTCAGAGCAAACTTGTTTGACTCTGCTCCCTTGGTCTGGAGTGGGTGCCCCTTTTCTCATAGTCTTTTGTAAAGTCTTTAAACTTTTTTTCTGTTTTTGATTACCAATTGAGGAACTTGTATCTTTATCGCAGTTTGAACGATTCCAACAGCCTAAAACAACGCAAACATAGGGCTTTTTTCTTCGAGAAAGGCAAAATGCCACCCAAAACACTATGACAGACGCTTGCTGGCCCACCACAGATAATGAACACAACCTATACTGTATGCCTGTTCTTGTATGAGTTGTTGTTGTACTTCTTAGGTGCAATGACAAAGTTGCATTCCGTTCTCTTTATCAAAAACTGTCTTCATTTTGTGTACTCAGGGTTGTACCGCCAGTCAGCTCAGGTATCCGTGATTCAATTTCCCAGTTGAAATAAAGTAGGTCTTCAGTGAACCACACCACTACTATTTCACCCCGCTGAGGATCCCAATGTGCTGGGTACAATTCAATTCTTTGTCCAGGAACGCTGTTGAAACCTTTAGCCGGAGGAATGCCAGTCATGCAGCTCCAATTTGCTGAGCCCCGAAACGTGATCCAATGCAACAATGGCTGCTGAGACGGGAGGGGAGCACGTTCCCGGAAATACTTGATACTTTGTGGGAGGCTGGTCCTACTTTGACCGGGACTTAGACCGCAGGTGTTCAATCAAACTAAAATAAATAAGTGTCCACTAGAATGAAGTCCTGACACGGCGGGAAAGACAAACGGGAAGCAATACATCTACCTTAATGACTCCATCCCACCCTCCCTCCCTTGTTAAACACAGCTTATTTGGTTGCTCATTAAGACACAACAAAGACCCCCTACCCTATGCATGTGTGTTTAGGTGTTCTCTAGTGGGGGTGGGGGCGTATAGTACGTTTGACTTCATTTCTGTGTCCTGCTTTTTATCTTGGTGTCTGCTGGTCTTTGAGTGCATGCTGGGGTTTCTCCCCCCCTCACATCAGACCAAGCACATAATGGATCAATAAGGTGGGCCTCAGCTCTACCCGTAAGTGTGTGTGGGCTTAACATTGAGGTGGGGTCTCACAACGTGTGATCTAATAGGGAAAAGCACACACATTGAAAGACTAACATTTGAAAACCGAGAGAAATTAAAAAAAAAGAAATAAGACTGCCAGCTGCAGGCCAATAAGGTGCAGTAAAACACTTCTCACCCTGAATGGCTTTCCTTTCGTCTTTCACAAGTCACACAAACAGTGGGTGTGAAGGAATTTCAAATGTGAGCAACATTTTGGCAGATGTTTCTTCTTCTATTTCCCTCAAGGAAATATGTCCTACCTACGCAGCTTCAAGAGGGACTCGCCTGCGTTTGTAGTCTCGTCTCTTCAAAAAAGGGTGAGATGAATATTCTGAGGTCTAAAAGAAAAAAAATAAGTTTCTCTTGTACTTGGTACTTGAATCTTGTGTCACCATGCAGAATTCAAACTGTAAATCCCCCCCTCTTCGCACCTCACTGAAAGTCCTTCCCATTCTTCTCTCTGAGAGTGCGCAAAATCGTGCACAAGCAGAGGTTGTTGACAGTCCGAAGTTGCATCAAAGGATCCCCTAGTTCAGTGGTCTGCAACCCACGGCTCTGGAGTGGCATGCAGCTCTTTCATGTCTCCAACCTGGCTCCCTTTGGCTTTTAAAATATGTAAATAAATCATGGCTATTCCATTTTAATTGATTTTATTTGATTTAATTAGCCTATTTTAATGTAGCCATTGTTATTTTAGAGTTAGTGATCTTGCAATGCGTCATATTTTGCTGCCAAGCAATTGCATTGTTTTAGTGGTCAACCCCCAGTAAATTTGCAATGGACAAATCAATAAGAGAAAAAATTCAGATGAAAATAAAACATTTAATGCTACATGGACAGTCTTTTGCATTTACTGTTGACAAGGTTGGTTCCCCTGTGTGCTTAATATGTGGGGAGAAAATAGCAAACAACAAAAATTCAAATGTGGAAATACATTTCCAGAACAAACAGTATTTGTGGAAAAATACTACCAAGCTGGAAATGACCGAAAAAGAGCAGTTTCGGAACTGCTGCGGGAAGCTGATCAGAGCAAAAATACCTAGGTCATATACCAGTGGTTCTCAAATGGGGGTAAACGTACCCCTGGGGGTACTTGAAGGTATGCTAAGGGGTACGTAAGATTTTTTTTAAATATTCTAAAAATAGAAAATTCAAAAATCCTTTATAAATTTATTTATTGAATACTACTTCAACACAATATGAATGTAAGTTCATAAACTGTGAAAAAAAATAAAAAAGTGCAATATTCAGTGTTGACAGCTATATTTTTTGTGGACATGTTACATAAATATTGATGTTACAGATTGCTTTTTGTGAAGAAATGTTTAGAAATAAGTTCATGAATCCAGATAGATCTCTATTACAATCCCCAAAGAGGGCACTTTAAGTTGAGGATTACTTCTCTGTGTAGAAATCTTTATTTATAATTGAATCGCTTGTTTATTTTTCAACAAATTTTTAGTTATTTTAATATCATTTTTTTCCAAATAGTTTGAGAAAGACCACTGCAAATGAGCAATATTTTTGCACTGTTATACAATGTAATAAATCAGAAACTGAGGACGAAGTGATGTATTTTACCTCATCTTTTTTCAAACAAAAATGCTGTGCTCTGATTAGGGGATACTTGAATTAAAAAAAAATTCACATGGGGCACATCACTGAAAAAAGGTTGAGAACCACTGTCATATACTGTCTAGTGTTTGATTTCATAAATACTACAGCTTAAATGTAATGAAACTAAAAGCAGTGTTATTGTCATTTTACTCAAATAGAGTTTGCGGCTCTACGTGGGTTAACTTTGGTGGGAAATGGGCTCAAATGACTTTGTACGCTGAAGTTTGCCGACCCCTGCCCTAGTTCGTATTTTGTTGCATAGTATCGGTAACACGTCGCCACGCGAAAGAATACACACAAAATATAGGAACACTAGATTACCTGCCGAGAAGGAAAACAGCCACTTGCATGCCCAAAGTTAGTCCAAGACTGGCCTGTAATGTCCTCCATCTTGAATACGCCGGACCAACATTTATTCAAGTTTTGGCTCTTCTTTGTTTTTTTAAACGTAAAGCATCTTTTCTTCCTATGATTTCTTCTTTTTGTTTTTTTTTCCAGCAGTGCATGCTGCCACAGTGCAGCATGTACTACATGCTTCCGATCTTTCCAGGTGGATGCTGCCATGCTTTACTGCAAACAAGTCGGCATCAACAACTCACTATCGCATCAGCCAATGAGGAGGCTTCTTCGTGGGCTCTGCTTACCCCTCCTTTCTTCAAATCCTTTGATTGGATCTGGAGGGGTTGACCGCCAGGAAGAAAAATAATTTTGTCTTCCGGGGTTTTATTTACTAAAATACCTAATTATAAAAAAGGTACAGACAGCATGCAGATATACGATTTTTTTCAGTGTTACGATATACTAAGGGTGTAACAGTACGTGTATTTGTATTGAACCGTTTGGGTACGGGGGTTTCCGTTCGGTACAGGGGTGTACCGAACGAGTTTCTAAGCTAAAGTCTTAACAAGCTGCTTTGCTTCTTCTGCCTCTGTCTCAGCACCCAGCATTGTCCCACCCACACAGCCATCTGAATGGTTACATATATAGCTGAAACAGCCAATCAGCAGTGCGTATTCAGAGCGCATGTAGTAAATGCTTCAGCGTCGAGCAGATAGGTGTTTACCGGTGAGCATAAGGCAGTGCACTCTCCCCAAATTATAATAAACACCTCCCAGTCAACTACTAATAACATCACTATGAGCCCGTTGACCTTCTAGAAACTTAAACTGGAGCTCAGCTCGCTCGCAGTTCTGGCTTGAGGTGAAGGCTAATTAGCTTTTAGCGTAACATTAGCTCATTTTGCAGTGTGTGTGTGTTTTACACACAGAAAAGCTTTGAATGGCAGGGTCACTGCTATCACATGTTGATAAAAATATAACATTTAAATAATAAAATTCAACTACAGGTTTCCCAAATGCTGTGATAAATTAAGCATGATGAGTTGACATGAAACAGTTTAATGTTGCACTTTTTATACGTAGAAGAAAAGTTGTCATTTTCTTTAATCTGAGCAACAATTTGAGTCAGTTTAATATTGATTAACGTGGGCAGAATAATTATAGTGTTCCTAATGTTAAAAGGATAAAGCCATTGTTTACAATTTGGTAAATAACCAAAAAATTTATATTTTTTTGTTTTCTTACTGTACCGAAAATGAACCGAACCGTGACCTCTACGTACCGAACCGAAATGTTTGTGTACCATTACACCCCTAGGAAAATATTGTTTTTTTAAGAATACAACTTAGGCACCTCAGCTTTAAATACCACTAAGGAATTCCTCACCTTAGACAAGCAACAGCTGGCTGCCGGCTTGGCCCACAAACATTCATACTTCCAGATCACACCCCTTCCCCCATGACATATGCTGCACTCACGCCTGACGGACTGACCGCTGTGCTATTCTCTGTTCCGGCATTGATGGATGAGAGTGGGCTTGTTTACACACTAACACACAGGATGCTGCAGCTGATTTGGACAAAAAAAAATAGTGCAAAGTCCAGCAAATGGGAGATAAAATAAATGTTGCGTGCTGCTTTTTCAAAAAGGCCCATTTCCAAAGTGTGTGATCCAGAGGTACACTTATTACGTGCATTGAAAGTTCACATTTGAAAAGAAAAAACACCCACGTGTCCATAATTAGATCCAATGGTTTTAGTCTGCATGTTGGGACAAGTCACCCCAACCTATTCAGAGTGGTACAGTGACCGGCCCTCTGAGGTCATGCTGTACATTTAGGACTTTGACCACAATAAGATTTAAGAACCAGCCGTATAGAAAGATGTTTCAAGGGTAAACTTCTTTTTACACTTTTAATACAGTCAAATCTGTTAGCGGCCACGACGTTTACCCAACAAAAAGAAAGGTAGTGTTATAAACCACGTCTATAGAGACCACTTATTTTGTAATACAGATTTATTTTTATTTTTTTTTAAACTTCGTACAGCGGCCAATAATATCAAAATGTGCTGCAACGATGCATGCTGTCAATTGATAGGATATTTGTTTACTCTTTGGAGGAAAAATACGCTACAATATGAATGGCTTTCCCTTCATCTATTTATTCCGTATTATTTCTGTTTAAAAATGTAAAAAAAAAAACGCAACAATTACGGATGCTCACTTGTGGTCGAAGTAAACCTATTATGGATGTTCGCAGTGACATACGTACTTTGCTTACGTCAGCATAGCCTTCGACCTCATTTGGTCTTCGACTTTCAACGAATCAAAGTTAGCCCAAGCTCATTCCTGCTCTGTCACTGATAACCTAAAATCAAAAATCCCCTAGTGGTCTTGCAGAGCTGACATTCTGGGTTTAATCCCTGGAAAGAGTGGTGGCAGGAGCCAAAATTTTAAAAATGCATGTTATCAATTTCTAATTTTGTACCAAAAAAGTGTTTTTCAACATTTCCTTTCACGTGAAATTTAGTCTAAAACATTACCTCTCTAGGGACATTTAATTGCATTACCTTCAAGGTCAATAGGACTTAAAAATAATTTTTTGAAGGATTTTGACAGATGGTAAAACATTTTGGATTCATATTTTTTTAGCAGGATTTGTCAGTTAAATCCTAAAAAGTTAGTGATAATGTTATGGGCCTGCTCAGTGGCCTTGTTGTTAAAGTGTCCACCCTGAAATCGGTAGGTTGTGAGTTCAAACCCCAGCAGAGTCATACCAAAGACTATAAAAATGGGATCTAGTACCTCCCTGCTTGGCACTCAGCATCAATGGTTGAAATTGGGGGTTAAATTACCAAAATGATTCCTGAGCGTAGCCACCACTGCTGCTCACTACTCCCTTCACCTCCCAGGGGATGGAACAAGGGGATGGGTTCAATGCAGAGGGTTATTTCACCACACCTACAATGAGTGTGACTATTTTTTTTACTTTCAAATGAAACATGATTTTTTTATGAATTTGGCTGTTTTGAACAGGTAATGTCACAGATTTAAAAGGGTTGAAAAAAACTAATTGAATGCAAAGTTATACAAATTGAAAACTACGACATTTGATCAAAAGACATTCAAATTGTTAAAATACAAGTAAAAACATTACATTTTGGATGTGTATTTAGGGCTGAAGATTGTGAGATTTGAGCCCCAAAAAAATATATATATATATTAATGCTGTAAATCTTTGGGTGTCCCACGATTCGATTCAATATCGATTCTTGGGGTCACGATTCGATAATATATCAATTTTTTTTTCGATTCAACGTGATTCTCGATTCAAAAACGATATTTTTCCGATACAAAACGATTCTGTATTCATTCAATACATAGGATTTCAGCAGGATCTACCCCAGTCTGCTGACATGCAAGCAGAGTAGTAGATTTTTTTTAAAAAAGCTTTTATAATTGTAAAGGTCAATTTATCAACTGATTGCAATAATGTAAACTTGTTTTAATTATTAAACGAACCAAAAATATGACTTATTTTATCTTTGTGAAAACATTGGACACAGTGTGTTAAGCTTATGAGATGTGATGCTAGTGTAAGCCACTGTGACAATATTCTTTTTTTAAATACTTATAAATGTCTAATGATAATGTCAATGAGGGATTTTTAATCACTGCTATGCTGAAATTATAACTAATATTGATAATATTCATTTTAGTTTTCACTACTTTTTTTGTCATGAAAAAGGGACATTTTTGTGGTTGGTGCACTAATTGTAAGTGCATATTGTGTTTTTTATGTTGATTTAATAAAAAAAATATATATATATTTTTTTTAAATACAAATTTATAAAACCTTTTGCGGCCTGGTACCAATCGGGGACCACTGCTTTACAACATGTCGTCACGTCCTCTTTACCTCCATATAAACAGCATGCTGGCCAAGTCACAAAATATTAATGGCTTTCACACACACATAAGCGAATGCCTTGCATACTTGGTCAACAGCCATACAGGTCACACTGAAGGTGGCCAAATAAACAACTTTAACATTGTTACAAATATGCGCCACATTGTGAACCCACACCAAACAAGAATGACAAAACACATTTCGGGAGAACACCCGCATCGTAACACAACAGCACATATACCCAGAACCCCTTGCAGCACTAACTCTTCCGAAACGCTACAATACACACCCCCCGCCCACCTCATTTTTATTTTTATTTTCGAATTTATTAGCCTGTGGAAAAAGTTGATGTTGATATTTACCTCAGAAGGCTGCAAATAGAAAAGATGCATTCATTTTTTTAAATTTAAAAATTGTATTTATTATACCACGGATGTTTTTTGAAAGTTGATTTTGCACTATTACGTTATATAAGCTGTGCCTGTTCCAGGGGAGGAAGCCCGAGTACCCGGAGGGAACCCACGTAGTCACGGGGAGAACATGCAAACTCCACACAGAAAGATCCCAAGCCCGGGATTTAACCCAAGACTGCAGGACCTTCGTATTGTGAGGCAGATGCACTAACACAGGGGTGTCAAACTCAAATACAGAGTGGGCCAAAATTTAAAACTGAACAAAGCCGCCGGTTAATAGGGACCAAAACAAGTTTTGCATTGAATATTGACCAAGCAAAGCTTATATAACTTTATAGTGACATGCAAAATCGAGTTTTAAATAATTAAAAAATATCAATGGCATATCAAAATAAAAATACAAATTGAATGCCTCTTTTCGGCGGCGGGATTTGGTGGTAGCCTACATATTGTAGGGTCCCAGAAGAGTTAGTGATGCAAGGGGTTCTGGGTATTTGTTCGGTTGTGTTTATGTTGTGTTACGGTGCGGATGTTCTCCCGAAATGTGTTTGTCATTCTTGTTTGCTGTGGGTTCACAGTTCGGCGTATAATTGTAACAGTGTTAAAGTTTTTTATACGGCCACCCTCAGTGTGACCTGTATGGCTGTTGACCAAGTATGTCTTGCATACACTTGTGTGTGTGTGTATGAGCCGCACATATGTGAGTGGGCCGGTACGCTGTTTGTATGGAGGAAAAGCGGACGTGGCGACATGTAGAGAATGCCAAAGGCAGTGCTTTTACGGCCCGCCCCCAATAATATTGTCCGGGTGGAAATGGGGACGGGCACTGAACTTCGGGAGTCTCCCGGGAAAATCGTGAGGGTTGACGAGTACGAGTATTTGTGGTGAATGCGGTGTTACAGCGGCGGGCCAGATCTAATGTTAATTTGATATTGCCTCAAGGGCCAAATGAAATTACAAGGCGGGCCAGAGTTTGACACCCATGCACTAACCCCTGTTGCACCGTGCTGCCCTGTTTAAGCCATGCTTGTTCAATATTCAATGCAAAACTTGTTTGGGTCCCTATTAAAAGGTTAATTTGTTCAACCTTGGCCCGCGGCTTTGTTCAGTTTTAAATTTTGGCCCACTCTGTATTTGAGTTTGACACCCCTGGTTTACCAGATTTAAACTGAAAACTGATTCCAATGCAATAACACGGAGCAGAAACCTGGTCCTGAATGGCGTCCTTACCTGAGGTGTCCCACAGGCTGAGTTCAATCCTCTGAGTGTCGATTTCAAAACTGGCAGTGTAGTTCTCAAATACAGTAGGAACGTAAGTCTGCCAGGGAGAAGGAAAAAAAAACATGTTTGGACGAGAATGACAACTGGGAACGCCTCGCAAGCTTTTCATGGCTGAATAGAAGAGAAAAGCCATCACCATGGTGGAGCTCACCTCGGGGAAACAGTCCTTGGCGAAGACGTGAAGCAGCGCCGTCTTCCCGCACTGGCTGTCTCCCACCACCACTATCTTGCACTTCACACTCAGACTGGGATCCATGGCGGATTTCACGGAAAGTTTCTGACAGGAGCGTCTTTCCTTCATTGAATCCCGCCGTCCGGGTACGAATATGAAAGAGTCCGACTGTGGTGCGTGTTGATACTTGACGATGATGACGACGACGCCGGGACTGGATGTCTGTGCCTGCCTTAACTGCGCCGGTCGAAGTGAGTCCTGGCCGCTTTTATAGGGCGGCCAGGAACCAATCAGATTCCGCTCTCCTTCTGCCTCGGTCCCTTCTGACCAGCACACTACAGTTCTAGCGCCCCTGTTCGGTTGGTGCTGGTATCATTGATTGATTGAAACTTTTATTAGTAGATTAACAGTACAGTACATATTCCGTACATCCATCCATCCATTTCTACCGCTTATTCCATTTGTGGGGAGGGGGGCTATCCCTATTTAATTTATTAATGCGCTAATTGCAGAGATGAAGAGAACATGCAGATGCATTACAGGCACATATTTGAGTACATCTGTCAGTGACACACACACACACACACACACACACACACCTGCTTGCCAAGTGACAGCAAACAGCCCTCCCCTGCATGCAGAGCACTAATAGGGCGACATAGTCATAAGTCTCCCCTTAAAACTCATTTGTATACTCTAGCCTTTTAGTAGACCTCCTTTTTAGACCAGTTGATCTGCCGCTTCTTTTCTTTTTCTCCTCTGTCCCCCCCTCCCTTGTGGAGGGGGTCCGGTCCGATGACCATGGATGAAATACTGGCTGTACAGAGTCGAGACCCAGGATGGACCGCTCGTCGGGACCCAGGATGGACCGCTCGCCTGTGTATCGGTTGGGGACATCTCTACGCTGCTGATCCGACTCCGCTTGGGATGGTTTCCTGTGGACGGGACTCTCGCTGCAGTCTTGGATCCGCTTTGAACTGAACTCTCGCGGCTGTGTTGGAGCCACTATGGATTGAACTTTCACAGTATCATGTTAGACCCGCTCGACATCCATTGCTTTCGGTCCCCTGGGGAGGGGGGTCCTCTCCAAGGTTTCTCATAGTCATCATTGTCACTGGGGTCCCACTGGGTGTGAGTTTTCCTTGCCCTTATGTGGGTTCTTCCTAGGATGTCGTAGTCGTAGTGGTTTGTACAGTCCTTTGAGACATTTGTGATTTAGGGCTGTATAAATAAACATTGATTGATTGATTGACATATGCGGCAGCACGGTGGGACAGGGGTTAGTGCGTGTGCCTCACAATACGAAGGTCCTGAGTAGTCCTGGGTTCAATCCCGGGCTTGGGATCTTTCTATGTGGAGTTTGCATGTTCTCCCCATGAATGCGTGGGTTCTACTCCGGCTTCCTCCCACCTCCAAAGACATGCACCTGGGGATAGGCCCCTCCCACCTCCAAAGACATGCACCTCAGGATAGGCCCCTCCCACCTCCAAAGACATGCGCCTCAGGATAGGCCCCTCCCACCTCCAAAGACATGCACCTGGGGATAGGCCCCTCCCACTTCCAAAGACATGCACCTGGGGATAGGTTGATTGGCAAAACTAAATGGTCACTAGTGTGTGAATGTGAGTGTGAATGTTGTCTGTCTATCTGTGTTGGCCCCCCGATTGTAGCCTATCTCAGCTACAACCCGGTGGAAGGCAGTGTAAACCCTGGACAAGTCTCCACCTCATCGCCGGGCCAACACAGATAAACAGACAAGATTCACACTCACATTCACACACTAGGGCCAATTTCCAACCATTTTCAACCGCTTATTCCCTTTGGGGTTGCGGGGGGCGCTGGTGCCTATGTCAGCTACAATTGGGCGGAAGGCGCAGTACACCCTGGACAAGTCTCCAACTCATCGCAGGGCCAACACAGATAGACAGACAACACTCACACTACCATTCACACACTAGGGCCAATTTCCATCTATCCATCCATTTTAAACCACTATTCGCTCTGGGGTCGCGGGGGGTGTTGGTGCCTATGTCAGCTACAATTGGGCAGAAGGTGGAGTACACCCTGGACAAGTCTCCAACTCATCACAGGGCCAACACAGATAGACAGACAACACTCACACTACCATTCACACACTAGGGCCAATTTCCATCCATCCATCCATTTTAAACCGCTTATTCTCTTTGGGGTGGCGGGGGGCGCTGCTGCCTATCTCAGCTACAATCGGGTGGAAGGCATTGTACACCCTGGACAAGTCGCCACCTCATCGGAGGGCCAACACAGATAGACAGAAAACATTCACACTCCCATTCACACACTAGGGCCAATTTCCATCCATCCATCCATTTCCAACCGCTTATTTGCTTTGGGGTAGCGGGGGGCGTTGGTGCTTATGTCAGCTACAATTGGGCGGAAGGTGGAGTACACCCTGGACAAGTCTCTACCTCATCGCAGGGCCAACACAGATAGACAGAAAACATTCACACTCACATTCACACACTAGGGCTAATTTCCATCCATCCATCCATTTTCAACCGCTTATTCTCTTTGGGGTCGCGGGGGGCGTTGGTGCCTATGTCAGCTACAATTGGGCGGGAGGTGGAGTACACCCTGGACAAGTCTCCACCTCATCACAGGGCCAACACAGATAGACAAGATCCACACTCACATTCAAACACAAGGGCCAATTTAGTGTTGCCAATCAACTTATCCCCAGGTGCATGTCTTTGGAAGTGGGAGGAAGCCGGAGTACCCGGAGGGAACCCACGCATTCACGGGGAGAACATGCAAACCCCACACAGAAAGATCCCGAGCCTGGGATTGAACCCTGACTACTCAGGACCTTCGTATTGTGAGGCAGACGCACTAACCTAATGGGTAGGGAACCTATGGCTCTCGAGCCAGATTTGGCTCTTTGATGACTGCATAAGGCTCTCAGATAAATCATAGCTGACATTGCTTAACATGATAAGTAATAAATAATTCCACTGGTATTCACATTGTTAAAAATAACGTTCAAAATATAAAACATTCTCATACATTTTAATCCATCCATCTGTTTTCTACCGCACCTGCTCAAAAAGTCGCATTTATGGTAAGAACTATTTTATTTATTATCGGTGAGCTTCCAAATAACAATATTATTAAAAAGAATAACTGACTTATTATGTGAAGATCTGTCACTTTATTTCTGTTTGTGCTTCTTTGTTTTGTGTTTACATCCCATCAGTGCTCTTATTTTGTTTCCATTTCCTGCTTGTCCCGCTGAGCGCTGTGTTTTTTCCCCCTCACCTGCTGTTGATTGGCAGCCGGTCCACACCGGCATATTTCTATTTATGCTCGTCTCGCGCGCTCCTCAGGGCTCAAACATTGACTATTATTTAGAACTGTACATGCAAGACTGATTCATTCTCCTCTGTTGCTGATATTAAAAGCATCTTACCTGCTCTTCGCTCTCCTGGTTCCTGCATCTTGGGGTAGTTACTACTGCTGCCATCCGAGTTTGTGAGATATTATACTTTATAAATGTTGGTCTTACTTAAAAATGCTTTCCGCCTGATTATAGCTGAGATAGGCACCAGCGCCCCCCGCGACACCAAAGGGAATATACGGTAGGAAATGGATGGATGGACAATGAAACAGTGTAGGTCTGACCTGGTAGGATATGTACAGCGAGCAGTAAACATAGTGAGCTCAGAAAGCATAAGAACAAGTATATACATTTGATTATTTACATTTGATTATTTACAATCTGGCAAGGTGGGATGTGGTGGGGGGAGGGTGTTAGTCTAGGGTTGTGACCCCGACTTAAACAAGTTGAAAAACTTATTCGGGTGTTACCATTTAGTGGTCAATTGTACGGAGTATGTACTGTACTGTGCAATCTACTAATAAAAGTTTCAATCAATCAATCAATCGATCAATCAATCAAAATGTAGTTGCCTGGAGGTGTTCATTTTGTGCGGTTTGGATGGAGGATAGAGATGCACTTTCTTTACACCTGTTGGGAGTGAATTCCATATTGATGTGGCATAGAAGGAGAAAGAATTAAGACCTTTGTTAGATCGGAATCTGGGTTTAACGTGGTTTGTAGCGCTTCGCCTGATGTTGTGGTTATGGCGGTCATTTACGTTATGAAGTAGTTTGACATGTACTTCGGTATCAGGGACGTGTAGCGAATTTTATAGACCAGGCTCAGTGCAAGTTGTTTTACTCTGTCCTCCACCCTGAGCCAGCCCACTTTGGAGAAGTGGGTAGGAGTGAGGTGTGATCTGGGGTGGAGGTCTAGAAGTAACCTGACTCGCTTGTTCTGGGATGTTTGGAGTCTTGATTTGAGGGTTTTGGAGGTACTGAGGTACCAGGAGGTGCATGCGTACTCGAAAAAGTGTTGAATGGGAGTTCCCGCTAGAATCTTCATGGTTCTTTTGTTGACCAGAGAGGAGATTCCTTTGTTGGTTTACATTTTTGATTACCTTGGTTCCCATTTTTATCACAGGATAGATTAGCCTCTAGAATGGAACCTAAGTATGTGACCTCATCTTTCCTGGTGATAACAATGTCAACCTCTTTAATAGTGAAGTCATTGACTTTCTTAAGGTTGATATGGGACCCAAATAGGATGGATTCTGTTTTACCTAAGTGTATGGATATTTTATTGTCAGCGAGCCAGGTGCAAATTCTACAGATTTTTTTCCACCTGTGACTTGTCCTTGTCTGATACCAGCGGGGCCGAGTCATCCGCAAACAGGAACAATTCAGAGTCGCATGCTGATGACATGTCTTTTATGTATATTTGGAACAGTAAAGGAACAGTAAAGACCCTAATATACTGCCTTGGTATAGCAAACACATGTATTTATTAATTTTTTCATAGTTCATTATTAAATACGGAATCAATTAATTAAATAGGTAATATTTTACATCAAATAATGAATGTCACATTAAATAACACATTCATTTATTTAATGCCCTGAACCACCATCAGACTTGTTATGACTAGTTATGACAGTTAAGAGGCAATCTTGGTGTCGATAAGTGGAAAAGAAATGCTAACATTAGCATGCTAATAGTTTTTTAAAATATATTTATGTAACCGAGGGTTTATATCTGTCGCCTATACTGCATAAAACTACAAAATAACAAACACAGAGGCTCCTGTTTTACACGAGGACCACTCTATTTCGTTTGCTTCCAAAACTAAGTACCACTTCTGCTCTAAGCGCCTTCAAAATAAGAGCTCAAGGCTTATACCGTATGACAGCTTATAACAGGAACTTAACATCACAAAGAGGCAAGTCCATAAAAATAGGTTACATTTATTTATTTGAATTAGGATAATGCATATTCATCAGCATAGAGCAACAATGTAAATATGCCGAAGTTAGCACAATATGTCATTTTCATCCGTTGTCCGAAGGCAGGTTAATATAGTAAACATTCAACAGGTCATGATACAAAAGAATACATAGATCACAAAATATTATACATAACAAGCATACCATATGCACAGACTATGAACAAAAAAATATATATAAATAAATAACAACTGTATGCCACTTGATTGTAAAACATGTCGATCGAAAGGGGGTGTGATGTTCATATTTGGTCAATATTCAGTGTTTTATCGTTCACAGAAAAATGTAACGTGTCATAATGTTTTTAGCATTCAATCGGACATTATTGTGAGGTTTTGTATTAATGTCCCTAGTTATAGATATACCGGCCCCCAGACACATTTTTTTCTCCAAATGTGGCCCCCGAGTCAAAATAATTGCCCAGGCCTGGTCCAGAACTTTGAGTGTTAGTTAGAATGCGCTGGGAACCAAGTTATATGACTCTTGAGGCATACAGCTAAAAAAATTTAGTATATCAACAATAGGGCTGCAACAATTAGTCGACATTGTCGCCAAATGTCGCCGATAAAATTGGTCGCCGACAATTATGTTGGTTGACTATAGTCGCGACATAATCACTCATGTTTTTTTTTCAGGAAGCAGTCTTTATTGACACTTGCAAAGTGTGATAACATTTCCTCTTATAATTGTTAAAAACATGAGCACCTTGCTCATTTTGCAAAGCGGACCTTGTTTTTATGGCAGTACATCTGTGATACGCCAGCGTTTAATTTGCAACGCCTTAAAAAAGGGCACAATAACAAACAAACCGCATACACAAAGATTGATTGATTGAGACTTTTACTAGTACAAACCACGTTTCCATATGAGTTGGGAAATTGTGTTAGATGTAAATATAAACAGAATACAATGATTTGCAAATCATTTTCAACTCATATTCAGTTGAATATGCTACAAAGACAACATATTTTATTTTAAAACTGATAAACATTTTTTTTGTGTGCAAATAATCATTAACTTTAGAATTTGACTCTGACAACACGTGACAAAGAAGTTGGGAAAGGTGGCAATAAATGCTGATAAAGTTGAGGAGTGCTCATCAAACACTTACTTTGAACACAAGTGTGCAGGCTAATTGGGAACAGGTGGGTGCCATGATTGGGCATAAAAGCAGCTTCCATGAAATGCTAAGTAATTCACAAACAAGGATGGGGCGAGGGTCACCAATTTCCAAGCAAATTGTCGAACAGTTTTAGAACAACATTTCTCAACGAGCTATTGCAAGGAATTTAGGGATTTTACCGTCTACGGTCCGTAAAATCATCAAAAGTTTCAGAGAATCTGGAGAAATCACTGCACGTAAGCGATGATATTACGGACCTTTGAGCCCTTAAGTGGTACTGCATCAAAAACCGACATCAGTGTGTAAAGGATATCACCACATGGGCTCAGGAACACTTTATAAAACCACTGTCAGTAACCACAGTTGGTCGCTACATCTGTAAGTGCAAGTTAAAACTCTACTATGCAAAGCGAAAGCCATTTATCAACAAAACCCAGGAACGCCGCCGGCTTCGCTGGGCCCGAGCTCATATAAGATGGACTGATGCAAAGTGAAAAAGTGTTCTGTGGTCTGACAAGTCCACATTTCAAATTATATTTGGAAACTATGGATGTGGTGTCCTCCGGAATAAAGAGGAAAATAACCATCCGGATTGTTATAGGCGCAACGTTCAAAAGCCAGCCTCTGTGCTTCATGATGCGCCACACATTTTCGATGGGAGACAGGTCTGGATTGCAGGCGGGCCAGGAAAGTACCCACACTCTTTTACTACTAAGCCACGCTGTTGTAACACATGGCTTGGCATTGTTTTGCTGAAGTAAGCAGGGGCGTCCATGATAACGTTGCTTGGATGACAACATATGTTGCTCCAAAACCTGTATGGACCTTTCAGCATTAATGGTGCCTTCACAGATGTGTAAGTTAGCCATGCCTTGGGCACTAATACACCCCCATACCATCACAGATGCTGGCTTTTGAACTTTACGCCTAGAACAACCCGGATGGTTATTTTCCTCTTTGTTCCGAAGGACACTACGTCCACAGTTTCCAAGTATAATTTGAAATGTGGACTCGTCAGACCACAGAACACTTTACCACTTTGCATGAGTCCATCCTAGATGAGCTCGAGCCCAGCGAAGCCGGCGGCAATCCTGGTTGTTGTTGATGAATGGCTTTTGCTTTGCATAGTAGAGTTTTAACTTGCACTTACAGATGTAGCGACCAACTGTAGTTACTGGCAGTGGTTTTATGAAGTGTTCCTGGGCCCATGTGGTGATATCCATTACACACTGATGTCGGTTTTTGATGCAGTATCGCCTGAGGGTTCAAAGGTCCGTAATATCATCGCTTACGTGCAGTGATTTCTCCAGATTCTCGGAACCTTTTGATGATTTTACGGACCGTAGATGGTAAAATCCCTAAATTCCTTGCAATAGCTCGTTGAGAAATGTTTGTTCTAAAACTGTTCGACAATTTGCTTACAAATTGGTGACCCTCGCCCCATCCTTGTTTGTGAATTACTTAGCATTTCATGGAACCTGCTTTTATACCCAATCATGGCACCCACCTGTTCCCAATTAGCCTACACACCTGTGGGATGTTCCAAATAAGTGTTTGATGAGCATTCCTCAACTTTATCAGTATTTATTGCCACCTAAAGAATGTTTATCAGTTTTAACATCAAATATGTTGTCTTTGTAGCATATTCAACTGAATATGGGTTGAAAATGATTTGCAAATCATTGTATTCCGTTTGTATTTACATCTAACACAATTTCCCAACTCATATGGAAACGGGGTTTGTATTTTGTGAAGGTACTGAGCTTTTGGAACAGGGTCCAGGTCGTCTCGGTAGGGTGCAATTTTCTGTTGGTTTGTTACTCGCTCTCAGGCAGAACTTTGTCCAACTCAAATGTAAACAAAAACTTTTGCCTTTAAAAACGGTGACCGCCGCCCACACAATGCATTCATTACAAGATCATGAGCTCAATTGTTGTTTGGTATTAGAAGACAAAAACACTCTGGGGGGAAAAAAAGCCTCAGTAATTCAGTCAAACAGAAGATGAATAACGTTCAGTTGGGGTTTTGTTTGGAGGAACCTTGAGACACAACTTATTGATTCTGTTGCCTAGCCACACACAAATTGCCTTTGAAAAGCGACCTGGTTCTGTCGGATCTTTCTGGTTTGTTGTGAGGAATGTTTCATTATCCGTCAACAACACACATTTTGTAAAAGAAAACTCATTTTCCATTTTCCAGAAGGGGGGGGACGTGGACATGAAAATAAATTGCCAATGAGAGATCCTCATGTTTGTTTTTTTATGAAGAGACATTTCTGGTCCCAAGGCTCCGTCTGACAGCCTTCGGGCTTCTACTCCCCCCAATACTACAAAAATGAGAAAACAGCAGCGTTCTGCATCAGTTCTTCCATCTGCGACCGAATGTAGGGATTCTTGGTGTGGCTTTTTTTTTTTTTCACAGACACAGCTCCACCCTGCAGGCTGTGAGGTTGGAGTCCCGTCTGTTGAGTGCCTGCAGGACACAAGGCTGCCAGGAGAGTGGTGGGGGACGTTGGAGATTCTGCTATCTGGCTGCCATCTTTTCTACCACACGTGCATTTGGCCTCATTTAAATTCTATCTGATGGAAGAGCTTCACCACCTGGGTAACAGTCTTGGCTTATGCTAATCTCTATTGTCTACGTCCAAATATACCAACACAAATAGTCCGTCTTTGTGGGTGTACCGTCTCTCACATTTAGACCAAAGTGACAGTCCGAGGACTCATTTTCTGGTGGACACGTACATAAGTCACGGTTTTCAGTTCGGTTTAGTGTACATTATTGTTCCCCCCCGAATACCATATATCCATATATATGTATATATATATATATATATATATATATATATATATATATATACATGTATATATATATATAAAGCGTTTTCCGTTCGGGCTCCAGTACTCTGGAATGCCCTCCCGGTAACTGTTCGAGATGCCACCTCAGTAGAAGCATTTAAGTCTCATCTTAAAACTCATTTCTATACTCTAGCCTTTAAATAGACTCCCTTTTTAGACCAGTTGATCTGCCGTTTCTTTTCTTTTTCTCCTATGACCCACTCTCCCTTATGGAGGGGGTCCGGTCCGATGGCCATGGATGACGTACTGGCTGTCCAGAGTCAGGACCCAGGATGGACCGCTCGTTCAGAGTCGGGACCCAGGATGGACCGCTTGCCTGTGTATCGGCTTGGGACATTCCTGCGCTGCTGATCCGCCTCCGCCTCCGCCTCCGCTGATCCGCCTCCGCTGATCCGCCTCTGCCTTCGGGCTCCAGTACTCTGGAATGCCCTCCCGGTAACTGTTCGAGATGCCACCTCAGTAGAAGCATTTGAGTCTCATCTTAAAACTCATTTGTATACTCTAGCCTTTAAATAGACTCCCTTTTTAGACCAGTTGATCTGCCGTTTCTTTTCTTTTTCTCAAATGGCCCACTCTCCCTTATGGAGGGGGTCCAGTCCGATGGCCATGGATGACATACTGGCTGTCCAGAGTCGGGACCCAGGATGGACCGCTCGTCCAGAATCGGGACCCAGGATGGACCGCTTGCCTGTGTATCGGCTTGGGACATCCCTGCGCTGCTGATCCGCCTCCGCTTGGGATGGTCTCCTGCACGCTCCGCTGTGGACTGGACTCTCGCGGCTGTGTTGGATCCAATATGGATTGAACTTTCACAGCATCATGTTAGACCCGCTCAACATCCATTGCTTTCCTCCTCTCCAAGGTTCTCATAGTCATCATTGTCACCGACGTCCCACTGGGTTTGAGTTTTCCTTGCCCTTATGTGGGCCTACCGAGGATGTGGTAGTGGTTTGTGTTGTGGTTTATGCAGCCCTTTGAGACACTAGTGATTTAGGGCTATATAAGTAAACATTGATTGATATCCCACTAATCCACCATTACCGTTTGTCAGCTGTGCTTCTTACAAAAATATCTTAGAAAATAAAACATAAAACCTACTTCTAACGCTCTGACTGTTACATTTAATGATACAATACATCATTGGACAATTGTGCCAAGTAGGCTATTTCCAGTCAAAGCATAATAATGTATCATAATAATTGTTTACATCATTCATAGAGGTTGGGCGCCAAGGTCAAAAAGGTTTAGAAGAAACAAAACCAGCACAAATTGTTTCATTCATTTTTGTTTTTTAGTCTAATTGCTTCACTGATCAATTTAAATTCATTATTTATTGAGTTTATTTAATTTTATTTTTCGGTATTAAATGTTTATAGTTTAAAGGCCTACTGAAATGAGATTTTCTTATTTAATCGGGGATAGCAGGTCCATTCTGTGTCATATTTGATCATATCGCGATATTGCCATATTTCTGCTGAAAGGATTTAGTAGAGAACATCCACGATAAAGTTTGCAACTTTTGGTGCTGATAAAAAAGCCTTGCCTTTACCGGAAGTAGCAGACGATGACATCACAAGGGTGAGGGCTCCTCACAACCTCACATTGTTATACTGGGAGCCTCCAGCGGCAAGAGCTATTTGGGTCGAGAAAACGACAATTTCCCCGTTAATTTGAGCGAGGATGAATGATGATGATGATGATGATATTGATAGCGAAGGACTTGAAAAAAAAATTATAAAATAAAATACAATAAAAAGCGACGCTCCAGGCGGTGGCAGTGTGAGCGTTTCAGATGTAATTAGACACATTTACTAGGATAAATCTGGAAGATCTCTTATCTGCTTATTGTTTTAATAGTGTTTTAGTGAGATTGTAAAGACATACCTCGAGGTCGGATGGCTGCGGTGAACACGCAGTGTCTCAGAGAGAAGCCGAGGAGCCAAGCTCACAGCTGCCTTTTAAACAGCTACTGCAGGAGGACGAATAATCCAATGATGTCTCCGGTAAGATATATATATATCACAATTTTCCCTTTCAAAAACATGCTGGTTGACGTAGAGCAGGGGTCGGCAACCCGCGGCTCCGGAGCCGCATGCGGTTCTTTGTCCACTCTGATGTGGCTCAGCTGCCCAATCGCCGACCCCCCCCGATTGTTACGGGGGGATTTCTGGTTCTCGGAGCCTCTTCCGGACATCACCCGGGGTCAACATTCTTCGATTTTCACTCGGACAAGAATATTGAGGGCATGCCGTGATGGCTTTACTTTTAGCGCCCTCTACATTTTGACGCGTTTCACAAAATAAAGGAGACAATGGGAGCCGCAACCATTCTCACGAATAAGCGCTGGTGGTCACCCATATACTGTAACAGTAATAAAGGCGTGCCATGAAGCCATTGCCTTTAACGCCTTCTACAACATGTACAGACATCTTGCCCGTCCAGTAACATGTTATATGTGGCTTCCGCAGATACACGTACATGACTGCAAGGCATACTGGGTGACACAGAGTACACTGAAGGTTGTGATATAAATAACTTTAACACTCTTACTAATATGCACCACACTGTGAACCCACACCAAACAAGAATGACAAACACATTTCGGGAGAACATCCTCACAGTAACACAACATAAACGCAACACAACAAATACCTAGAATCCTTTGCATCCATGACTCACCCTGACTATATTATACACCCCCGCCCACCTCAACCGATGCACGGAAGGGGGGGGGTTTGGTGCTAGCAGAGTGTATAATATAGCCTAAAAGAGTCATGGATGTATAGCATTCTGGGTAATTGTTATGTTGCGTTTATAAAGAAGTTGGGAAAGGTGCAATAAATACTGGTAAAGTTGAGGAATGCTCATCAAACACTTATTTGGAACATCCCACAGGTGTGCAGGCTAATTGGGAACAGGTGGGTGCCATGATTGGGTATAAAAACAGCTTCCCAAAAAATGCTCAGTCTTTCACAAGAAAGGATGGGGCGAGGTACACCCCTTTGTCCACAACTGTGTGAGCAAATAGTCAAACAGTTTAAAAACTACGTTTCTCAAAGTGCAATTGCAAAAAAATTAGGGATTTCAACATCTACGGTCCATAATATCATCAAAAGGTTCAGAGAATCTGGAGAAATCACTCCACATAAGCGGGATGGCCGGAAACCAACATTATATGACCGTGACATTCGATCCCTCAGACGGCACTGTATCAAAAACCGTCATCAACCTCTAAAGGATATCACCACATGGTCTCAGGAACACTTCAGAAAACCACTGTGACTAAATAGAGTTTGTTGCAAGTGCAAGTTAAAGCTCTACTATGGGCCCGAGATCATCTAAGATGGACTGATGCAAAGTGGAAAAGTGTTCTGAGGTCTGACGAGTCCACATTTCAAAAGTAAATTTAATGATTATTTGCCCCCCAAAAAAATGTATATCAGTTTGAACATCAAATATGTTGTCTTTGTAGCATATTCAACTAAATATGGATTGAAAATTATTTGCAAATCATTGTATTCCATTTA
Source organism: Nerophis ophidion (assembly GCF_033978795.1). NCBI lineage: Eukaryota > Metazoa > Chordata > Actinopteri > Syngnathiformes > Syngnathidae > Nerophis > Nerophis ophidion. Next base: position 25,806,401 of record NC_084637.1, read on the forward strand.
TATTTACATCTAACACAATTTCCCAACTCAAATGGACACGGGGTTTGTAAAATAAGGATACTTTTAGCATTTAAATATTTTCTCTTACAAACGAACAAACAATGTTTCACAATGAAATATATTTGTTTGATTGAATCCAACTAATACCACAACCATTATTTTAACGCTAACAACTTTAACTACAGGATTAGAGGCTGTCAAGTTACGACGAAATTTAGGACGCTACAATCCCTGGCATCGCTGGTCGATTTGAAAACAACAGCCAGCTAGCGAGCATTAGCGTTAGCGCAATGTTTTTCTGTGCTCTCACTTGTCTTTTGGACAACAAAGCGTCATAACATTTGTAAACAAAAAACAAACAAACAAAAAAAATTGCGGACTGATGGCTAGCTAGCTAGCAGCTAGCAGCTAGCTAGCAGCTAGCCATCAGTGCGCTGACCTATATAGTTCAATGTGTGTATAATGAGAAATGTGGTCGTTTTGTTGCAAAGAATAGAACATTTTGTTACATCCCAACTCCCAGTCCATTCCTGATAATAAATAATAACAAAATATCACAGCAAGGATGTAGTTCCCAATGAGTAACAGTCGGTGTCAGCGCTAAAGAGCAGTGTCGCACATAAAAGTCCGTGTGTGAGAAAGCTTCCCGGAACACGAAGAAGGATTTGCCAAAATGCTGCAACAAAAGAGATAAGATAGGAATGAGTAACGAATCAAATAACTGTGACGGGATTACACCCCTCGGGCCAAGCAGGGCTCGAGGTGTGTGACGAGTCCAGGAGTCTAGGTCAGTGGGTCTGCAGCCCTGAGTTATCTCTGTCCACGTGCATCCAGTCAGCGGGGCATTGACATTTACTGTCGGGGCGCGCACACACACACACACACACACACACACACACACACACAGACACACACATTCTTGTATGTGTTACCTTCTTGAGACCTCTGAAAAATGTCTACCTCTAGTTATATGAGGAAAGTCGTAATTTTACTAAACAAACTTCAAAATTTTACCTGAAAAACTGAAAATTTGGGCAATATTATGATAGAAGTTAGAATTTTACCCAATAACAGTCACATTTTCAAATTATGACTCATTTCATAAAATTGCCAAAATGTTAAGCTTTGGCGTAATTTTAATCGACAAAATTCACAATTAAAAAAAAAAAAAAATTTTACATTGTGGCATAATTATCACAAAAGTCAGCTGTTGACCTGCCGGTTGTTTTGGGGCTTTTTTAGCTGCCGTCTTGTTTGATCATATATTGCTGCCTTTGCACCTGTCAATGTTTAATTTTGTATGCACATTAAATCAACAAAAAATCATGACTTTGGAGCAATGTTCACGGACTCTAGTATTTGGCTCTCTATTAGATGCAATGGTTTTCCGTATTGGGACCATGATTTCGGTACTACATTGTTCACCTGTCCTCATATGGAAGGCACTTTTTCTTGTTGATGTCTCAAGAAGGACATAAATACAAGAACGTACAAACACACATTCTTGTATTTGTTACCTTCTTGAGACCTATGAAAAATGCCTACCTCTAGTATTATGATAAAAGTTGTAATTTTACTCAACGCAGGTCAAAATTTTACAAAAAAACCTGAACATATGTGCAATATTATGATCAAAGTTGGAATTTTATTCAAATTTTACAAGAAAAGTTTAAAATTTTAGCAATTTTATGAAATGAGTCGGAATTTTAATCGACAAAAGTCACAATTTTATAAAAAAAAAACTTTTACATTTTGGCAAAATTATGACAAAAGTCAGCTGTTCAACTGGTGTTTTTGGGGGGGGAGGGGTGGGGGTTGAATAGGGAAGTCCTTCTTTAGCTGCCGTCTTGTTTTATCATATATTGCTGCCTTTGCACCTGTCAATGTATAATTTTGTATGCACATTAAATTAACAAAAAAATCCTGACTTTGGAACAATGTTCACGGACTCTAGTATTTTGCTCTCTATTAGATGCAATGGTTTTCCGTATTGGGACCATGATTTCGGTCCTAAATTGTTCACCTGTCCTCATATGGAAGGTACTTTTCCTTGTTGATGTCTCAAGAAGGGTAAAAATACAAGAACACACACACATTCTTGTATTTGTTACCTTTTTGAGACCTCCGAAAAATGGTTATCTCTAATATTATGATAAAAGTCGTAATTTACTCAACACACGTCAAAATTTTACAAGAAAAACTGAACATTTGTGCAATATAATGATAAAAGTTGGCATTTTACACAATAACAGTCGCAACTTTATAAGAAAAAATTTACATTTTGGCAATTTAATGAAAAGAGTCGTCGTTTTAATGGACAAAAGTCACAATTTTAGAAGAAAACTTAAACATTTTGGCAAAACTATGACAAAAGTCAACTGTTCATCTGGCATTTTTTAGGGGAATGACTAGGGTAGTCCTTCTTTAGCTGCCGTCTTGTTTTATCATATATTGCTGCCTTTGCACCTGGCAATGTTTACTTTTGTATGCACATTAAATCAGCAAAAAATCCTGACTTTGGAGCAATGTTCATGGACTTTAGTATTTGGCTCTCTATCAGATGCAAAGATTTTCCGTATTGGGACCATGAATTCGGTCCTAACTTGTTCACCTGTCCTCATATGGAAGGTACTTTTCCTTGTTGATGTCTCAAGAAGGGTAGAAATACAAGAACACACACACACACACACACACACACACACACACACACACACACACACACACACACACACACACATTCTTGTATTTGTTACCTTCTTGAGACCTCCGAAAAATGCCTACCTCTAGTATTACGATAAAAGTCTAAAAGTCGTAATTTACTCAACGCACGTCAAAATTTTACAAGAAAAACTGAATATTTGTTTCAATATTATGATCAAAGTATATCAAAAACAATCGCAATTTTACAAGAAAACCTTAACATTTTGGCAATTTTTTGAAAAGAGTCGTAATATTAATCGAAAAAAGTCACAATTAAAAGAAAAAAACTTTTACATTTTGGCAAAATTATGACAAAAGTCAGCTGTTGATCTGGCGGTTGTTTTGGGCATGAATAGGCAAGTCTTTCTTTAGCTGCCGTCTTGTTTTATCATATATTGCTGCCTTTGCACCTGTCAATGTTTACTTTTGTATGCACATTAAATCAACAAAAAATCCTGACTTTGGAGCAATGTTCACGGACTCTAGTATTTGGCTCTCTATTTGGTGCAATGGTTTTCCGTATTGGGACCAGGATTTATGTCCTAACTTGTTCACCTGTCCTCATATGGCTTTTCCCTGTTGATGTCTCAAGATGGGTAGAAATACAAGAACAAACACACACACACGCATGCATGCGCGCACACACACACACACACACACACATTCTTGTATTTGTTACCTTCTTGAGACCTCTGAAAAATGTCTACCTCTAGTTTTATGATAAAAGTCGTAATTTTACTAAACGCACGTCAAAATTTTCTAAGATTAACTGAACATCTGGGCAATATTGTGATAAAAGTTGGAATTTTACTCAATACCAGTCGTATTTTTACAAGTAAAGCTTAACATTTTGGCAATTTAATGAAAAGAGTCAAATTTTTAATTATCAAAAGTCACAATTGTATAAGAAAACTTCAAAATTTTGGCAAAATTATGCCAAAAGTCAGCTGTTCACCTGTTTTTTTTTTTTTTGGGGGGGGGGGGGGTATGACTAGGGAAGTCCTTCTTTAGCTGCCATGTTGTTTTATCATATATTGCTGCCTTTGCACCTGTCAATGTTTACTTTTGTATGCACGTTAAATTAACAAAAAATCCTGACTTTGGAGCAATGTTCACGGACTCTAGTATTTGGCTCTCTATTAGATGCAATGGTTTTCCGTATTGGGATCAGGATTTATGTCCTAACTTGTTCACCGGTTCTCATATGGCTTTTCCCTGTTGATGTCTCAAGATGGGTAGAAATACAAGAACACACACACACACACACACGCATGCACGCACGCACACACACACACACACACACACACACACAGATTTCTTCAATAGTTTGCCAGAATGTAGCAAGTGAATAGGCTAATTGTTTTTACTGAAATAGTGCAATGGACTTTGTAAAGGTTAAAGGTGCCTGTCATAGGAAAGAAAATATGAATATTCCTAATAGAAATATTGCACTGAGTAAAACACTGACGTATGACTTCAATTACTATAATATGTATTTTATTTTGGCGGTAGAGCAGGATGTCAGCACTTACGTGTCGAAATGTCTTCGATCATCAGGTTTCACTTAATGTGGTTTTCAGACTAACTGCAGCATTTTCCCGGCCACGCCTCCACAAGCTTTTTAAGCGCAGCTGTCCAGGTTGCTAGGCGACAACACTCGATGAAAGGGCAGGGCCAGATAGAAACGCAAAGGGCAGAAAAATAGAAAATCCGTAATTTTTGAACAAGACACTTTTGGGAGAACCGGGGGTTTGCCGTAGTTACCGAGGCAAGGTGCAGCGGTAAAATTTAATAAATGAATATGAAATAAAAAAAACTTTTCGTAGGCCCATCATTGGCCGCAGCACTCAAGGTTACATTTATTATGCACAATTCTACTGCTTGGGAAAGGAGTAGGAAGAAAGAGAGCTTCTTTCATGATTTGATAATGATGTGAGTGAATGTAAATATCCACCATTGTTAAGGAGAAGAGGTTACAACAAGACAAACAGAGACCATAGACTGATAAAGAAATAATAGAGTAGTAAAAAATGGACAGAAGCACACAAACACACCATCTACACTTGTCTTTTCATTATGTCCACACCTTCTTTATCTTTTTGTACTTTTTCAACTTCTTTGCGATTCTTTTTTCTTTGTTCCGTAAGTTCCTTTTTCTGTCTTTTCTTCTCTTTAATTCTCCTTTTTAATCTTTAAAAAAAAAAATTCCACCATTTTTTCAAATGTTTTCTCTTTTTACCCCTTGTTTTCTCCTTTTTTCTATTTTCACCCCTTTTTCTCTTGTTTTCTCTATTACCTATTTGTTCACCTTTTTTTGTCTTTTTTCTTTTTTTTCTCATGTTCCTCTTTTTTCAACTTTTTTGTCTTTTATCCTTTTCCCACAATTTTTACCTTTTTCTCATTTTTTCTCCTTTTACCCCTTTTTTGTATTTTCTTTTCTTCTCCTCGTTCCCCCCACACACATTTTCTTCAAATGTTCTTATTTTCTTTTTCCTCCTGTTTTCTTTTTATCTTTTTTACTTTTTTCACCCTTTTTGTCTTTTTCCACCCTTTTCTCCTCTTCTTACCCTTTTTTCACATTTTTTTCTCTTTTTTTCAAAATTTTCTTTTTCACTATTTTTCTCTTTTCTTCTCGTTTTGTCCTTTTTTTCCCATGTTTTTTTCTTTCCCCCCCTTTTTTCTCTTTTCTTCTCTTTTTACCCTTTCATCTTTTAAAAAAAAATCCTCTTTTTTGTCATTTTTTCTACATACTTTTCCATTATTTCCCCTTTGCCCCTTTTTCCTTTTTTCCCCTTTTTGGTCTTTTTCCCCTTTTCTTTTTTAGCCTTTTTGTCTTTTTTCCTCTTTTTTCCACCGTACTTGTCTTTTCCCCCTTTTTTTCTCCTCTCTTCTCTTTTTCATTTTTTTGGCCTTTTTTCCACGTTTTCTCTTTTTTCAACATTTTGCTGTTTCCCCTTTTTTTTCTCTTTTTTTGTCTTTTCTTTTCGTTTTGTTCTTTTTTCAAAAACTTTTCTCCACAATTTTCTCAAATTATTTCTCTTTTTATCCCTTGTTTTCTCTTTTCACCCCTTTTTCTCTCTTTTTCCTCTATTTCCTATCTTTTCCCCTTGTTCTCTTTTCCCTCCTTTCTTGATTTATTTCCAATTTTTTTCTCCTCCTCCCCATTTTTTTTCTTTTTCCTTTTTTTCTCTATCTCTTTTTTGTTTTGTTTTTGGCCTCAATGAGTAATGCAAGGGTCGAGTTGAGTAACTTATCAAAGCTTAGTGTTTTTCCTGTATTTCCAACAAAAAGTCCCCCCTTCCCATCTTGGCCCCCCTCTCGGCTTACTAACGCATGACATTTTCTTTTAATAAACCATTAGCTTGGTATTGTGGCCTCAGTGTGCTGAAGTGCGGCGAGGGCACGGCGGCGCACTGAGGAGAAAGGCAATGGCGCGTTCAAGTACAGTAAGTGCGGCAGTTTCCCTCCCATCGGTCATTAGCTCTGTTCAGGCGTGGATACACACACTCATGTAATGAGGCACACTTTGTGTGTGTGTGTGTGTGTGTGCGTGTGTGTGTGTGTGTGTGTGTGTGTGTGTGTGCGTTTAATAGGCTGAACGATGAATCATAACAGGGATGACCTGATTCTTTAGGGAGGTTTGTGTGTGTGGCAGTTAATGGCGCATGAAATGATGTCTTCATTAGCATCCCAAAATGATACAATAATCACATCAGTCAGACAGAATGTGCGGATTGTGTCCGCAGATATGTAAATCCTGTATAAAACACGATGATGTGTGCATGCACCTGAGAAGTAATCACATCATTTTGGGATGTTGCATTGCACAAACGTGTCCACAAGCTCTGTAAACAACACAAACAAAACAAACATGTAATGTTGGACAAACAGATGGATGATTTATACCAGAGGTCTCCATTTGTGGCCCACGGCAATTTTTTTCATCAGCGTTCTAAAGACAACATTATAACATTTCACAAACACAAAAGAATATGCGATTTCTGAGTCAGTGACTCTGAGGTGTTTGGCTGCAAAATTGGCTACAAAAGTTAGCACGCTCTCTGCAGTGAGAGGCGACGGGCTGGGGTGACAATTCTTGTTGCCCCCTCGGCTCAAAGCCTGCACATTGGAGTTCAAGACAGCCCCATAAAATGAAATGAAGACAAAAGAGAAAAAAGGGGAAACAGCAAAATGTTGAAAAAAGAGAAAAACGTGGAAAATTTTGAATAAAAAGGCAAAAAATAAATTAAAAAAAAGGGACTAAAGGAGAGGAGAAAAAAGGTGGAAAAGACAAGAAAGGCTGAAAAAAGATGAAAAAAGACAAAAAAGCTATTAAAAAAAAGGTGAAAAAAGAGTAAAAAGGGAAAAAAAGAAAATGGAGAAAAAGTGAAATAATATAAAAATATGTAGAAAGAAATGACAAAAAAGAGGAAAAAATATTTTAAAAAAAAGGTGAAAGGGTAAATAGAAAAAAAGAGACAAAATGAGAATAAAAGAAAAAAAGTGGAAAAAAGACTTTGGAAAAAAAAAGATTTTGGAAAAAATTGAAAAAAGAACAAAATGAGAAGAAAAAATAGGAAAAAAGAAAAATTTGAAAAATTAGAAAAACGTGAAAAAAGAGGACAAATTGTTTTTAAAAAAGAAAACAAGGGGAAAAAACAAAAAAAGGTGAAAAATGAGTAAAAAGGGAAAAATAAAAAACAGAGAAAAGGGGGAAAAAGAGAAATAATACAAAAATATAAAAAAGGTGAAAGGGTAAAAAAAGAGAGGAAAAAGGAGAATAAAAGAAAAAAAGTGGAGAAAAAACTTTGGAAAAAAAAGATTTTGGAAAAAAATTGAAAAAAGAACAAAATGAGAAGAAAAAATAGGAAAAAAGAAACATTTTAAAAATGACAAAAACGTGAAAAAAGAGGAAAAATGGTAAAAAAAAAAAAAAAAGAAAACAAGGGGGAAAAACAAAAAAAGATGAAAAAAAGAGTAAAAAAGGGAAAAAGAGAGAAAAGGGGTGAAAAGAGAAATAATACAAAAATATGTAGAAAGACAGAGGGTAGCTTCCCTGCGCCTTCGGGTCGGGAGGACGGGTCCTGACTGTTGTTTGTGCTTATGCACCAAACAGCAGTTCAGAGTACCCACCCTTTTTGGTTACACTCAAGGGAGTGCTGGTAAGTGCTCCCACAGGTGATTCCCTTGTCCTACTGGGGGACTTCAATGCTCATGTTGGCAACGACAGTAAAACCTGGAGAGGCGGGATTGGGAAGAATGGCAGCCCGGATCTGAACCCCAGTGGGGTTTTGTTATTGGACTTTTGTGCTCATCACAGATTGTCCATAACAAACACCATGTTCAAACATAAAGGGTGTCCATATGTGCACTTGGCACCAGGACACCTTACGCCGTAGTTCCATGATCGACTTTGTAGTTGTGTCATCGGATTTGCGGCCTCATGTTTTGGACACTCGGGTGAAGAGACGGGCGGAGCTTCCTACCGATCACCACCTGGTGGTAAGTTGGCTGTGATGGTGGGGGAGGATGCCAGACAGACCTGGCAGGCCCAAGCGCATTGTGAGGGTCTGCTGGGAACGTCTACTAGTCTCCTGTCTGAGAGAGTTTCAATTCCCACCTCCAGAAGAACTTTGAACATGTCACGAGGGAGGTGCTGGACGTTGAGTCCGAGTGGACCATGTTCCGCACCTCTATTGTCGAGGCGGCTGATTGGAACTATGGTCGCAAGGTAGTTGGTGCCTGTCGTGGCGGTAATCCTAGAACTCGTCGGGTGACACCGGCGGTGAGGGATGCCGTCAAGCTGAAGAAGGAGTCCTATCGGTTTCTTTTCGCTCATAGGACTCCGGAGGCAGTGGACGGGTACCGACAGGCCAAGCAGTGTGCGGCTTTAGGTGTCGCAGAGGAAAAAACTCGGACATGGGAGGAATTCGCAGAAATCATGGAAAACGACTTCCAGATGGCTTCGAAGCGATTCTGGACCACCGTCCACCGCCTCAGGAAGGGGAAGCAGTGCAGTGTCAACACCGTGTATGGTGAGGATGGTGTTCTGCTGACCTCAACTGCGGATGTTGTGGATCGGTGGAGGGAATACTTGGAAGACCTCTTTAATCCCACCAATTCGTCTTCCTATGAGGAAGCAGTGCCTGGGGAATCTGTGGTGGGCTCTCCTATTTCTGGGGCTGAGGTTGCTGAGGTAGTTAAAAAGCTCCTCGGTGGCAAGGGGTGGATGAGATCCGCCCGGAGTTCCTTAAGGCTCCGGATGCTGTTGGGCTGTCTTGGTTGACAAGACTCTGCAGCATCGCGTGGACATTGGGGGCGGTACCTCTAGATTGGTAGACCAAGGTGGTGGTCCCTCTCTTTAAGAAGGGGAACCGGAGGCTGTGTTCCAACTATGGTGGGATCACACTCCTCAGCCTTTCCGGTAAGGTTTATTCAGGTGTACTGGAGAGGAGGCTATGCCGGATAGTCGAACCTCGGATTCAGGAGGAACAGTGTGGTTTTTGTCCTGGTCGTGGAACTGTGGAGCTGCTCTATACTCACGGCAGGGTCCTTGAGGGTGCATGGGAGTTTGCCGAACCAGTCTACATGTGCTCTGTGGACTTGGAGAAGGCTGTGTCCCTCAGGAAGTCCTTTGGGGATTGTTCAGAGAGTATGGGGTATCGGACTGCCTGATTGTGGCGATCCGCTCCCTGCATGATCAGTGTCAGAGCTTGGTCCACATTGCCAGCAGTAAGTCGGACACGTTTCCAGTGAGGGTTGGACTCCACCAAGACTGCCCTTTGTCACCGACTCTGTTCATAACTTTTATGGACAGAGTTTCTAGGCACAGTCAGGGAGTTGAGGGGATCCAGTTTTGTGGCTGCAGATTATGTCTGATGGCTTCATCTGGCCAGGATCTGCAGCTCTCACTGGATCGGTTTGCAGCCGAGTGTGAAGCGACTGGGATGCGAATCAACACCTCCAAGTCCGATTCCATGGTTCTCGCTCGGAAAAGGGTGGAGTGCCATCTTCGGGTTGGGGAGGAGACCCTTCCCCAAGTGGAGGAGTTCAAGTACCTCAGAGTCTTGTTCACGAGTGAGGGAAGAGTGGATTGTGAGATCGACAGGCGGATTGGTGCGGCGTCTTCAGTAATGCAGAAGCTGTTTCGATCCATTGTGGTGAAAGAGGAGCTGAGCCGGATGGCAAAGTTCTCAATTTATCGGTCGATTTACGTTCCCATCCTAAACTATGGTCATGAGCTTTGGGTTATGACCGAAAGGACAAGATCACGGGTACAAGAGGGCCAAAATTAGTTTCCTCCGCCGGGTGGCGGGGCTCTCCCTTAGAGATAGGGTGAGAAGCGCTGCAATCCGGCGGGAGCTCAAAGTAAAGCCGCTGTTGCTCCACATCGAGAGGAGCCAGATGAGGTGGTTCAGGCATCTGGTCAGGATGCCACCCAAACGCCTCCCTGGAAAGGTGTTTCGGGCACATCCAAACGGTAGGAGGCCACGGGGAAGACCCAGGACACGTAGGGAAGACTATGTTTCCCGGCTGGCCTGGGAACGCCTTGGGATCTCCCGGGAAGAGCTGGACGAAGTGGCTGGGGAGAGGGAAGTCTGGGCTTCCCTGCTTAGGCTGCTGCCCCCGCGACCCGACCTCGGATAAGCTGAGGAAGATGGATGGATAGATGGAAGTTATCACGCGATACTAGAGTGCTAACATTTAGAATGTGTCAAGTATTAAGTCATATGAGTCTGAGACGCTCAGCTGGAAAACTGCCAAAAAAAGTTGGAACACCAATGTTAGCATGCAAGCATGCTAACATTAGGATGCTAACAGTTAGGTACCAGGTACCAAGTGTGTAAGTCTGAGGCGTTCGGCTGCTAAAAAAAGTTAGCATGCTAATGTTAGTGTGCTAGAAGACTTATGTTAGCATGCTAACAGTTAGTGTTTGTCAAGTAAAAAGTTTTATGAGTCTGAGGCGTTCGGTTACAAAATTGGCTAAAAAAGTTTGCCCACTAATTTTAGATTGCGAGCATGCTAATTTTAGTTAGCGTGTGTAAAGTACCAAGTTATAAGAATATGATGCTGTGTAATCGACTGTATCTATATTATTCACATGTGAATCATGCCGTATGTCCATCCATCCATTTTCTACCGCTTATTCCCTATTTTGGGTCACGGGGGGCGCTGGTGCCTATCTCAGCTGCAATTGGGCGGAAGGCAGGGTACACCCTGGACAAGTCGCCACCTCATCACAGGGCCAACACAGATAGACAGACAACATTAATCGACTTTAATTATATTATTCAAGTGTGAATAATGCCGTATAATAAACAGTATTTATATAATTCACATGTGGACATTGCCGTATAATCAACTGTATTTATATTATTCCCATGTGAATAATGCCGTATAATCAACTTTAATTATATTATTCACATGTGATTAATGCCTTATAATCGACTGTATTTATATTTTTCACATGTGAATATTGCAGTATAATAAGCTGTATTTATATTATTCACATGTGAATAATGCTGTGAAATAGACTGTATTTATATTATTCACAAGTGAATAATGTCGTATAATTGACCGTATTTATATTACTCACATGTGAATAATGCTGTATAATCGACTGTATTTATATTATACACATGTGAATAATGCCGTATAATTGACTGTATTTATATTATTCACATGTGAATAATGCCATATAATCGACTGTATTTATATTATTCACGTGACTAATGCTGTATAATAAACTGTATTTATATTATTCACATGTGAACAATGCCGTATATTTATATTATTCACATGAGAATAATGCTGTATAATCGACTGTATTTATATTATACACGTGAATAATGCTGTGAAATACTGTATTTATATTATTCACATGTGAATAATGTCGTATAATTGACCGTATTTATATTACTCACATGTGAATAATGCTGTATAATCGACTGTATTTATATTATTCATATGTGAATAATGCCGTATAATAAACTGTATTTATATTATACACATGTGATAAATGCCGTGAAATAGAGTGTATTTATATTATTCACATGTGAATAATGCCGTATAATATTTATATTATTCACATGTGAATAATGCCGTAACATAGACTGTATTTATATTATTCACATGTGAATAATGCCGTATAATCGACTGCATTTATATTATTCGCATCTGAATAATGCCGTATATTCGACTGTATTTATATTATTCACATGTGAATAATTTCGTTATATAGACTGTATTTATATTATTCACAAGATGTGACTTTTAGGTTTTACTACTTACGTATAAAATACTACACGGTCTAGCTCCATCCTATCTTGCCGATTGTATTGTACCATATGTCCCGGCAAGAAATCTGCGTTCAAAGGACTCCGGCTTATTAGTGATTCCCAAAGCCCAAAAAAAGTCTGCGGGCTATAGAGCGTTTTCATTTCGGGCTCCAGTATTCTGGAATGCCCTCCCGGTAACAGTTCGAGATGCTACCTCAGTAGAAGCATTTAAGTCTCACCTTAAAACTCATTTGTATACTCTAGCCTTTAAATAGACTCCCTTTTTAGACCAGTTGATCTGCCGTTTCTTTTCTTTTTCTTCTATGTCCCACTCTCCCTCGTGGAGGGGGTCCGGTCCGATCCGGTGGCCATGTACTGCTCGCCTGTGTATCGGCTGGGGACATCCCTGCGCTGCTGATCCGCCTCCGCTTGGGATGGTTTCCTGCTGGCTCTGCTCTCGCTGCTGTGTTGGATCCGCTTTGGACTGGACTCTTGCGACTGTGTTGGATCCATTATGGATTGAACTTTCACAGTATCATGTTAGACCCGCTCGAGATCCATTGCTTTCCTCCTCTCCAAGGTTCTCATAGTCATCATCGTCACCGACGTCCCACTGGGTGTGAATTTTTCCTTGCCCTTATGTGGGCCTACCGAGGATGTCGTAGTGGTTTGTGCAGCCCTTTGAGACACTAGTGATTTAGGGCTATATAAGTAAACATTGATTGATTGATTGATTGATTGACATGTGAAAAATGTTGTATAATCGACAGTATTTATAGTATTCACATGTGAATAATGCCGTATAATAGACTGCATTTATATTATTTACATGTAAAAAATACCTATGTGTTTATTGTATGTTCTGAGTGAACTGTGGTGCTGAATTTCCCCCAGGGATCAATAAAGTACTTTCTATTCGATTCTATTCGATTCTAATTAGCATGTAAATGAGTCTGAGGCATTCGACTGCAAAATTGGCTGAAAAAGTAAGCATGCAAATGAAGTTTTGACATCTAGTTGAGCCAATATTTATTGACTTATGTTAAGTTTTCTTATCATTAATGAACAAAAAGAATCCTCCAACATTTATTTATGCGGCCCTTGCTGGTAAAAGTTTGGACGCCCCCTGATTTATACCCAAAATGATCAATAATGTAATCTGTTATTCCAGGTGATGAGAGACTTGGTCAGCTTCTCCTCCTTCTCTGTCTCCACTTATGAAAGCGCCATGAAAGTGCTAATGGCGTGCAGATGGCGAGACGTCGTGCCTGCGAGCGACATACGAGGCGCAGAATGCGGAGAATGCCATTCATCGAGGCTTTGCGGAAGGAGACGACTGCTTTCATGCTTCTGCTGACATTTCCGAAGCAGACGCTGTGAGAGCTGAGCCCGGATAATGGAATCGTGACGTTGTTCCCGTCGAGCTTTGCTGCCATGTGCTCGGCTCCTTCGGGTTTGGAGAGGACGCTGACCTTGACCTGACCTTTGTTATTAGCTGACTGTGCCAGCATGTGCTTGCCACCGCGGGGATCTTCCTCAGGTGCATTCAGCTGGAGCTGCTCCAGCTGACACACCGCCTGTGGTACGCTTGCTCGGGTCGGCGGATTTTGCAAATATCGTTATCCCGATCGATCTGCTCACCCTGTCAGTTAGTTTGTGATGAACCCATCGATGCAGAGAAGGAGGCAGGCATGGAGTGAGAAAACATGATTTAATTAAAACTAAACACGAACAAACAAAAGGGGTACAATCAAAAGCGCGCATGTGGGCGAATGACAAAATAAGGGCGCTAGCATGGGAGCTAGAAAACAAAAAGGAGACTAGCGTGGGAGCTAGCGGGTAGCAAGCAGGAAAACAGAAGTCGTACTTGTAAAATGAAAGAGCAAACTGGAAGCAGGGAACAAAAAACAGTAAGCTATAAACATCAAACGAATATAGCTTACCGCTACGCTGCAAAGACACGACAGGAGCGATAATACATGACACGAGAGCGACATCGACAAGCCAATGATCCAGCCCTGACTGGAGGTCAAGAGCAGGTACAAATAGGAATCGGGCTGATTGACACCAGGTGTGGCCAGGTGCCAATCAGCCGCAGCTGAGGAGAAACAACGCACTGGGGGAAAAAAAACTGGAAACATACAAAATAAGAGCGCTGATGGGAACTAAGGACAGGAAATACTAAAGACACAGAGGAAAAAATAAAACACAAACAAACTGTCAGGGGCAAGCCTGACACACCCGAGAACGTGCATGTCTATTTTTGTAAAGTGATGACTTTTATTTTTGTATGTCTTTATTGCAAAACTTTATAATTGGGCCATTGTAAAGAAGTAAATATTAGAAGCCCAGCAGGCACAAGACATTGATACAACGTTGATTTTGCGTACAGGTCCTTTAAAACTGACCTTGCAAAATAGTTGTATTTGTAAATTCAGACAACATTAATGTCTGACGTTGGATCCACGTTGTTGGTTGGGAAATGACCAAATTTCAACGTCACAACCTGACATTGAATAAATGTCGTCAAAAAGCATGTAGTTTCAACGTTGTATTTGTGTTGTAGAATATTGGTTGGGAAATGACCAAATTTCAATGGTCAAATCAACGTCACAACCTGACATTGAATAAACATAGTTTTGTTGTAGAATATTGGTTGGGAAATGGCCAGAATTCAACGGTCAAATCAACATCACAACTTGATATTGTCACGCCTACGGATTATGTTTTGTTTTTGTCATGTTTGGTCAAGTTATCTTTAGTTTTTTGGACACTCTGTTCTGTTTTTGCACTTCCTGGTTTGTTTTCATCTCCATGCCAACTCATTGATTTTCACCTTGCCCTCAAGTCAGTTCTCACACCTGCTAATCATTATCACAGTCATTATTTAAGCCATTCTGTTTCTGTCTTCTTGCTGGCAACTTTACCTACCTACCTACCTTACCCTCATTTCCATGTACCTACCTTCATGCCTTACTGTTCGTTTTTGACCATGCCACGTAAGTTTTGTATTTATGCCTCAGTGCAAGTTTTTGGTTTGTTATTCATGGGACAGGGCAAGTGTTTTTGTTTCACGTTTTTAGTTTACAGCCGGGCTTCACGGTGGCAGAGGGGTTAGTGCGTCTGCCTCACAATACGAAGGTCCTGCAGTCTTGGGTTCAAATCCAGGCTGGGGATCTTTCTGTGTGGAGTTTGCATGTTCTCCCCGTGAATGCGTGGGTTCCCTCCGGGTACTCCGGCTTCCTCCCACTTCCAAAGACATGCACCTGGGGATAGGTTGATTGACAACACTAAATTGGCCCTAGTGTGTGAATGTGAGTGTGAATGTTGTCTGTCTATCTGTGTTGGCCCTGCGATGAGATGGCGACTTGTCCAGGGTGTACCCCGCCTTCCGCCCGATTGTAGCTGAGATAGGCGCCAGCGCCCCCCGCGACCCCAAAAAGGGAATAAGCGGTAGAAAATGGACGGATAGTTTACAGCTTTTGTTCTAGTCATTTGTTTTTGTAGCCAAGTATTTGTTCTCCGCCACTGTGCACGCCCTTTGTTTGCATTTTTGTGTAGTTTTGTTAGAATATCAATGAATATGTACTCACGTTCATGCCTGGCTCGTCCTAAATATTATCTGCATCGAAGAAACAATCCAAGTCCAAGCCCTTGTGTGACAGATATTGAATAAACGTTGTCAAAAAGCATGTTGTCCCGACGTGAGGTTTGTGTAGTAGAATATTGGATGGAAAATTACCAAAATTCAAAGGTCAGATCATCGTCACAACCTGACATTGAATAGACGTTTTCAAAAAGCATATTATTCAAAGTAATGTTTGATTTGAAAAATATTGGTTGGGAAATGACCAAAATTCCACAGTTAAATCAATATCACAACCTGACATAGAATAAGCATTGTCAAAAAGCATGTTGTTTCAACGTTGTATTTGTGTTGTAGAATATTGGTTGGGAAATGACCAAACTTCAATGGTCAAATCAACGTCAAAACCTGACATTGATTAAACATCACAAAGTATGATGTTTAACGTTGTATTTGTGTTGTCTAATATTGGTTGGGAAATGACCAAAATTCAACGGTCAAATCAACTTCACAACCTGACATTGATAAAACGTCCCTAAAAAGCACGCTGTTTCAACGTTAGGTTTGTGTTGTAGAATATTGGTTGGGAAATGACCAAATTTTAATGGTCAAATCAATGTCAGGTTTTGACATTGATTAAACATCACAAAGTATGATGTTTAACGTTGTATTTGTGTCGTAAAATATTGGTTGGGAAATGACCAAAATTCAACGATCAAATCAACATCACAACTTGACATTGATTAAACGTTGTCAAAAATCATGTTGTTTCAACGTTGTATTTGTGTTGTAGAATATTGGTTGGGAAATGACCAAAATTCAATGGTCAAATCAACTTCACAACCTGGCATTGATAAAACGTCCCCAAAATGCACGCTGTTTCAACCTCAGGTTTGTGTTGTAGAATATTGGTTGGGAAATGACCAAATTTCAATGGTCAAATCAACGTCACAACCTGACATTGATTAAAAGTTGTCAAAAAACATATTGTTTCAACGTAATGTTAGAGTTGACATATATTGGTTGGGAAATGACCAAAATTCAATGGTCAAATCAACGTCACAACCTGACATTGATTAAACATCACAAATTATGATGTTTAACGTTGTATTTGTGTCGTAAAATATTGGTTGGGAAATGACCAAAATTCAATGGTCAAATCAACGTCACAACCTGACATTGATTAAAAGTTGTCAAAAAACATATTGTTTCAACGTAATGTTAGAGTTGACATATATTGGTTGGGAAATGACCAAAATTCAATGGTCAAATCAACGTCACAACCTGACATTGATTAAACATCACAAATTATGATGTTTAACGTTGTATTTGTGTCGTAAAATATTGGTTGGGAAATGACCAAAATTCAATGGTCAAATCAACGTCACAACCTGACATTGATTAAACGTTGTCAAAAATCATGTTGTTTCAATGTTGTATTTGTGTTGTAGAATATTGGTTGGGAAATGACCAACATTCAATGGTCAAATCAACGTCACAAACAAACATTGGATAAACATCAAAAATATGTTGTTTAACATTGTATTAGTGTTGTAAAATATTGGTCAAAAAGCATGTTGTTCCAACGTTGTAATTGTGATGTAGAATATTGGTTGGGAAATGACCAAAATTGACAAATAGGTCAAACAAAAAAAAAGTTCCACGTGTTTTAGCTAAAGCTTGTGTGAAAAAAAAGTGACCACATGATGTTTGTTACTTTCTATAGAGGCAAAAGAGATGTGATGGATGAACATCATCATCATCATCTACAGTCGATGGTTCGATTCCCACTCCCGCCGCGTTTCGCCCGCACTTTGGTGCCCTCGCCGTCTATTATGGAGTCAGCGTGCAAATAGCATCTGGCGTGAAAAATCTTACAATAAATGGAACTCCCCCGTCCTCCCGGATGTATTCAATGTACTGAAGAGCTCTGCTGCAACCTCTTTCTCTACGTTGTCATGGCAACCTGCCACTCTGCCTGCGCGCGTGTGTGTGTGTGTGTGTGTGTGTGTGTGTGTGTGTGTGTGTGTGTAGGAGATGAGTGATTGTGTTGGAGTGTATTATTGTAATGAGCCTCTTTTTGCATAATTACTCCATTATTTGGAGGGAGAGGGATGCGTACAGTTCCTAAAACATGATGATTAGGGTTAGAACACAAAGAAGAGAAACACTGTCCCCTACTGGTTAGTTGTCGTATTTGTGTTTGCGTTCAACGCCGTTTTTAAAGCCCCCCACATTTGCGGTTTTTCCTTCAATAATATATATACATACATACATACATACATACATACATATATATATATATATATATATATATATATATATATGTATGTATATATATATATATATATATATATATATATATATATATATATATATATATATGTGTGTGTATGTATGTATATTTAAGAATCAGTTTCATTCTAATTATTATACCAAAAAATACATTGCAAGAATCGATTTGATTCAAATATCGTGTTGAGTCGATTTTGAATCGAATCGTCATCCCAGAAATGGGAAACGGATCGACTTGCAAGGTGCCTATAGATTTGCATCCTTATCAAATATACAAAAAAATACTTTTGTTCTTCCCGAGGATGTGAATGATGCAACTTCTTGTGGTTTATATAGCACATTACCCATTTTTTTTTTCAAGAGTAACAGGACTGAGTAAAAAAAAAAACTAGGAACACGACGAAAGTGTGAATTTGTACTTTTTTTGCTGAAGTAAAATACACAAAATTTTTAGTTTTGTAACATAATTTTTTTAATATAATTAACATTTCTGAAGAATTTAAATGATTATGTTCTATGGTGAAGTAAAATTTTAAAAGTGGACAAAGGCAACAAATTATATTTTCGAGGTTTGAATGAAAGTCGTGAATGATTTTTATTCAATTATGCAATCAGATCAACATACTTTAATTAATTAAAAAAGTTATTTGTATCATGCATCTATACATTTTACTACAATTTGAGAGTGGATTATGCAACTATGCACCTTTCATGGAGCCCAAACAGCAAATAAAACATGAACAATGCAGAGAAAAAAGACACTAAAAACGCTATTTTATGTGCTACTTTTACTGTAAGCCAGGGGTGTCCAAACTTTTTCCACTGAGGGCCGCACACTGAATAATCAAAGCAAGTGGGGGCCATTTATTTTAAAAACCAATACAATATATATATATAAAAATATACATTTAGGCCTCCACTCAGGTTTGATCCCAGGGACCCCAAAGGGTTTTGGTAAAAATAAAATGTTAAAATTCAGTATTATTATTTTTTTTATTATTCAAGTTTTAAATCTCTAAATCAACATTATCTGTCAATATGACGTTTTTAAAGATTTAGGTTGTATGCTTTTTATGTCAAAGAAAACCATGTTCTTTTATTGAAAAGAAAAACACAATATGCAATATTTTCACCCAATAAAATTTTTAAGTAGAATGTTTGAGATGATATAATAATTGGAGTCGTAAAAAGGTTAACAACTCATAACACCATTGATTTTAATTCATTATTATTGTTTGTGCGATGACACTTAAAAACAAAACACACTGATCCAAAAGGGTCCTACTCATTAAAGTGTTAAAAAATAATTTATATAGTTTTTTTACAGTTTACTTTTAACACAATGGTCTCGAGATCAACTTCAGATCTATCCGTCAATTATAAGTTTTTTTTTGTTTTTGTTTTTTTTTTTGTTCGTTTTAGGCCATTCTTTAAAAAAAAAAAAAAAACTCAGTTTTTTATATGGCAAACACAAAATATCCAACATTTGCCAAAGTAGTTGGGAAAGGACATGTTCACCACTGCCTTTTCTTTTAACAACACTCAATAAACGTTTGGGAACTGAGGAAACTAATTGTTGAAGCTTTGAAAGCGGAATTCTTTCCCATTCTTGTTTTACGTAGAGCTTCAGTCGTTTGCTGTCATATTTTACGCTTCATAATGCGCCACACATTTTCGAAGGGAGACACGTCTGGACTGCAGACGGGTCAGGTAAGTTCCCGCCCCCTTTTTAATGAAGCCACGCTGTTGTAGCATGTGCTGAATGTGGCTTGGCATTGTCTTGCTGAAATAAGCAGGGGCGTCCATGAAAAAGACATGAAAAGGGTCCTACTCATTAAAGTGTTAAAAAATAAATTATATATATTTTTTTACTGTTTACTTTTAACACAATGGTCTCGAGATCAACTTCAAATCTATCAGTCAATTATATATGTTTTTAATGTTTTTTATTTGTTCGTTTTAGGCCATTCTTTAAAAAAAAATACAGCAGTTTTTTATATGGCAAACAGAAAATATCCAACATTTAACCCAAAAAATATCTCAAAGTGGAATATTTAATGTGACATAATTGGAGCCTTGAATTGGTCAATAATTCATAATTGATTTTGATTCACTATTTTGTTTTGTTTTTTAAAGAAAGAAACAGCCTGCATGGCAGCTTTGTGTTATTAGAGTAGGGGTCACCAACCTTTTTGAAACCAAGAGCTACTTCTTGGGTACTGATTAATGCGAAGGGCTACCAGTTTGATACACACTTAAATAAATTGCCAACAATAGCCAATTTGCTCAATTTGCCTTTAATAAATAAATCTATATATGTATATAAAAAATGGGTATTTCTGTCTGTCATTCCGTCGTACATTTTTTTTCCTTTTATGGAAGGTTTTTTGTAGGGAATAAATGATGAAGAAAGAACACTTAATTGAACGGTTTAAAAGAGAAGAAAACAGTAAAAATATGAAAATAAAATTTTGAAACATAGTTTATCTTCAATTTCGACTATTTAAAATTCAAAATTCAACCGAAAAGAAGAAGAGAAAAACTACCTAATTCGAATCATTTTGAAAAAAAAAATTTAAATAAATTATGGAACATTATTAGTAATTTTTCCTGATTAAGATTCATTTTAGAATTTTGATGACAAGTTTTAAATAGGTTAAAATCCAATCTGCACTTTGTTAGAATATATAACAAATTGGACCAAGCTATATTTCTAACAAAGACGAATCATTATTTCTTCTAGATTTTCCAGAGCAAAATTTTTAAAAGAAATTCAAAAGACTTTGAAATAAGATTTAAATTTGATTGTAAAGATTTCCTAGGTTTGCCAGAATTATTTTTTTGGAATTTTAATCATAATAAGTTTGAAGAAATATTTCACAAATATTCTTCGGCGAAAAAACAGAAGCTAAAATGAAGAATTAAATTAAAATGTATTTATTATTCTTTACAATAATAAAAATAAATTTACTTGAACATTGATTTAAATTGTCAGGAAAGAAGAGGAAGGAATTTAAAAGGTAAAAAGGTGTTTAAAAATCCTGAAATCATTTTTAAGGTTGTATTTTTTCTCTAAAATTGTCTTTCTGAAAGTTATAAGAAGCAAAGTAAAAAAATAAATGAATTCATTCAAACAAGTGAAGACCAAGTCTTTAAAATATTTTCTTAGATTTTAAAATTTTATCTGAGTTTTGTCTCTCTCAGAATTAAAAATGTCGAGCAAAGCGAGACCAGCTTTCTAGTAAATAAATACAATTTAAAAAATCGAGGCAGCTCACTGGTAAGTGCTGCTATTTGAGCTATTTTTAGAACAGGCCAGCGGTCGACTCATCTGGTCCTTACGGGCTACCTGGTGCCCGTGGGCACCGCGTTGGTGACCCCTGTATTAAAGTAAACATTGCAACATGTTCTTGTTACATTTCACCTGTTTGCTCTTTTATACCACTTTCTATGTTTTTAATTTTTTCCCGAATATTTTTAAAATGTGCCGTGGGGCCGTTAAAAAATGACCTGCAGTAAGGCCTTAAAATCCCACTATTGCGTTAAACTCGAATGGGTTCAATAGATCTGGAAATTTTCAAGAACAATTCTACCACCTTGTGGCCAAATATCGGAAGTGCACCTTTGTGGAGCACACAACTACTAATAATACTGAAATTATAATAATATACCTTATTCATAGACACCTTTCTAGCAAATCACAGTAAAAAAACTAAACTAAAAACATTTCAAATCAATGACAGTATACAAATAAGTAATAATATAATATAAAAGTGTACTTTGAATAGAATTTCCGTGACATACCTCATCTTAAACATTGCTGTGTTTATGCGTGAGCAAGTTAACAGTAAACAAATGTAAATAGTCCACAGCGCTGCAGAACACGTCGTTAAAATGGTTCCCATGGGAACCAATTAAAACTTGCGAAAGTGAAAGTGTGGCAAAAGATGACAGCACGTGCATTGTGTTGTAAATTGTTCTTCCTATTGAGTCATGACAAAGGTCATTTATCGGCACTCTCCACCGGGAGTTGATCTCGGAGTCGGTTACCAAGGCAACCAGAGTCTCTAAAGGAGAACATTGCAAACAACTATGAATGTTGGTTAAAAAAAAAATAGTTGTATATATTTGGATTATTTTTTTGAAAATGTTTCCGTAAACATCAACTAGTAAAAACGCAGTCATGTTCATGCTTGTAGTTCAGGCTTCTGTCCACTGAGAGTCGCTGTTGCTACACAAGGAAGACCATTCATGCAGATTTCGTAATTTATTTTTCCACTTTCTGTTTGAACCATTTGATGGTATTTTATATATATATATATATATATATATATATATATATATATATATTGGGAGTCTCCTGGGAAAATTGTGAGGGTTGGCAAGTATTAGAATTAGCGGTGAATGCACCGCCGCTGTATAATAGCGGCGGGCCAGCTGTAATGTTAATTTAATATTGTCTCAAGGGCCAAAATAAATTACATGGCCAAATTTGGCCCGCGGGCCAGAGTTTGACACCCATGCACTAAAGTGTCTAAATAGATTTATATAGCTTTATTGATAGCTACATTGATCCATTATCAAACCAACCTGAGATATTTCTGTCCGTTACGTTTATACGTGCGTTTTCTCTGTGTTTTATATACACTTTGATTTCTATTTGTTTTGTTTTGTATACTCTAGCCTTTAAATAGACTCCCTTTTTAGACCAGTTGATCTGCCGTTTCTTTTCTTTTTCTCCTATGTCTCACTCTCCCTTGTGGAGGGGGTCCGGTCCGATCCGGTGGCCATGTACTGCTTGCCTGTGTATCGGCTGGGGACATCTCTGCGCTGCTGATCCGCCTCCGCTTGGGATGGTTTCCTGCTAGCTCCGCTGTGAACGGGACTCTCGCTGCTGTGTTGGATCCATTATGGATTGAACTTTCACAGTATCATGTTGGACCCGCTCGACATCCATTGCTTTCCTCCTCTCCAAGGTTCTCATAGTCATCATTGTCACCGACGTCCCACTGGGTGTGAATTTTTCCTTGCCCTTATGTGGGCCTACCGAGGATGTCGTGGTGGTTTGTGTTGTGGTTTGTGCAGCCCTTTGAGACACTAGTGATTTAGGGCTATATAAGTGAACATTGATTGAATGATTGATTGATTGTTTTTATTCAGTCATTGGTGGAGCATAATATTGTTTTTTTAATATTGTTTTTAACAAGGCTGTGCAGCACTTTGGAAACGTTATTGTTGTTTAAATGTGCTATATAAATAAAGTGGATTGGATTGAAAACGGAGTCAAATGTGCCGGAGACACATTCTCAGCCCCGCGTTGCAACAAAGACATAACGTTAAAGTTACTCACAAAAAAACTGAACCTATGAATGCCTGTTGCCACTCATAACCCAGAAAATGAAGACGCCGCATTCTCCAAAAAGTTAATACACAACAGTTGCTGCTGCGCTTCCTGAAAAAAATCTCCTAGTTAACAAAATATTAAAAAGACACAAAGACGGACGATGTACTCGGACTATGGACTTAAAAAGTTACGTACCGTGAGTTCTTCCCTTCATCCATGGCTCCTACATGCTTCCTGTTCAGGTGCTCCCGAAGCGATTTCGAACTTCTGTGCCACGCGGGAAACTTTCTTCTTTGCAGTGTTTAAAGTGAAGTATTCCCACACTTTGGACGACATAAGTCGTACACTTTCTTCTTTGCAGCATTAAAAGGGGAACATTATCACAATTTCAGAAGGGTTAAAACCAATCAAAATCAGTTCCCAGTGGCTTATTTTATTTTTCAAAGTTTTTTTCAAAATTTTACCCATCATGGAATATCCCGAAAAAAAAGCTTTAAAGTGCCTGATTTTCGCTATCTGTAAATCCACCCGTCCATTTTCCTGTGACGTCACATAGTGATACAAATACAAACAAACATGGCGGATAGAACAGCAAAATATAGCGACGTTAGCTCGGATTCAGACTCGGATTTCAGCGGCTTAAACGATTCAACAGATTACGCATGTATTGAAACAGATGGTCGGTGTATGGAGGCAGATAGCGAAAACGAAATTGAAGAAGAAATTGAAGCTATTGAGCGAATAGCTATTGACGCTATTCGGCCATAGCGTAGGTGTACCTAATGAAGTGGCCCATAGCATGGCTGCCTTATTAGCATCGCCGGTAAAATGTGCGGACCAAACGATCAGGACTTTCGCATCTTGTGAGACTGGAGCAACTTAAATCCGTCGATTGGTAAGTGTTTGTTTCGCATTAAATGTGGGTATCTAGTTTCAAATGTACATACAGCTAGCGTAAATAGCATGTTAGCATCTATTAGCGT
The DNA here is from genome assembly GCF_033978795.1 of Nerophis ophidion. Taxonomy (NCBI): domain Eukaryota; kingdom Metazoa; phylum Chordata; class Actinopteri; order Syngnathiformes; family Syngnathidae; genus Nerophis; species Nerophis ophidion. The sequence continues at coordinate 25,830,587 of NC_084637.1, forward strand.
AGCATGTTAGCATCAATTAGCTGGCAGTCATGCCGTGACCAAATATGTCTGATTAGCACATAAGTCAACAACATCAACAAAACTCACCTTTGTGATTTCGTTGACTTAATCGTTGCAAATGCATCTGCAGGTTATCCATACATCTCTGTGCCATGTCTGTCTTAGCATCGCCGGTCAAATGTGAAGACACTTTGGTACATTCAATGGGGGTCTGGCGGCAGATTTCTTGCCAGTGGTGCAACTTGAATCCCTCCCTGTTAGTGTTGTTACACCCTCCGACAACACACCGACGAGGCATGATGTCTCCAAGGTTCCAAAAAAGTCGGAAAAACGGAAATAACAGAGCTGAGACCCGGTGTTTGTAATGTGAAAATGAATATAGCGGGTGTATTACCTCGGTGACGTCAGAACAATCGATAAACAGAAAGGCGTTTAATTTGCCAAAATTCACCCATTTAGAGTTCGGAAATCGGTTAAAAAAATACATGGTCTTTTTTCTGCAACATCAAGGTATATATTGACGCTTGCATAGGTTTGGTGATAATGTTCCCCTTTAAGCGATTCAACAGATTCCGCATGTATTGAAATGGATGGTTGGAGTGTGGAGGCAGATAGCGAAAATGAAATTGAAGAAGAAACTGAAGCTATTCGGCGATCGCTTTCTAACCAACGATTGCATCTTTTGACCACTGGAGCAACTTAAATCCGTCAATTGGTAAGTGTTTGTTTGGCATTAAATGTGGGTGGAGGGAAAGGCTGGATGCAAATATAGCTACAAATGTACATACAGCTAGCGTAAATAGCACATTAGCATAGATTAGCTGGCAGTCATGCCGTGACCAAATATGTCTGATTAGCACATAAGTCAATAACATCAACAAAACTCACCTTTGTGATTTCGTTGACTTTATCGTTGGAAATGCATCTGCTTTGAGTGTCGCAGGACATCTACACATCGCTGTCGTAGCATCGCTGTCGTCGGTAAAATGTGCAGAACAAACGAGGGGCTTTCGCATCTTTTGACAACTGGTGCAACTTGAATCCGCCGATTGGCATGTGTTTGTTTGGCACTAAATGTGGGTGGAGGGAAAGGCTGGATGCAAATATAGCTACAAATTTAAATACAGCTAACCTAAATTGCACGTTAGCATCGATTAGCTGGCAGTCATGCCGTGACCAAATATGTCTGATCAGCACATAAGTCAATAACATCAACAAAACTCACCTTTGTGATTTTGTTGACTTTATCGTTGGATATGCATCTCCTTTGAGTGTCGCAGGATATCCACACATCTCTGTCGTAGCATCGCTGTCGTCGGTAAAATGTGCAGAACAAACGAGGGGCTTTCGCATCTTTTGACACTGGTGCAACTTGAATTCGTCGATTGGTATGTGTTTGTTTGGCATTAAATGTGGGTGGAGGGAAAGGCTGGATGTAAATATAGCTACAAATGAGGCATACAGCTAGCCTAAATAGCATGTTAGCATCGATTAGCTGGCAGTCATGCCGTGACCAAATATGTCTGATTAGCACATAAGTCAATAACATCAACAAAACTCACCTTTGTGATTTCGTTGACTTTATCGTTGGAAATACATCTGCCTTGAGTGTCGCAGGATATCCACACATCTCTGTCGTAGCATCGCTGTCGGTAAAATGTGCAGAACAAACGAGGGGCTTTCGCATCTTTTGACACTGGTGCAACTTGAATCCGTCAATTGGTAAGTGTTTGTTTGGCATTAAATGTGGGTGGAGGGAAAGGCTGGATGTAAACATAGCTACAAATTTACATACAGCTAGCTTAAATAGCACGTTAGCATCGATTAGCTGGCAGTCATGCCGTGACCAAGTATGTCTGATTAGCACATAAGTCAATAACAACAAAACTCACCTTTGTGATTTCATTGACTTAATCGTTGGAAATGCATCTGCTTTGAGTGTCGCAGGATATCTACACATCTCTGTCGTAGGTAAAATGTGCAGAACAAACGAGGGGCTTTCGCATCTTTTGACACTGGTGGAACTTGAATCCGTCGATTGGTAAGTGTTTGTTTGGCATTAAATGTGGGTGAAGGGAAAGGCTGAATGCAAATATAGCTACAAATTTACATACAGCTAGCCTAAATAGCACATTAGCATCGATTAGCTGGCAGTCATGCCGTGACCAAGTATGTCTGATTAGCACACTCCACATAAGTCAATAACATCAACAAAACTAACTTTTGTGATTTCGTTGACTTTATCGTTGGAAATGCATCTGCTTTGAGTGTCGCAGGATATCCACACATCTCTGTCGTAGCATCGCTGTCGTCGGTAAAATGTGCAGAACAAATGAGGGACTTTCGCATCTGGTGCAACTTGAATCCGTCGATTGGTGTTTGATTGTGTTGGATCCGCTTTGGATTGAACTTTCACAGTATCATGTTAGACCCGTTAGACATCCATTGTCTTCCTCCTCTCCAAGGTTCTCATAGTCATCATTGTCACCGACGTCCCACTGGGTGTGAGTTTTCCTTGCCCTTATGTGGGCCTACCGAGGATGTCGTAGTGGTTTGTGCAACCCTTTGAGACACTAGTAAACATTGATTGATGCAACTTGAATCCGTCGATTGGCAAGTGTTTGTTTGGCATTAAATGTGGGTGGAGGGAAAGGCTGGATACAAATATAGCTATAAATTTACATACAGCTAACCTAAATAGCACGTTAGCATCGATTAGCTGGCAGTCATGCCGTGACCAAGTATGTCTGATTAGCACATAAGTCAATAACATCAACAAAACTCACCTTTGCGATTTCGTTGACTTTATCGTTGGAAATGCATCTGCTTTGAGTGTCGCGGGATATCCACACATCTCTGTCCTAGCATCGCTGTCGTCGGTAAAATGTGCAGAACAAACGAGGGACTTTCGCATCTTTTGACACTGGTGCAACTTGAATCCGTCGATTGGTATGTGTTTGTTTGGCATTAAATGTGGGTGTAAGGAAAGGCTGGATGCAAATATAGCTACAAATGTACATACAGCTAGCCTAAATAGCATGTTAGCATCGATTAGCTGGCAGTCATGTCGTGACCAAGTATGTCTGATTAGCACATAAGTCAATAACATCAACAAAACTCCCCTTTGTGATTTCGTTGACTTTATCGTTGGAAATGCATCTGCTTTGAGTGTCGCAGGATATCCACACATCTCTGTCATAGCATCGCTGTCGTCGGTAAAATGTGCAGAACAAACAAGGGGCTTTTGAATCTTTTGACACTGGTGCAACTTGAATCCGTTGATTGGTATGTGTTTGTTTGGCATTAAATGTGGGTGGAGGGAAAGGCTGGATGCAAATATAGCTGCAAATGAGGCAAAATGATGCAATATGTACATACAGCTAGCCTAAATAGCATGTTAGCATCGATTAGCATTCCATGCTAATTGATGCACACTCCACGTAAGTCAACTTGAACCCGTCTATGTTCGTGTTGTTACAGCCTCCGACAACACACCGACGAGGCATGATGTCTCCAAGGTACGGAAAACAGTCAAAAAAACGGAAAATAACAGAGCTGATTTGACTTGGTATGTGTAATGTGTTTGAGAAAATGGCGGATTGCTTCCTGTTGTGACGTCACGGGTGAAAGGTCATCGCTCCGACAGCGAACAATTGAAAGGCGTTTAAATCGCCAAATTCAGCCTTTTAGAGTTAGGAAATCGGTTAAAAAAACATATGGTCTTTTTTCTGCAACATCAAGGTATATATTGACGTTTACATCGGTCTGGTGATAATACAGTATATACAGTTGTGATTAAGATTATTCAACCCCCACACAATTTTGGTGTTTTAGCAAGTTAGACATTTATTCCGTATTTTGTTTATAGTCATATCAAATAAAGATGTGTCAAATAGACAAATGTAACTTAAATTGTAACACTGTATTTTACAAAATACCAAAAAATAACATTTTTGTTAATATCTCATTGACAGAATTATTCAACCCCTTGAAGATCATAACTCTTAAGAACAGAATTTGAATAAGGTCTTTTCAATCAGCTGTTGAAAACACCTGTAGATGTGATTAGAACCATAACGAGCAACAATTAAACTGATTGAAAAAGACTGACGCTCAGCTTCTTGTAGATGGTCAATGGTGTATTTGCAACATGGTGAAGTCCAGGGAGTGGTCAAAGAAGTCAAGAGAGGAGGTGATTTCTCTTCATAAGAAAGGATATGGATATAAGAAAATAGCAAAGACATTACACATTCCAAGTGACACAGTTGGGAGCATAATTCGCAAGTTTAAAGCTAAAGGCACAGTGGAAACACTACCTGAGCGTGGTAGAAAGGGGATGCTGTGTGTGTACAGTGGTGAAAAACCCCCGGGTAACAGCTGAGGAACTACAACAGGACATTGCAGAGGGGGGAACGCAGGTTTCGTCCCAGACAATAAGGCGCGCACTACGGGATGAAGGCCTCCATGCCAGAACTCCCAGGCGCACCCCACTTCTGACTACCAGGCACAAGACAAATAGACTCCAGTATGCCAAAAATCATCTGGACAAACCCCAAAGGTTTTGGGAAACTGTTCTATGGAGTGATGAGACAAAACTGGAACTCTTTGGGCCTATGAATCAACGTTATGTCTGGAGGAGAAAAAATGAAGCTTACAAAGAGAAGAACACCTTGCCTACTGTTAAGCATGGTGGGGGGGTCAATCATGCTCTGGGGCTGTTTCTCTGCCTCAGGTACCGGGAATCTCCAGCGCGTTCAAGGCATTATGAATTCTATTTCCTAGCAGGATATATTAGCTGCAAATGTCATGAAGTCAGTGACGAAGCTGAGGCTTGGGAGACGTTGGACCTTCCAACAGGACAAGGATCCCAAGCATACCTCCAAATCAACATCAGAGTGGTTGCAGAAGAAGGGCTGGAAGACTCTGGAGTGGCCTTCACAGTCACCAGACCTAAATCCTATAGAAAAGCTGTAGTGGGACTTGAAGAAGGCAGTTGCAGCACGCAAGCCCAAGAATATGAATGAACTGGAGGCCTTTGCCCAAGAGGAATGGGCTAAAATACCTGTAGATGGTTGCAAGAAGCTTGTGTCCGCTTATGTATCACCTTTGAAGGATGTCATTACTGCCAAAGGGTGTTCTACTAAGTACTAAAGATGCATGTAACTAGGGGGTTGAATCATTTTGTCAATGAGATATTAAGAAAAATGTCCTTTTTTTGGTATTTTGTAAAATACAGTGTTACAATTTGAGTTGCATTTGTCTATTTGACACATCTTTATTTGATATGACTATAAACAAAATACGGAATGAATGTCCAACTTGCTAAAACACCAAAATTGTGTGGGGGTTGAATACTTTTGATCACAACTGTACATGTATATATAGTGGTTACAAAAGCTAGCTGATGGTGTTTTTGTTGTATTTTTCAGACAGGAGAGAATCTTAAAACGCAGTACGTCACACAAAACATAGAAATACAAATATAGCACGGTCAGCAAAAGCCAGAAATGACACAAGAAAATATACTTCAACAGAATTTTAATCTATTCAGTAAAAATCGCTTGGGAAAAAAAAAAAAAAAGTGTGAAGTGTAGTGAAAACGTTTATTAGTTCAAACCTCAAACAAACTGTCACACGTCAGAAAAATTCCAAAGAAAATGGAGTAACAAACTCGCTTGCATTTTTCATATGCACATGAACTTTTGAATTCAATTCAACAAAAAATGGCCTGATAGAGTGCAAACATGGTAAAAGAGTACCAATAAAACTAAATCCAGGGTCTGCCAGATCTTATCGCTTCATTCATACTGTAAATATATATATTCATATATATATTCAGTCATATTTATTGTTTGGGCATGAATGAAAACTTAGCTGGACTCTCACACTAATAAACTTGCTAATATTTCAGCAAAAAGGTAAAAAAACAAACAAAACAAAAGCCCACAGTGTTGGGTTCCCACCCTGCAGAGACCTGTCAGCCGGGTGGAGAGGTAAAGGAAAGTACAAGAAGAGAAAGTTGACTCTTCGAACTAAGATACTGATTTGGTGAAGTGGTCAGTCTGGGATGTGGAACAGTCCAGACCGAGGCAGCAGAGGTTGGAGGTTCACTCGGCGCTTCCACTGGCGCACAAAAACCTAGCAGCTGGTTTTGTCCCACAGCTCCTTTTTTTTTTTTTTGTGGAGTCTGGTACAAGTTCTGCTGTGGCCCAAAAAAAAAAAAAAAAACAAAGAAAAAAAAAGCGGAAGAGTCTGCGGCGTTGATGTAGTGTCGGTCGGGTCTTGGAGGGTCGGGCCAGGTCAAGGATCCATCACTTTCAAGATCCGACCGCTCGCTGCTGACACACGTCGCCAGGAAATAAGACAAGTGTCACGGGTGGAGAGGAAGAAGCAGACGTGCGGCGGGAAACTGCCGAAGTCAGCACCGAACGTGCAAAACGCCGACAACGGCAATTTTTGATCACGTCGGCGAAAAGCCCGCGAATGGCGGCCCGCTATATTGTTGACGAGCACACCTGCGGAGTGCGCCCGATCTGTCGGCCAGTGCAAAAAAATATGACACCTTGTTTGAGAGCGTCAGCACTAAGTCAATCAGCAAAGACCCAAGGGGTTGCTGGTTCCACTGCCAGGTGCAGAATGGGCTTTTTTTCTGCCAACCACCCTTTTTAAATCAGTCTCACACTATTTGACATCACAGTAAAGTTGATCTAATACATTATTTTACTTTACAGAGCCATGCATCACTTTATGGAATCCAATATTTCTTTGACTTATTTATTCTTTATTCACATTATTTTAATTTGTTTGGATTTTAAATCAATTCACAAGTTAAGAGAATCCATATATTTTTTTAAAGTATTTTTTCAAACAAACATTTTAGTTCAATAATCAGTTTTCACATTAAAAACAATTATTGATAGTAGGGTTGCACCAAAAAATGGATTCACATCCAAATTGCGATTTTCGTTTATTTCGCTTTTAAATCAGTTCACAATTTTTGAGAATCCATGTTTTTTTCTAAAGTAATTTTTCAAAAATGTTATTTCAAGAATCAGTTTTTACATTAAAAACAAACAACTATATTTAATGTTATTATGGGAACCCAAGCATTTTTTTCAAATTTTGTTTACTTTAATTCTAAATCAATTTTTTAACAATGTTTTTTGTAGAATCAATTGTTTTGATTGAACCACTAAACAACTATTATTATTATTATAATTATTACGGTAGCTTCAAAAAATTGATTCACATCCAAATTGCGATTTTCGTTCATTTCGCTTTTAAATCAGTTCATCACATTTGAGAATCCATTTTTTTGTAAAGTAATTGTTATTTCAAGAATCAGTTTTTACATTAAAAACATTAAACAACTATATTTAATGTTATTATGGGTACCCCAAAAGAATTGTTCGATTTTTGTTTACTTTAATTTTAAATTAATTCATAATTTGAATTTTTTTTTTTTTGGAACTATTTTTTTTGTATTTTATTTATAATTTTTTTGAAGAATCAATTGTTTTTATTAAAACATTAAACTATTATTCTTATTATTACGGTAGCTCCAAAAAATTGATTCACATCCAAATTCGCCATTTTCGTTCATTTCACTTTTAAATCTGTTCATAATTTTTGAGAATTTACATGTCTTCTTAATTGCTTAGTAAATGTCTATTTTAAGTATTTTAAACCTGGGATTGGGTTTGATTTGCTCAAATTTTTGTTATCAGCTTGATTAAACACCTCTAGTGTACAGATTTTTGGGGGCTATTTTAAGAGTTTTATTTCACAGCATTATTCTACAATTTTTTGGTCCTAAATTAAACATTTTCAAGCATAAAAATCTCCATACTGTAGTAAGTGTTGGCCAATAGCTGAGAGCAAACCACTTAGTAGTATCAAGGCCACTGATTGGCTCATCCTCCAAGCAGCATTACTACATCGGATCAAAAGAGTAACACTGACTGGAGGGTGGCCGTTTTTTAATGAAAATATCAACTTTCTACTTTGTTGAAATGATTTTATCGCGGTCAACAAAGGAGGGACGGCTGCTTTTTTCAACGTGCTAATAAGTAGGCGTCGACCTGGTGTGTTGGTATTACCTGCTTCACCTACGCCGTGGTCTGCGGGTAAAGATCTTCTGCCGGCCTTCCTTCCCTGACCGCTACGCCAAACCCCCATTGGACCCTGAAGGGGGGCGGAGGCGGAGTCACAACATGGCCCACGTCCTCTCCAACATCAATAAACGAGAGCGAAAGAAACGCGACGGAGGAAATGGCTGACCTGATGTTTCGTCACCAGGTGCGCGGCGTGGACCAGCGGAGGTCTGATGGCGTGTTTGTACTGCAGCGGCTGACCTAATAGCGAGTAATGGGCTTCACCTAAATGCACACAACAACAACAGTTACAATAATCAGATAGCATACAACGACAGTTTAAGCAATACAAAAATAGCTACCGTGTCAGATATTAATCAGCTACTGTATATATATATATATATATATTGCATAAATCATATATGCTTTTACTTTGTAATCTGTTAAAGTTAGAGAATGTGTGATCAAGTAAAATGAGTCAAATAGAGAAAAAAAACGTACATTTAAACAAAGTGGAGTGACATTTTTTTTGGCCAAAATGATTAAAAAAAATAAATAAATAAGCACATGACGCAGTAAGTAGAATGATGCGGACACATTTGTTACTGGATATTTTATAATATTGCTTTGGAGGCTCTGCATGTGTAAATAATATGCAAGTATAGATATTTGATACTTGTTTATATTCCATCCATCCATTTTCTAGCCCTTATTCCCTTTGGGGTCATATTGACAAATGTGTTTAGAATAGAATAGAATAGAAAGTACTTTACTGATCTCTGGGGGAAATTCAAATAAAAATAGTTTTAGAATGATATAACAATTACTGTTATCAAAGAGTAATTTTTCCCCCCAATCAGATTAATCACACATTAGGATAAATCGTGATATAAGTCATGATTTATAATATTTCAGTAAACCTTAAACTAATAATTATATTTTATTACAATGATATAACAATTCATGCTGTTGGATGATTATAATTTGTTTTTTTAATCAGATTAAAAACATATTTGGATTAATCATGATAATCATAATAAATGTATTATATTTCAGTATATTTTTTTCAGCAAAAAAATATATTTTATTAAGATTATATAACAATGAATGCTGTCAAATTATTATAATTTGTTTTTTTAATCAGATTAATCACATATTCGGATTAATCATGATTATTGATCATGACTAATATTTTTGATAACTTTTTCCACAAATAAAAATAGTTTTAGAATGTGATAATAGTCATGAATATTTCAGTAAATGTTAAACTAATAATTACATTTTATTACAATTATCTAACAATTAATGCTGTTGAATGATTATAATTTGTTTCTTTATTCAGATTAATAACATATTTGGATTAATCATGATTATTTATCAGGACTATTTCTGACTTTTCCCACGAATAAAAATACTTTTGGAATTGCAATTTTCGTTCATTTGACTTTTAAATCAGTTCATAATTTTTGAGAATCCATGTTATTTCAAGAATAAGTTTTTACATTAAAAACATTAAACAATTATATTTAATGTTATTTTGGGTCCCCAAAAAATTATTTGAATTTTGTTTACTTTAATTATGAATCAATTCATAATTTGAAAAAAAAAAAAAAATTGTAACAATTTTTTTTCTATTTTCTTTATAAATTTTTGGAAGAATCAATTGTTTTGATTAAACCATTAAAATATTATTAGTATTATTACGATAGCTCCAAAAAATCGATTCACATCCAAATTGTGATTTTCGTTCATTTCGCTTTTAAATCAGTTCATCATTTTTGAGAATCCATGTTTTTTCTAAAGTAATTTTTCAAACATTTTATTTCAAGAATCAGTTTTCACGTTAAAAACATTAAACAAAAATATTTAACGTTATTATGGGTACCCCAAAAATGTATTCATTTTTTGTTTACTTTAATTTGAAATCAATTCATAATTGGATTTTTTTTTTTTTTACAATTTTTTTTCTATTTTATTCATACATTTTTTGAAGAATCAATTGTTTTGATTAAACCATTAAACTATTATTGTTATTGTTATTATTATTATTACGGTAGCTCCAAAAAATGGATTTACATCCAAATCGCAATTTTCTTTTGTTTGGATTTTAAATCAATTCATAAGTTTGGAGAATCTGTTTGTTTTTTCAAAAGTATTTTTTCAAACAAACATTTTAGTTCAATAATCAGTTTTCACATTAAAAACAATTATTGATATTATTAGGGGTGCACCAAAAAATGGATTCACATCCAAATTGCGATTTTCGTTTATTTCGCTTTTAAATCAGTTCATCATTTTTGAGAATCCATGTTTTTTCTAAAGTGATTTTTCAAACATTTTATTTCAAGAATCAGTTTTTACATTAAAAACATTAAACAAATATATTTAATGTTATTACGGGTACCCCAAAAAAGTATTCGATTTTTGATTACTTAAATTCTAAATTAATTCATAATTTGAAATTATTTTTTTGTAACTATTTTATTTAGACATTTTTTGAAGAATCAATTGTTTTGATTAAACCATTAAACTATTATTATTATTATGGTTTTTCCAAAAAATTGATTCACATCCAAATTGCGATTTTCGTTCATTTCACTTTTAAATCAGTTCATCATTTTTGAGAATCCATGTTTTTTCTCAAGTAATTTTTCAAACATTTTATTTCAAGAATCAGTTTTTACATTAAAAACATTAAACAACTGTATTTAATGTTACTATGTGTACCCCAAAAAGTATTTGAGATTTGTTTACTTTAATTATAAATCAATTCATAATTTCAAACATTTTTTTTTGTAACAATTTTTTTTCTATTTTATTCATACATTTTTTGAAGAATCAATTGTTTTGATTAAACCACTAAACCATTAATATTAATATTAATATTATTACGGTAGCTCCAAAAAATTGATTCACATCCAAATTGCGATTTTTGATCATTTTACTTTTAAATCAGTTCATCATTTTTGAGAATCCATGTTTTTTCTAAAGTAATTTTTCAAAAATGTTATTTCAAGAATAAGTTTTTACATTAAAAACATTAAACAATTATATTTATTGTTATTATGGGTCCCAAATTTTTTTTTGAATTTTGTTTACCTTAATTATAAATCAATTCATAATTTGAAAAAAAAAAAATGTTTGTAACAATTTTTTTTCTATTTTATTTACACATTTTTTGAAGAATCAATTGTTTTGATTAAACCATTAAACTATTATTATTATAATTATTACGATAACTCCCCAAAAAATCGATTCACATCCAAATTGCGATTTTCATTCATTCCGCTTTTAAATCAGTTCATCATTTTTGAGAATCCATGTTTTTTCTAAAGTAATTTTTCAAACATTTTATTTCAAGAATCAGTTTTTACGTTAAAAACATTAAACAACTATATTTAATGTCGTTATGGGTACCCAAAAAATTTATTCATTTTTTGTTTACTTTAATTTGAAATCAATTCATAATTGGAATTTTTTTTTTTGTAACTATTTTTTTCTATTTTATTCATACATTTTTTGAATAATCAATTGTTTTGATTAAACCATTAAACTATTATTGTTATTATTATTATTACGGTAGCTCCAAAAAATGGATTTACATCCAAATCGCAATTTTCTTTTGTTTGGATTTTAAATCAATTCATAAATTTGGAGAATCTAATGTATGTTTGTTTGTTTTTTCAAAAGTATTTTTTCAAACAAACATTTTAGTTCAATAATCAGTTTTCACATTAAAAACAATTATTGATATTAGGGGTGCACCAAAAAATGGATTCACATCCAAATTGCGATTTTCGTTTATTTCGCTTTTAAATCAATTCATCATTTTTGAGAATCCATGTTTTTGTGATATTTCCAGGTGAATCTCATGAGTTAATGCGTAATTTTTGACAGTTCTAAAATGATATGCTTTACTGCTATAAATTGTATTGCAGCATTTGTGACTTACTGGAAGGTCGTTTTTTTGCATTCAATAAAACGTCCTGCAACTGACCCTTTTCTTTCAACTGCAACGTCCAGCTTTACATACCAATATCCTTTGGTAAATTAATGAACACCTGTTTTTTTTTTTTGTCCGCCCACACTGATTAAAAACATTGCAGGAGAGTGAAGATTGGATCGGCAGCGCCGCATCTGACCTTGTCCACGGTGGCAGAAGGCTGCAGGGAGCTGCAGGTGGTGCTGGCGGGCCATGACGGGGATGGACGGGATGCCCGTTGGGAGGCCCATGACGTTGGGCGACTGTCCCGGCGAGGGGGTGAGCGTCGGGGACGAGGACAGGCTGCTCTACACACAACACGTCCGTAGTGCGGCCAAGGACGAGCAGGAGAAAACACAAACACTTTCATTCAAAAACACTTTTTTTTTTTTCCCTCCCCCTTTTCTTCATTTTGCAGTCATGCTGCGCTGCCATCAACACGCTAATGTACCGTTTTATGTCCTCTTCCATACTTGGATAATCTGCTAAATGCTTTGAAAATAGCTTCTTAACTTTATAAAACACATTATATTGTTTTGTGTGCAAAGTCTGGGTCTTTGCAGGAATATGTCTTGTTTTGGGGGTGTTGCAAAGTCATCTTATCAGCACCACATAGCATTTTCTTTATTTTATTTACCGCACTTGTCTAGGAACATTTTCAAACACCAACTTTTCGTACGGACAATTATTACGTGTAACAAGCAAGTCAGTTTGCTTATCAATTAGTGCAGAATTCACCGTGTTGGGACCTTATAAGCATGTTTTATGATGAGGCGTTCAAGTGCACTGCGGAACTCTTGAGTGTTAGTGTGACATTAAAAGTACTGAATTTGGAACCCATTTCTGGTCTCTCTACTGTTTCCAAACTCTTTTCTTTGGCACTTTTTAAGTTCTTACATAGCCCATAAAGTATTTTATCAGGTTTTTTTTTTATTGATTGTGCTTTATTTTGGGGTTTTTTAGCCACATTTTTATGTCTCCATTTTATTTTGATCTTTTAGTTCTACAAATAAAGTTGAATTTGATTCTTTTTAGGTGTTGAGTTCAACAGAAAAATATTCTAATACAGTGGGGCAAAAAAGTATTTAGTCAGCCACCGATTGTGCAAGTTCGCCCACTTAAAATGATGACAGACGTCTGTAATTTTCATCATAGGTACACTTCAACTGTGAGAGACAGAATGTGAAAAAAAAAATCCAGGAATTTTAAATAATTTATTTGTAAATTATGGTGGAAAATAAGTATTTGGTCAACAAATTCAAAGCTCTCACTGATGGAAGGAGGTTTTGGCTCAAAATCTCACGATACATGGCCCCATTCATTTTTCCTTAACACGGATCAATCGTCCTGTCCCCTTAGCAGAAAAACAGCCCCAAAGCATGATGTTTCCACCCCCATGCTTCACAGTAGGTATGGTGTTCTTGGGATGCAACTCAGTATTCTTCTTCCTCCAAACACGACGAGTTGAGTTTATACCAAAATGGATACATGGATGATACAGCAGAGGATTGGGAGAATGTCGTGTGGTCAGATGAAACCAAAAAAGAACTTTTTGGTATAAACTCAACTCGTCGTGTTTGGAGGAAGAAGAATTTAGATAGATAGTACTTTATTGATTCCTTCAGGAGAGTTCCTTTATTTAGCAATTAAAGCCCTCAAAGATCAATAATGCAGGACACTATTGATTTTAATCATTTAATTATTTTTGAGTAATAACAGTGAAAAGTTAAATAAAATCCTACTAAATATATTTGAGATCCAAAAGGTTCCCCACTCATAAAGTGATGCATTTTTATTAGTTTTTTTTTAAAACTTTTACACTTAAATTTCAAGATCAACTTCCGATATATCAGTCGATTTTAAGTTTGAACTATTATTGTGTTTGTTTTAAGCTCTTTTGTCAAAACTTTGATGTTTTTATATGGCAACCACACAACATATGCAATATTTTTTCCACATAAAACATTTTAAAGTGATCATTTTTAAGTAATAATTCATTATAACAGATTTTTTTTGTCCTTTTTTTTTTTTGAGCAATGGGGAAAAAAAAGAAAATAAACACAAAAGGAAAAAAAAAACTGCCTGCATGGCAGCTTTGTGTCAACATTGCCACTTTTTCTCATTAGATTTCACCTCATTCCAGTTTTTTTAAATTTTTATTTTTGCAATACTATCAATTTTGAAATTTTTGCAAACGATTAGCTGCGAGCCGCAAATGGCTCATGGGCCTCACTTTGGACACCCCTGGGGTACTTGAATTAAAAAAATGTTCACAGGGGGTACATCACTGAAAAAAGGTTGAGAACCACTGGTCTACACAAATGCTATTTTACTGTCAAAATGTTATCTAGGAACGAATGCATATCATTTTTTTTTTTTGCACAAAACTTGGTAACAGTTTTATATAAAGTTCTTTTAGGATGAATTTTGGAGTGAAATAGCGGATGTGGTAAAAATATATTGCACGATTAATCTAGGTGTGCTCATGTTTAAAGGGGAACATTATCACAATTTCTGAAGGGTTAAAACCAATAAAAATCAGTTCCCAGTGGCTTATTTTATTTTTCGAAGTTTTCCTCAAAATTTTACCCGAAAAACGGCTTCAAAGTGCCTGATTTTAACAGTCGTTATATTCACCCGTCTATTGTCCTGTGACGTCACTGCGTGAAGCTACCAGAGACAAACATGGCGGATAGCACAGGAAGGTATAGCATAGTAGCTCGGATTCAGACTCGGATTTCAGCAGCGCACGCGATTCAACAGATTACGCATCTATTGAAACGGATGGTTGGAGTGTGGAGGCAGATGGCGAAATCGAAATTGAAGGAGAAACTGAAGCTATTGAGCCGCGGCACGGGAGGAAGCGCGGACAAATTCGGCGATCGCTTTCTGACCAACGATTGGTATGTGTTTGTTTGGCATTAAACGTGGGTGGAGGGAAAGGCTGGATGCAAATATAGCTACAAATGAGGCATAATGATGCAATATGTACATACAGCTAGCCTAAATGGCATGTTAGCATCGATTAGCTTGCAGTCATGCCGTGACCAACTATGTCTGATACGGCTCTATTGATAACCTCACAAACAACTTTAACTTAACTTTCGAGATGCCACCTCAGTAGAAGCATTTAAGTCTCACCTTAAAACTCATTTGTATACTCTAGCCTTTAAATGGACTCCCTTTTTAGAGCAGTTGATCTGCCGTTTCTTTTCTTTTTCTCCTATGTCCCTGTTACGTTCCACGTAGTGGTGGTTTGTTTTTGTGTTTTTTTCTCTTCTTTTGTTTGAACAGGTCACACTCAATCATGACCTCTGCTGCCAATCAACCGCTTCCTGTTCCCAGCTGCTCCTCATTTCACCTGTTGATCAGCCAGCCAATCCCGGTCCACCATTCATCCTCCTGACCTGCTTAAAACCACCTGTTCACCACTGGATTGGGGGATTCTTTTTCTGACATGCTGTGTGGAGTTTTGAGAGACGCTACTTTGTCTTTGGCGCTACTTTGTTTTGTGATCATTTTTTTAAGCTTTTTGCTAAACGTGTGCCACCTGTTTTGTTGTCTTCCTTTTTGTTTGACCTTCCAACCTTTGTAAGTATCTGCGGCCTAGTCTTGGGAAAGGTTAGACAGAGGCCTCTATACACTACACACGTAGGATAAATGTTTGTGTATAGAGACACCAGGCTTAGTGGTGGCTGTCACCCTTGTATGTTTTGGACCCCCTCTTTGGTTGGAGTAGTTAGGTAGGTTTTTGGTTCATGCTAATTAAATAGCTTTAGTTAGTCAGCTTACCTTTCCTTTCTAGAGGTGTATTTTGGTATGTTTTGTTCATTTCTTTGACAGCACCAGTAGTCCCAAGCTAGGCTAGCGTTGTGTCCTTGTTGTACCCGCCCCACCACCTGGTCACTTTTCAATACACTAGTTTTTGTTTCCAATTCTTGTCTTCAGTGTCTTTAATTTACAACTCATTTGATTTATACACTTTTATGTTGCGTTCCCCTATGATCCCTAGACTTCGAGCCATCTGGAACATAACATAAATTGGGGGCTTGTCCGGGAATCTTCTATTTCCTTGAATGTGAATTATCTATAGTTTGCTTGGCGTAGTTGTGTGTGCGGTAGACCACAATGGCACGAGTATTTGATATAGATGAGTTTAATTGTAAACCGTCAGAATTTTTTTTTGATAGCTGCAGTAAGGCAGTTTTAATTTTGATTGCGGCACACTATGACATAGACATTAGTAATGTCTCTCTGAAAAAGGACATAAAGTCTAAGGTGTGGGACCAGCTAGTCACGCTTGGTGTGTTTTCTCTGTCCTCAGTTGCTTCCAACTCTGATGCAGCAGTGGGTGGTTCTGTCTGTAGTCCTCCTGTTTCAGATGACGAGGTCGTAGGTAGAGTACCCCGTACCCTCCCCAAGTTACAAGGATTTTCAACAGTCAGTCCCCAGACTAGTGGTTCGGTGGAGGCGGCTAGGCTGAAGGTCCAGGTGGCTCGTCTTGAACATGAGGCAAATGACAGACGAGAAACACGGGCGTCTGAACATCAATTGACATTGGCTAAGATTGAGGCTGAGACTAGGATAAGGCTTCAAAAGCTGGAGCTGGAAATGGCTGCTGCACAGTCTACAGCTCAGAGTAGTCCCCCACCTATGTCAGATACATATGACATCAGGAGACAAGTTTGTATTCCACAATTCAGGGAAACCGAGGTGGGTGCGTATTTTCAGACATTTGAACGGCTTGCCACTGCTTTGCGCTGGCCTAAGGATATTTGGGCAACTTGACTGCAGAGTAAAGTGAACGGTAAGGCTAAGGAGGCAATGGCGGCCTTGTCTATGGAACAAAGTATGGACTATGAGGTGGTTAAGGCTTCAATCCTACGTGCTTATGGATTAGTAATAATACAACTTTAACACTTGACAACCAAATAATAAAACAAGGTGACTCTGTAAAAAATCTGGGTATTATCTTCGACCCAACTCTCTCCTTTGAGTCACACATTAAAAGCGTTACTAAAACGGCCTTCTTTCATCTCCGCAATATCGCTAAAATTCGCTCCATTCTGTCCACTAAAGACGCTGAGATCATTATCCATGCGTTTGTTACGTCTCGCCTCGAATACTGTAACGTATTATTTTCGGGTCTCCCCATGTCTAGCATTAAAAGATTACAGTTGGTACAAAATGCGGCTGCTAGACTTTTGACAAGAACAAGAAAGTTTGATCACATTACGCCTGTACTGGCTCACCTGCACTGGCTTCCTGTGCACTTAAGATGTGACTTTAAGGTTTTACTACTTACGTATAAAATACTACACGGTCTAGCTCCAGCCTATCTTGCCGATTGTATTGTACCATATGTCCCGGCAAGAAATCTGCGTTCAAAAGACTCCGGCTTATTAGTGATTCCTAGAGCCCAAAAAAAGTCTGCGGGCTATAGAGCGTTTTCATTTCGGGCTCCAGTACTCTGGAATGCCCTCCCGGTAACAGTTCGAGATGCTACCTCAGTAGAAGCATTTAAGTCTCACCTTAAAACTCATTTGTATACTCTAGCCTTTAGATATACCTCCTTTTTAGACCAGTTGATCTGCCGCTTCTTTTCTTTCTCCTATGTCCCCCCCTCCCTTGTGGAGGGGGTCCGGTCCGATGACCATGGATGAAGTACTGGCTGTCCAGAGTCGAGACCCAGGATGGACCGCTCGTCGGGACCCAGGATGGACCGCTCGCCTGTATCGGTTGGGGACATCTCTACGCTGCTGATCCGCCTCCGCTTGAGATGGTCTCCTGTGGACGGGACTCTCGCTGCTGTCTTGGATCCGCTTGAACTGAACTCTCACGGCTGTGTTGGAGTCACTATGGATTGAACTTTCACAGTATCATGTTAGACCCGCTCGACATCCATTGCTTTCGGTCCCCTAGAGAGGGGGGGGGGTTGCCCACATCTGAGGTCCTCTCCAAGGTTTCTCATAGTCAGCATTGTCACTGGCGTCCCACTGGATGTGAATTCTCCCTGCCCACTGGGTGTGAGTTTTCCTTGCCCTTTTGTGGGTTCTTCCGAGGATGTTGTAGTCGTAATGATTTGTGCAGTCCTTTGAGACATTTGTGATTTGGGGCTATATAAATAAACATTGATTGATTGATTGATAGTGCCTGAAACTTACCGACAGAAGTTCAGGGACTATCGAAAGAAACAACAACAAACATTTGTGGACTTTGCCAGAGAGTTAAGTGTTCGCTTTGACAGGTGGTGCAAAGCGAGCAAGGCCACTGATTTTAACTCTCTTAGAGAACTTGTCTTACCGGAGGCTTTTAAAAAGTGCGCTCCAGAACGATGTGTGGTGTACTTAAATGAGCAAAGGGTTACCACATTGAGAGATGCATCAGTTTTTTCTGATGAGTATGTTCTGACACATAAAACTGTGTTTAGGCCATCTTCTGAGATGCCTCCTGTCACTCCATCCTTTTCCCCATCACAAGATTCCAAGATGGCGGCGCCCGAACGGGCTGCAACATTGCGGAGCTGCTGCTAAAGATGGAACATTTGGCAGAAATACCGGACAATTCCACAAACTTTATGGCTGGCTCACATCGTGGTCACTCCGTGATCACGTACGACCGTCAGACATTTCTGGATGTGGACACATCGGGCCGTTTTGGACCGATAGACACTTGCGTGCCAGACATGCTAACTAGCATGGGAATACATCGGCGGCTACATCCAGCGGCCTGTGAAGCAGGGGAGTCTAGTAGCAGCGGGGGCCGTCTACGGAGCAGACGCCAGCGGTGTGATCGGAAACGCGGATGCCGAGCGGGGCTAAAAACAAAGCAGAAGGCTAATCCCCACAGAACACCACTTTCCTCCATCCCGAAGACGGATTTAGATGGAAAATGCGAGACTACTGGTCTGGGTAAGGAGTCAGTTAATTTAGAACAAGTTTTTTCTGCTTTGAGTGTTTCAGAGTTGGACATGTGTTTTACTGAGGTGGCTAACTATGATGCGTGCAGTTTATCAAAGCAACAAACAAACAATCGGAAAATCCCCGTTACTGAGGTGGCTAACTATGATGCGTGCAGTTTATCAAAGCAACAAACAAACAATCGGAAAATCCCCGTTACTGAGGAGGCTAACCATGATGCGTGCAGTTTATCAAAGCAACAATCAAACAATCGGAAAATTCCTGTCGTATCAATTCCTAGATATGGTCGTAACTATACTAAATGCACCGGGCATAATAAACACAACATTATTAATATTGCTACTACGGATAATTTGATCAAAAACTCCCTAAAACAGCCCACTACCTATAATATAGGTTTTTTAAACATAAGATCATTGTCTCCTAAAACGTTGTTAGTTAATGATATCATCAGAGACAACAATCTTAACGTCATCGGTCTCAGCGAAACCTGGCTTACACCAAACGACTTTTTTGCGCTAAATGAGGCATGTCCTCCTAACTTTACACATGCGCATATTGCCCGTCCGCTCAAAAGGGGTGGGGGGGTCGCACTAATATACAACGAAAACTTTAACCTTAGTCCTAACATAAATAATAAATACAAATCGTTTGAGGTCTGTCACACCGCTGCCTCTACACCTGGCTGTTATCTACCGCCCCCCAGGGCCCTATTCGGACTTTATTAATGAATTCTCAGAGTTCGTTGCTGATCTAGTGACACACGCCGATAATATAATCATAATGGGGGACTTTAATATCCATATGAATACCCCATCGGACCCACCGTGCGTAGCGCTCAAGACTGTAATTGATAGCTGTGGTCTCACACAAATAATAAATGAACCCACGCATCGCAACGGTAATACGATAGACCTAGTGCTTGTCAGGGGCATCACAGTTTCCAAAGTTACGATACTCCCGTATACTAAAGTATTGTCTGATCATTACCTTATAAAATTCGAGGTTCAGACGCATGTTCGTCAAACTAATAATAATAATAACTGCTATAGCAGCCGCAACATTAATACAGCTACAACGACAACTCTTGCTGACCTACTGCCCTCGGTAATGGCACCATTCCCAAAGTATGTGGGCTCTATTGATAACCTCACTAACAACTTTAACGACGCCCTGCGCGAAACCATTGATAACATAGCACCGCTAAAGTTAAAAAAGGCTCCAAAAAAGCGCACCCCGTGGTTTACAGAAGAAACTATAAATAAATTAAATAAATGGGTTGTACTTGTATAGCGCTTTTCTACCTTCAAGGTACTCAAAGCGCTTTGACACTACTTCCACATTTACCCATTCACACACACATTCACACACTGATGGAGGGAGCTGCCATGCAAGGCGCTAACCATCAGGAGCAAGGGTGAAGTGTCTTGCTCAGGACACAACGGACATGACGAGGTTGGTTCCAGGTGGGATTTGAACCAGTGACCCTCGGGTTGCGCACGGCCACTTTCCCACTGCGCCACGCCGTCCCTATCTAGAGCTCAGAAATTATTATGTAGAAAGCTGGAACGCAAATGGCGCACGACTAAACTTGAGGTGCACCATCAAGCATGGAGTGATGGTTTAATAACTTATAAACACATGCTTACCTTAGCTAAAGCTAAATATTACTCAAATCTCATCCACCGTAATAAAAACGATCCTAAATTTTTGTTTAGTACGGTAGCATCGCTAACCCAACAAGGGACTCCTTCCAGTAGCTCAACCCACTCAGCTGATGACTTTATGCAATTCTTTAGTAAGAAAATTGAAGTAATTAGAAAGGAGATTAAAGACAATGCGTCCCAGCTACAACGGGGTTCTATTAACACTGACACGATTGTATATACGGCGGATACTGCCCTCCAAAATAGTTTCTCTCGTTTTGAGGAAATAACATTAGAGGAATTGTTACGTGTAAATGGAATAAAACAGACAACATGTTTACTTGACCCTCTTCCTGGGAAACTGATCAAGGAGCTCTTTGTATTATTAGGTCCATCAGTGCTAAATATTATAAACTTATCACTCTCCTCGGGCACTGTTCCCCTGGCATTCAAAAAAACGGTTATTCATCCTCTTCTTAAAAGACCTAACCTCGATCCTGACCTCATGGTAAATTACCGACCGGTGTCTCACCTTCCCTTTATTTCAAAAATCCTTGAAAAAATTGTTGCGGAGCAGTTAAATGAACACTTAGCGTCTAACAAGCTATGTGAAACCTTTCAATCCGGTTTCAGGGCAAATCACTCCACGGAGACAGCCCTCGCAAAAATGACTAATGATCTATTGCTAACGATGGATTCTGATGCGTCATCTATGTTGCTGCTCCTCGATCTTAGCGCTGCTTTCGATACCGTCGATCATAATATTTTATTAGAACGTATCAAAACACGAATTGGTATGTCAGACTTAGCCCTGTCTTGGTTTAACTCTTATCTTACTGATAGGATGCAGTGTGTCTCCCATAACAATGTGACCTCGGACTTCGTTAAGGTAACGTGTGGAGTTCCCCAGGGTTCGGTCCTTGGCCCTGCACTCTTCAGCATCTACATGCTGCCGCTAGGTGACATCATACGCAAATACGGTATTAGCTTTCACTGTTATGCTGATGACACCCAACTCTACATGCCCCTAAAGCTGACCAACACGCCGGATTGTAGTCAGCTGGAGGCGTGTCTTAATGAAATTAAACAATGGATGTCCGCTAACTTTTTGCAACTCAACGCCAAAAAAACGGAAATGCTGATTATCGGTCCTGCTAGACACCGAACTCTATTTAATAATACAACTCTAACATTTGACAACCAAACAATTAAACAAGGCGACACGGTAAAGAATCTGGGTATTATCTTCGACCCAACTCTCTCCTTTGAGGCACACATTAAAAGCGTTACTAAAACGGCCTTCTTTCATCTCCGTAATATCGCTAAAATTCGCTCCATTCTGTCCACTAAAGACGCTGAGATCATTATCCATGCGTTTGTTACGTCTCGCCTCGACTACTGTAACGTATTATTTTCGGGTCTCCCCATGTCTAGCATTAAAAGATTACAGTTGGTACAAAATGCGGCTGCTAGACTTTTGACAAGAACAAGAAAGTTTGAACACATTACGCCTGTACTGGCTCACCTGCACTGGCTTCCTGTGCACTTAAGATGTGACTTTAAGGTTTTACTACTTACGTATAAAATACTACACGGTCTAGCTCCATCTTATCTTGCCGATTGTATTGTACCATATGTCCCGGCAAGAAATCTGCGTTCAAAGGACTCCGGCTTATTAGTGATTCCCAAAGCCCAAAAAAAGTCTGCGGGCTATAGAGCATTTTCCGTTCGGGCTCCAGTACTCTGGAATGCCCTCCCGGTAACAGTTCGCGATGCCACCTCAGTAGAAGCATTTAAGTCTCACCTTAAAACTCATTTGTATACTCTAGCCTTTAAATAGACTCCCTTTTTAGACCAGTTGATCTGCCGTTTCTTTTCTTTTTCTTCTATGTCCCACTCTCCCGTGTGGAGGGGGTCCGGTCCGATCCGGTGGCCATGTACTGCTTGCCTGTGTATCGGCTGGGGACATCTCTGCGCTGCTGATCCGCCTCCGCTTGGGATGGTTTCCCGCTGGCTCCGCTGTGAACGGGACTCTCGCTGCTGTGTTGGATCCGCTTTGGACTGGACTCTCGCGACTGTGTTGGATCCATTGTGGATTGAACTTTCACAGTATCATGTTAGATCCGCTCGACATCCATTGCTTTCCTCCTCTCTAAGGTTCTCATAGTCATCATTGTCACCGACGTCCCACTGGGTGTGAGTTTTCCTTGCCCTTATGTGGGCCTACCGAGGATGTCGTGGTGGTTTGTGCAGCCCTTTGAGACACTAGTGATTTAGGGCTATATAAGCAAACATTGATTGATTGATTGATTGACAAGCCAGGGCTCGTGCTAAAGAAAAGGGAGAGTGTTTCTTTTGTCATGGAAAAGGTCACTTAATAGCAAACTGTCATGCTGCACGGGCCAAACAGAGAGACAAGCAGACCATCTTCCAGCTGGAGAAGAGGCTAAAAGTAGAGCAGGAAGGTCGCATCCTGGCTGAAAAACATCTGGCTGACGAGAGGAAGAAGGTGGAGGAGTCCATGGGTGCCAGGGCGGTGGCTTTAGCTGCAGCTACAAGAGTGGAGTCCAATGATTCGCCGCATGGTCGAATTAGAGAGCTGGAGACTGAGTGTAAGAAGCTCAGGGTGGACATAAAATTCAAGGAGGAGAAGATTCAGGATCTGGAGGGCAAGTGTCAGGAGTTGCCCAAGTACAAGAAGAACGGGAAAGACACAAAGGGGCTGATGTTGGCGCTGTCTGCCATGAAGGAGAAGACTGCACCTGGAGAACAGCCTGACTGCAGAGACCAGGATCAAGCTGAATCTGTTGTCTGCCCTTGGAGATGCCAAGAAGCAGATGGAGATTGTGCAAGGCCAGATCCACCAGA
Source organism: Nerophis ophidion (assembly GCF_033978795.1). Taxonomy (NCBI): domain Eukaryota; kingdom Metazoa; phylum Chordata; class Actinopteri; order Syngnathiformes; family Syngnathidae; genus Nerophis; species Nerophis ophidion. Next base: position 25,854,096 of record NC_084637.1, read on the forward strand.
GGGACCAAGAGATGGCAGAGCTAAAGCAAAAGGTTTTTTACAGCTGTAAAGCTTTGCTCTGCGGGGCTCCAGTATTTGGCTGCGACCAATTGTGTCCAGCCTTTCAAAATAAGGGTTGGTCAGCTGTGGGTGAACTGTGTGTAAATATGGACATTTTTCAATTTAACCCAGACATAGTGTGTTTGAATGAATATTTATGTTCATTCTTGTTGTTGGGCGTGTTACGTTCCACATAGTGGTGGTTTGTTTTTGTGTTTTTTTTTTCTTCTTTTGTTTGAACAGGTCACACTCAATCATGACCTCTGCTGCCAATCAACCGGTTCCTGCTCCCAGCTGCTCCCCATTTCACCTGTTGATCAGCCAGCCAATCCCGGTCCACCATTCATCCTCCTGACCTGCTTAAAACCACCTGTTCACCACTGGATTGGGGGATTCTTTTTCTGACATGCTGTGTGGAGTTTTGAGAGACGCTACTTTGTCTTTGGCGCTACTTTGTTTTGTGATCATTTTTTTAAGCTTTTTGCTAAACTTGTGCCACCTGTTTTGTTGTCTTCCTTTTTGTTTGACCTTCCAACCTTTGTAAGTATTTGCGGCCTAGTCTTGGGAAAGGTTAGACAGAGGCCTCTATACACTACACACGTAGGATAAATGTTTGTGTATAGAGACACCAGGCTTAGTGGTGGCTGTCACCCTTGTATGTTTTGGACCCCCTCTTTGGTTAGAGTAGTTAGGTAGGTTTTTGGTTTATGCTAATTAAATAACTTTAGTAAGTCAGCTTACCTTTCTTTTCTAGAGGTGTATTTTGGTATGTTTTGTTCATTTTTGACAGCACCAGTAGTCCCAAGCTAGGCTAGCGTTGTGTCCTTGTTTTACCCGCCCCACCACCTGGTCACTTTTCAATACACTAGTTTTTGTTTCCAATTCTTGTCTTCAGTGTCTTTAATTTACAACTCATTTGATTTATACACTTTTACGTTGCGTTCCCCTATGATCCCTAGACTTCGAGCCATCTGGAACATAACATAAATTGGGGGCTTGTCCGGGAATCTTCTATTTCCTTGAATGTGAATTATCTATAATTTGTTTGGCGTACTTGTGTGTGCGGTAGACCACAATGGCACGAGTATTTGATATAGATGAGTTTAATTGTAAACCGTCAGAATATTTTTTTGATAGCTGCACTAAGGCAGATTTAATTTTGATTGCGGCACACTATGACATAGACATTAGTAATGTCTCTCTGAAAAAGGACATACAGTCTAAGGTGTGGGACCAGCTAGTCACGCTTGGTGTGTTTTCTCTGTCCTCAGTTGCTTCCAACTCTGATCCCTAGACTTCGAGCCATCTGGAACGTAACAGTCTCACTCTCCCTTGTGGAGGGGGTCCGGTCCGATCCGGTGGCCATGTACTGCTTGCCTGTGTATCGGCTGGGGTCATCTCTGCGCTGCTGATCCGCCTCCGCTTGGGATGGTTTCCTGCTGGCTCCGCTGTGAACGGGACTCTCGCTGCTGTGTTGGATCCGCTTTGGACTGGACTCTCGCGGCTGTGTTGGATCCATTATGGATTGAACTTTCACAGTATCATGTCAGACCCGCTCGACATCCATTGCTTTCGTCCTCTCCAAGGTTCTCATAGTCATCATTGTCACCGACGTCCCACTGGGTGTGAGTTTTCCTTGCCCTTATGTGGGCCTACCGAGGATGTCGTAGTGGTTTGTGTTGTGGTTTGTGCAGCCCTTTGAGACACTGGTGATTTAGGGCTATACAAGTAAACATTGATTGATTGATTGATTGATTAGCATAGTCAATAACATCAACTAAACTCACCTTTGTGATTTCGTTGACTTTATTGTTGGAAATGCATCTGCTTTGAGTGTCGCAGGATATCCACACATTCTTGCCATCTCTGTCGTAGCATAGCTGTTGTCGGTAAAGTATGCGGAACAAACGAGGGACTTTCGCATCTTTAGGCAACTGGTGCAACTTGAATCCGTCCGACAACACACCGACGAGGCATGATGTCTCCAAAGTACGGAAAACAGTCGAAAAAATGGAAAATAACAGCTGATTTGACTTGGTGTGTGTAACGTGTTTGAGAAAATGGCGGATTGCTTCACGTTGTGACGTCACGGGTGAAAGGTCATCGCTCCGACCGCAAACAATTGAAAGGCGTTTAAATCGCCAAAATTCACCCTTTTAGAGTTCGGAAATCGGTTAAAAAAAAACATATGGTCTTTTTTCTGCAACATCAAGGTATATATTGACGCTTACATAGGTCTGGTGATTATGTTCTCCTTTAAAGGGGAACATTATCACTATTTCAAAAGGGTTAAACACAATAAAAATCAGTTCCCAGTGGCTTGTTGTATTTTTTGAATTTTTTTTCTAAATTTTACCGGTCCCGGAATATCCCTAAATAAAGCTTTAAAGTGCCTTATTTTCGCTATCTTCGAAACCACTATCCATTTCCCTGTGACGTCATACAGGGCTGCTAATACAAACAACATGGCGGTTACCACAGCAATATATAGCGACATTAGCTCGGATTCAGACTCGGATTTCAGCGGCTTAAGCGATTCAACAGATTACGCATGTATTGAAACAGATGGTCGGAGTATGGAGGCAGATAGCGAAAACGAAATTGAAGAAGAAATTGAAGCTATTGAGCGAATAGCTATTGACGCTATTCGGCCATAACGTAGGTGTACCTAATGAAGTGGCCCATAGCATGGCTGCCTTATTAGCATCGCCGGTAAAATGTGCGGACCAAACGATCAGGACTTTCGCATCTTGTGACACTGGAGCAACTTAAATCCGTCGATTGGTAAGTGTTTGTTTCGCATTAAATGTGGGTATCTAGTTTCAAATGTACATAAAGCTAGCGTAAATAGCATGTTAGCATCTATTAGCGTAGCATGTTAGCATCGATTAGCTGGCAGTCATGCCGTGACCAAATATGTCTGATTAGCACATAAGTCAACAACATCAACAAAACTCACCTTTGTGATTTTGTTGACTTAATCGTTGCAAATGCATCTGCAGGTTATCCATACATCTCTGTGCCATGTCTGTCTTAGCATCGCCGGTCAAACGTGCAGACACTCTGGCAAATTCAATGGGGGTCTGGCGGCAGATTTCTTGCCAGTGGTGAAACTTGAATCCCCCCCTGTTAGAGTTGTTACACCCTCCGACAACACACCGACGAGGCATGATGTCTCCAAGGTTCCAAAAAATAGTCGAAAAAACGGAAAATAACAGAGCTGAGACCCGGTGTTTACAATGTGAAAATGAATATGGCGGGTGTGTTACCTCGGTGATGTCATCGCTAAAAGACCGATAAACAGAAAGGCGTTTAATTTGCCAAAATTCACCCATTTAGAGTTCGGAAATCGGTTAAAAAAATACATGGTCTTTTTTCTGCAACATCAAGGTATATATTGACGCTTGCATAGGTTTGGTGATAATGTTCCCCTTTAAAGCAAAATCCTTCTGAGATTATTCACATGAGTTTACTCGTTAACGCGCACATTTCATTACCGGGGAGAACCGAGCTGCGCCTGTTTTATTTCCTCAGTGTGCTCATGCAGCGCTTGTACCTGCGTGTTGTCAGGAGGCGGCGGGCGTTCCGTCGCTCGGTGGCTGCGCTGGTGCTCCAGGCCCAGGTGTTTGTAGCTGGGCTGCTTCTGCAGGCAGGGGGAGGGGGCCCGGGGCTGCTGGCAGGGGGCCGCTGCCATTTGCAACATCACCATGCCGCTGCCGGGGGGTGGGGGCAACAACCCTGCTGTTCAAAGGAAAGAAAAGTCACGAGTGTTGTTTTCATGGATGGTAAGCGGATCCTTCGCACAATGTTTACCATTTTTTTATGAGCACGCCCGCATCACACAACCTCATTAATGCACCCGGACTCAAGTGTATTTGTTTGCGCGAATGTGTGTTTGCTCAAAAGCTTTTTTCCCCAGCAGTTGTCTTCACCTACACACCCCATCCCGAAAAAAAAAACCCGGCACTATTAACTGTGCAGCAATTAGATTTTAAGTGCCTCGATTATAAAAGCACATCCGTAGGGGCTATAATTGAGTCGTTCTCTTTTCCCGACTAAATCTTCAGCGATGATCCGGAAGATCCAATTACCTAATTACTTTGTGCTGCTCCGATGTGACTGATGGGACTTAAAGAGGGAGAGAAAATAAAATACAATTAAAAACAAGGAGGCTCTGTCTGCTCCTTGACCGCAACCGGTATTTGAATATATTCTGTCGGCGGGTAAAAACCCCGTCCTTAACATCAATGTTGATTTTCCTAATGAATCCGCTAACAACAGGATGGACAGTGGAGATTTCAGACTTAATCGGTAGATTATTCCCATCCTTGGACCAGCCAATTAAAAGTGTTTACCGGGTATGTTGGAGGTAAGTCTGCATGTGAGCTTCAACTGACCTCATTACTGGGGGGATTGGAGTGATGGCTCCCACCAGCGCTCCTCACCAGCCGCACATAAATAATAAAGGGCTTTAGAGAGGAGGCTCAATAAGCAACATATGGAGGTGGCGTCGTTAAAGGCCTACTGAAACCCACTACTACCCACCACGCAGTCTGATAGTCTATATATCAATGATGAAATATTAACATTGCAACACATGCCAATACGGCCTTTTTAGTTTACTAAATTGCAATTTTAAAATTCCCGGGAGTTTCGTCTTGAAAACGTCGTGTAATGATGACGTGTACACAAGACGTCACAGGTTTTTAGGAAGTATAAGCGCTGCACACACACACAGCTAAAAGTAATCTGCTTTAGCCGCATAATTACACAGTACTTTGGACATCTGTGTCGCTGAATCTTTTGCATTTTGTTCAATTAATATTGGAGGAGTCAAAGTAGAAAGATGGAGTTGGGAAGCTTTAGCCTTTAGCCACACAAACACACGGTGATTCATGTTTAAAATTCCTGGAGGTGAAGCTTTACTATGGATCAGAGCGATCACAACGGCATGTCAACCATCAGGTTTCGGTGAGAAAATTGTGGGTAAAAAGTCGCTTCTTACCGGAGAAAAGCTGAGCTTGTGCCGTCCATAAAGCTGCCGTCGACTCCCCTGAGACACTGCGCGTCAAGACACCCGTGGACACACCCTTCCGACTATCAGGTACTATTTAACTCACTAAAACACTAGCAACACAATAGAAAGATAAGGGATTTCCCAGAATTATCCTAGTAAATGTGTTTAAAAACATCTGAATCCGTCCCAATGCAATCGCGTTTTTTTGTTTTTTTTCTAGTCCGTCGTTATCAATATCCTCAAACACGAATCTTTCAGCATTGCTCAAATTAATGGAAAGGCAGCTGTGATCTTGGCTCCTCCAATGGCTTTTCTCAGAGACACTGGCGGTCACCGCAGCCCCCCTACTTTCAGGTATGACTTTATAATCTTACTAAAACACTATTAACACAATAAGCAGATAAGGGATTTTCCAGAATTATCCTAGTAAATGTGTTTAATAACATCTGAATCGCTCCCACAGCCGCCGCCTTTAGCCGTCACATATTCTTTCTTTTTTTTTTTAGTGCTTCACTCTAACTTTCCTCATCCACAAATCTTTCATTGTCGCTCAAATTAATGGGGAAATCGTCGCTTTCTCGGTCCAAATCGCTCTTGCTGCTGGTGGCTATGATTGTAAACAATGTGAGGATGTAAGGAGCCCTACAACCCGTGACGTCACTCGCACATCGTCTGCTACTTCCGGTAAAGGCAAGGCTTTTTTATTAGCGACCAAAAGTTGCGAACTTTATCGTCGATGTTCTCTACTAAATCCTTTCAGCAAAAATATGGCAATATCGCGAAATGATCAAGAATGACACATAGAATGGACCTGCTATCCCCGTTTAAAAAAGAAAATCTCATTTCAGTAGGCCTTTAAATTCACTGTTATAAAGAACAGTGAGCGCTGACATTGAGAGACGATATACAGCGACCAATATTAATAGCAAATTAATTGCATTCATACCAATATACCATAGCTCTCTTCTTCCTTCGATACATTAAGGGCACTCAAAGTGCTTTACAATATTTACACATCAAAATGCCTACAGGGAGCAAGACATGTTCCAGACACGTGAAGAGGTTTCCCCCCGGGTGACTTTAATGGTGTTTTGTACTCGAAAGAAAAAAAAAAGTACCTGTGTACTGCTGGCCTTGGTTCTGCTGGGCAACGCTGGAGGATGAGTTCTGAGGGAACTGGAGCTGCTCCATCATTGGAGAGGGGAGGAAACTCACAGTGGAACTGTGAAGGAACGCACACACACGTTTTTTGTTATCAGCATCACTGATCTTGTTTACTTGCGCCAAGCTGGACAGCCAGTTCACATCTAAAAGTCCACCTGTAAGCACACACTGTTGGTCTTTTCTTGTATTTTAGTCAAGTTATTTACGAAAGGTAAACGTGGTGGTCTATAGGCTACTAGGGGCTAGTAGCTACACAACAGTTAAGCATACAATAGCACACAAGCTGGACATACATAATCCACACGTCAAAACAAGAGCCCCAAAAACTACGAACTCACAAAAAAAAGGTCCATTTACATCTGCACCGTGATTGTTATTCAGTCCGATTTTAAATTGAATCATAATTTTCACAAACCAATAGAAAATGGATGGACGGAATGGTGCCTTTGATTAATGATTTCAAAGCAAACCATCCAATTTGTGCATACTGAAATTTTGTATTGGAAGTGAAAACCTTTTCTGGACAATTTCTATTTGATTAGAAAGATCAAATCCTTATACAGAGCATTCGGGACCTCAACAGCCTTTAATTGAACGAAACTATCCGGATAGTTAAATTTCCCGCCAAGTGTCGTGTTGAAATTTAAAATTGCAATTTAGTAAACTAAAAAGGCCGTATTGGCATGTGTTGCAATGTTAATATTTCATCATTGATATATAAACTATCAGACTGCGTGGTCGGTAGTAGTGGGTTTCAGTAGGCCTTTAATTGAACAATATTGCAATCTAAAACAGCACAATTGTCAAATCCTTGCAGTTGCATATTACTTAAACATACAGAGTATAAGAATAAAGTATCATGAGCTAAAGAAAATAATTACCAAAGACAGCTTACGTCCATTCCAGATGGTTAATAATCAATAGGTTAGTGTTTTTCTACCTACCAGTGACTTATTTCACTTGACCAAAGCTTTTTTTAACATTCCACACTACTAATGAATGAAAAGTACTGCTGATATTGTATCCTATCAATATCGGATTAGAAGTGAAAGCATTTTCTGGACAACCCTAACTATTTGATTAGAAAGATCAAATCTTTATACAGAGCACTCGGGACGTCAACAGCCTTTAATTCATGGGTGTCAAACTCTGGCCCGCGGGCCAAATTTGGCCCGCCATGTAATTTATTTTGGCCCTTGAGACAATATTAAATTAACATTAGAGCTGGCCCGCCGGTATTATACAGCGGCGGTGCATTCACCGCTAATTCTAATACTTGCCAACCCTCACGATTTTCCCAGGAGACTCCAGGATTTCAGCCACCCCCCGAAAATCTACCGGGGCAACCATTCTCTTGAATTTCTCCTGATTTCGACTCGGACAACAATATCTGCGGCGCGCCTTAAAAGGTACTGCTTTTAGCGTCCTCTACAACCTGTCGTCATGTCCGCTTTTCCGCCACACAATCAGCGTGCCGGCCTAGTCACGTAATTTATGCGGATTCTACACACACACACACAAGTGAATGCAAGGCATACTTGGTCAACAGCCATTCAGGTCACACTGAGGGTGGCCGTATAAACAACTTTAACACTGTTACAAATATGCACCACACTGTGAACCCACACCAAACAAGAATGACAAACACATTTCGGGAGAACATCCGCACTGTAACACAACATCAACACAACAGAACAAATACCCAGAATCCCTTGCAGCACTAACTCTTTCGGGGCGCGACAATATACACCCCCGCTACCAACAAAACTCGATTTTGCATATCACTATAAAGTTATATAAGCCTTGCTTGTTCGGTATTCAATGCAAAACTTGTTATTAAAAGGTTAAGTTGTTCAACTTTGGCCCGCGGCTTTGTTCAGTTTAGAATTTTGGCCCACTCTATATTTAAGTTTGACGCCCCTGCTTTAATTGAATGAAACTAACCGTATCGCTCTAACTCAGAGCAGATCGCGTCCGGAAAAGTGGTTGAAATAAACCTGGCAACCAACTCCAGGAGTTCTGCGAGCTCGACATTACAGCTGGTGTGCTCAATTCGAAATTGAACGTAAAGCTCTTTGCAAAGCAGGCGCTCGGCTCCGTAAGCAGCACTGCCTGCGGGGACTCGTGGGCAGCTGGCGATAGATATGTAGGCTGCAGGTGGACAGGCGGCCCTCGCGGGAGACGCCGGGCGAGCGCTTCCTATGCTAGCGCATAAATCATTCCAGCACACGGTGTCTTACTGAAAAAAACACCCTCATTTCACACCTGAGCCAATGAGAACGCGACCTCTCCGGGCGAGCGCGGATCCCTGCCGCGCTCCCTGGCGGGTGGCGAACCGGGAGCGGACCGTGCGCCCGCCTGGGGTTTGTTAAGAACACCGTTATGAGTGTGCGTAATGGTCCCCGAAGTGCTACACCCCCCGATTTCCAGATTGATTGGGTCCGTGGAGGTGGAAACTAATTACGTGTTTTGCTTTCTGTGAACTAGTTCTATCAATCTGTTATAATGAGCGAAAAGCCTCCATAAGAGCTGGGGGCGGGGCGGGAATTGCCCAAAAGGCAATTGGAAGTCGACAAGCATGGGTAATACAAAGAATGGCACACTTCAAAGCAGGGGTAGGGAACCTATGGCTCGGGAGCCAGATGTGGCTCTTTTGATGACTGCATCTGGCTCTCGGATAAATCTGAGCTGACATTGCTTAACATGATAAATAATGAATAATTCCACTTGTACTCACAGTGTTAAAAATAATGTTCAAAATATAAAACATTCTCATGCATTTTTAATCCATCCATCCGTGTCTACCGCACCTGTTCAAGAAGTTGCGTTAATGGTAAGAAGTTATTTATTTATTATTGGTTAGTGTGGGGCTTGCCCTCCTGGGGGTTCTTCAGACCACCAAGCACCGACATGAGAGCCTGTTTCAGGGTTACAATATTGTTTTATTTATCAATAAGTCCCTCAGTTGCTTTCCAGCAATTGTATTTTTCTCTTTCGTTTTCGAACGCGCTCTAGCTCCAGCCGCAACCCCGTCTCTCCTCCTGGCTGCTGCTTATTAACAGAGTGACAGGTGATTAGATAACAAGGCCCAGGTGGGCCGTCTACGCACCTGTTGCTGATTTAGAGGTCGGTCCTGGCACACCCCAGTTCACTGCAGGCCCACAGGCCACGCCCCCTCCACAGTTAGCTTCAGAATAACAATGTTACAAAGAATAAGAGACCTATTATAATCTAGAAATGTTGGTCTTACTTAATAATGCACGCGTTTAGATGTGTTCAGTGTTAAAAAAAATATTATATGGCTTTTATGGAAATACATTTTAAAATATTTGGCTTTTTGGCTCTCTCAGCCAAAAAGCTTCCCGACCCCTGCTTCAAAGCATGGAGGTAATGACACCATGAAGACCTTGGCCCGTGACGTCTATAAATAAGAGACCACTTCACCAGCAAGTGGGTTTATGGGGCGCAGCCAGTGTTCATTTTGTTGACGAAAAATTTTCGTCATCGTTATCGTCAACAACCTTTTTTTTCTTGACTAAAACGAGACAATTACTAAATAAAAAATAATTTACGTGGACTAAGACGATGACGAGGTGTATTGACATATTCGTCAACGAATAAAAACGAGACGAAAATGTCTGCCAGAGACGAGAGCCAATCATAACTCATTTCGTTAGGAAGAGGCGGGAAGAGAACCAGGGTATCTTCAAGTTTCAGCAAGTCAAATTTAAGACTTTTTAAGACCTTTTTAATGCCACCTTGAATGAAATTTAAGACCGAAAAAAATAATAAAAAATCGATAAATATAAGCAATGGTTGGGGATCCCACTGTACTACAACCTCAATGACAATCAGTCAAGTTTACTTTTTGTATGTATATTAATAAACAAACTGATAAGCACCACTCTGCCAAACAGCTTATCAAAAATCTTGAGAGATCTAAAAACGTTGACATCCAAAACAAACAAACCAACACCAGTAAAAACATAATAACCGACGTGAGGGTAAAAATAAATTACATTTCATTAACACATACCGAGACCCGTTGACTTGGTCGAAGAGCAGGTTTTGGATGTGAGGTGCTAATCTGTGTCTCGTAATATATGCTGTTTTATCAACCTCAGAATCAGGAAACATCGCACGAAAAAGATCGCCAATCCCGTCATTTGAGGTGTAGGATTGCTGTTTCACCACAGTGTGCAAGATCCATAACACCTCAGATTTTAATGTTGCTGTCCCGCCGATGATTAGTGTCAGGTCAGTGCTTCTAGAGGCAGTTGTTGCTAGCTGGGGGGGCGTTGGTGCTGGACCCACGCAGAACTGAGAGATGCCCGGTGTTTGTTTTTTGCCTCTCTGCCGCGATTTTATGCTTACCACACTGCATGTGCGATCCGACCGCTCTAATTCCCATGGTGCCAAGTTTGAAATCCCTCTTACAAATTATGCACCTGGCCTCCTCGGGATTGGCAGCTTTTAAACCGACTGTCCTCAGGGTGGAGGACAGAGTAAAACAACTTGCACTGAGCCTAGTCTATAAAATCCGCTACACCTCCTTGATACCGAAGTACATGTCAAACTACTTCCTTAACGTAAATGACCGCCATAACCACAACACCAGGGGGAGCTCCACAAACCACGTTAAACCCAGATTCCAATCTAACAAAGGTCTAAACTCATTCTCTTTCTATGCCACATCAATGTGGAATGCACTCCCAACAGGTATAAAAGTAAGTGCATCTCTATCCTCCTTCAAAACCGCTCTAAAACAACACCTCCAGGCAACTTCAACACTTTACTAATACCCTCCTCCATTCACATCCCATCTCCCCGGATTATAAACAACTCAAATGTACTTCTAATGTATATACTTGTTCTTATGCTATCTGAACTCACTATGTTCTCTGCTGGCTGTACATATCCTACTAAATAAGACCTACACTGTTTCAATGTCCACATTTCTCTGTTGATGCAATTGTTGATGACTGAAGTACTGATATCAACCAAAGCTCCTCATTCCACCCCTCCGGATTGTAAATAATGTAAATAATTCAATGTACATACTATGATGATTAACTTGTGTGATGACTGTATTATGTTGATAGTATATATTTGTACCATGAATTGATTAACATGGACCCCGACTTAAAGAAGTTGAAAAACTTATTGGGGTGTTACCATTTAGTGGTCAATTGTACGGAATATGTACTGAACTGTGCAATCTACTAATAAAAGTATCACTCAATCAATCAGACTCCAGCCAACGCTCGCAAAACTTGCACTTCCCCATGCTGACTGAAAGGCGGGGGACGCGATGAAGAAAGGAAGGAGTCTGCGCGCGACCCGACTATGCACCCGACTGACACTGAAATCACTCACTTTTACTCAAAGACGTGCCTTAACTTTTACTCAAAGACGTGCCCCGAAAAAAAAACAAAAAAAACTGGCCCGACAATTTAAGACCATTGAGTACTGAATTTAAGACCATCTTAGGAATTTCTAATAAATGTAATACTTTTTAAGGCCTTAATTTTAGACACATTAATTTAAGACTTTTTAAGGATCCACGGATACCCTGAGAACCAATCAGAGCGACGTGGTAAGGAAGTTACGTAAACGTAGTTTGCGTTTGAGACTGACCGGGGAATGTGCTGCAGAAGACAACATGTCAACGCCGGGGAGGAAGAGGAGAGAGGACATATGGGGACATTTTATATTTGACGTCAAAGAGAACAAGAAAGGCAGCCCGAGGATTACGGGGAAAACCACAACAAACTTGAAGCGACATTTACAGTCCAATCACCCCGAAATCCACACACAGGTAAGCATTTTCCACAACATACAACTCACTCGACGTTATCCCGTTTATTACACGGCTTACTCGTGAAATACTAAATTTGAGACATGATTTTCATCGAAATACGACTTGTATCGGTGATTTTTCCACTGTGACTTTCAGAAATTGAAGGAAAAGTTTACATATTACCCTTTAGTCGACTAAATCTACTGTAGTTTTCGTCGATTATAATCTTATGATATTTCGTCAACTAAAACTAAACTAAAACAATTTAAATAACTACATTATGACTAAAACTTAATTACATTTTAGTCAAAAGACTATGACTAAAACTAAATCAAATTTTGCTGTCAAAATTAACACTGGGCGCAGCCCAGAAGAATCTGCTGGCTTTGAATGATGGAAAGAAATCCAAAAGAGTCAAACATCAGAAATGTTCCCTATAATTCAGGGGTCGGGAACCTTTTTGGCTGAGAGAGCCATGAAAGCCAAATTTTTTAAAGTGTATTACCCTGAGAGCCGTATCATATGTTTTAACACTGAATACAACTAAATGCGGACGGCGTGGCGCAGTGGGAGAGTGGCCGTGCGCAACCCGAGGGTCCCTGGTTCAAATCCCACCTAGTACCAACCTCGTCACGTCCGTTGTGTCCTGAGCAAGACACCTCACCCTTGCTCCTGATGGGTGCTGGTTGGCGCCTTGCATGGCAGCTCCCTCCATCAGTGTGTGAATGTGTGTGTGAATGGGTAAATGTGGAAGTAGTGTCAAAGCGCTTTGAGTACCTTGAAGGTAGAAAAGCGCTATACAAGTACAACCCATTTATCATTTATTATTTTTTAAGTACACCTACATTTTTTGAGTATACGTCTTATATTTTATATCACTGAAGCTAACCAATAATAAATAAAATACTTCTTTGGCAACACTAAATCGGCCCTAGTGTGTGAATGTGAGTGTGAATGTCTGTCTATCTGTGTTGGCCCTGTGATGAGGTGGCCACTTGTCCAGGGTGTACGCCGCCTTCTGCCCAAATGCAGCTGAGATAGGCTACAGCAAACCCCCGCGACCCCAAAAGGGACAAGCGGTAGAGAATAGATGGATGGACTTCTTACCATTGATGTGACTTATTGAACAGGTGCAGTTGAAAACGGATGGATGGATTAAAATGCGTAAGAATGTTTTATATGTTAAAAGTTATTTTTAACACCAATTACTGGCGGAATTATTCATTACTAATCGTGTTAAGCAATGTCAGCTCAGATGTATTTGAGAGCCAGATGTAGTCATCAAAAGAGCCACATCTGGCTCTAGAGCCATTGGTTCCCTACCCCTGCTCCAATTGTTCATGTGTGTGAGCCAACGCAAAAACTCCCTGAGCATTCATCGGCGAAAATGTGAGCAATTTCAGACGTGCACACTTTGGCCACACCAGCAGCACACCTGTCCTAAAGCTGACTTAATAACAAGTTAAATGTTTTATTTTAATAATCAAATGACGGCAGTCATTTTCCAGGACATTTTTTTCCTAATATAAGTGAATTGGCCCACTTAAATAAATATAACAAATACAATCTTGATTTTCATGAGTATTTTAGGCCAAGGTGAGGGTCCTAGCTTTGGAAATAATTTGTAACCCTTTCAGAGATCACATTTCGTTACGCTTAATATATCTTTTTGTTAGCATTTCTCTAGTCTAGTGACAGCGTTCCATGATTAATATTCATTAAAAAAATGTACAGTTTTAATAAATGACAGTAAAATAAGCACATCTGTTTGGGAAGTCATCGTGTAACCATCTGGAATTGACACTTTGTGTGGTGTTGGAGTTATCTGACTTTTTGTGTGGCCATAAATGCATCACTGGCGTAATGCCTTGACGGTTGCTGTCGATATGACAGAAGACAAAGATAACTAACGAATGCTTAGTATTATCGCCTGGTCAAACTCCTGACGTCACGAGTGACACTTCCCGTCATCATTTTCAAAATAGAGGAGTAAATAGAAAGGCAAGAGCCTAATAGTCTCCACAAATGTATGTACGTATTTGACACATGCGTTACATAAAGGCAAGACCATAATAACGTTTTTTTTTTTTTTTTACTAAATGTGCTTTTCATGATGGTATCCTTACATCACACTCAATTTTTTACTGCATGCCTTTGGTAAGTGCCGGAGTGAGAAGAAGTTTTAAAATAATTAGCGCATGCTTACTTTTACCGCATGCCTTTAGTAAGCGCAGGAGTGGGAAGAGGTTTTAAATTAATTAGCGCCCCGGCGGCAATTCTAGGAAATACGGTACGCGGTTTTCATGGCTCTCACAGCCAAAAAGGTTCCCGACCCCTGATCTACATCAACAACATGATTTGTCTGAGTGGCTGAAAAGGACAGATTAAAAAAATATATATACATATACAGTACATATGTATATATTTTATAATCGTGATTAATTCGAAAATCAATATTTTTTTGGGACACCCCTACTGGATACTTTCTTATAAGCTTTTACTACTACTACTACTACTACTTCTGCCACCAATATCGTTCAATTAAGGACATATCTTAAGTATGTTTACATACATAAGCTGTACTATATTATTTATTTCACTAACTGCTTATTTGCTATCACTTTTACGATCATATTTGTACATATTGTATGTGCTGGTGTTGTTCTATTGTTGTATTTGCTGTTGTTGTTTTTGTCTCTCTGTCTAATCCCCCTCTTATCCCCACAATTTCCCCCTCTGTATTCCTTTTTTTCTCTTACTATCCCCTCCTGCTCCGGCCCGGCTGCACCAAATGATAATATAAATACATTTAATAAAGTCAAATTCAAATAAAGCAACAAGAGAAGTATCCTACACTTCTCTTTTGTAAAGTAAATCTGAACAGCCGATGTGGGCATTTACATCAACTATATGATTTGCCTGAGAAGCTGGATAGGACAAAAAAAAAAAAAAAAAAAAAAAAAAGGACATGTCTTATGTATGTTTAGCTTGTGTGTTATTGTGTGCTTAGCTGTTGTGTATCTGCTGGCGCCTCGTAATTGCTTTGCCAGAGACATTTCAAGCGCTCTTAGTAATTTTGCCCTGCAGATTAGTTCAACGCATTACACATTTTCAATCAGATTAATAAAGATGATGCATTAAAGCGCTCATTTCGACAACCCTAATTGATATGCATGAATTTGGGGATTTCAATACCATAGAAATCAATGTAAAATGATTTCTGCCTTAGCAGGGGCGAAAAGGTAACATTTTGCACCTCGGATCCCTTCGGACTGATACGTGTTTTACGGCTCTTGATTAGTCAAGCCTGTGTGTGAGTATCAGTGGTGAGCTCGCTACCTCATTGTGGTGTGCTGGTTTGGAGGAGGGAGGAGGCCGTAGCAGGGCTGCATGCCAGCGACCGCCACAGCGCCCTGTCCTGGCTGGCACGACACCAACATTGGCTGCTGGTGCGTCTGATGTGGCACCGACATCTGCTGGGAACCAAGGACACGGGTTTAAAGTCAGCACAGCGACCACATTAGACAATTCAAGCTTTGCTCAAGACTGTGTGCTGATTTTGCAGTTGGATGTTAGAAACAAAAAAGGCCCGTGTAGTGTGAATGCTCAAGCATTCCCACATAAGAGTCTGCACCGAATAAATAATGTATTTATTAATTTTATATTATTGTGTGAATGCCCAAGGATTTTCAAATAACAGTCTACACCAGGGGTCAAGCACCAAGTAGCCCGTAAGGACCAGATGAGTCGCCCACTGGCCTGTTCTAAAAATAGCTCAAATAGCAGCACTTACCAGTGAGCTGCCTCTATTCTTTACATTTTATTTATTTACTAGCAAGCTGGTCTCACTTTGCTCGACATTTTTCATTCTAAGAGAGACAAAACTCAAATAGAATTTGAAAATCCAAGAAAATATTTTAAAGACTTGGTCTTCACTTGTTTAAATAAATTCATTTATTGTTTTACTTCGCTTCTCATAACTTTCAGAAAGACAATTTTAGAGAAAAAAATTCAACCTTAAAAATGATTTTAGGATTTTTAAACACATATACCTTTTTACCTTTCCTGACAATTTGAATCAATGATCAAGTATTTTTTATTATTTATTATTATTGTAAAGAATAATAAATACATTTTAATTAAATTCTTCATTTTAGCTTCTGTTTTTTCGACAAAATATTTGAAATATTTCTTCAAACTTATTATGATTAAAATTCAAAACAGTTATTCTGGCAAATCTAGAAAATCTGTAGAATCAAATTTAAATCTTATTTCAAAGTCTTTTGAATTTCTATTCAAATTTTTGTTCTGGAAAATCTAGAAGAAATAATGATTTGTCTTTGTTAGAAATATAGCTTGGTCCAATTTGTTATATATTCTAACAAAGTGCAGACTGGATTTTAACCTATTTAAAACATGTCATCAACATTTTAAAATTAATCTTAATCAGGAAAAATTACTCATGATGTTCCATAAGTTTTTTTTTACATTTTTTAAACAGATTCGAATTAGCTAGTTTTTCGCTCAATTTTTTCGGTTGAATTTTGAATTTTAAAGAGTCGAAATTGAAGATAAACTATGTTTCAAAATTTAATCTAATTTTTTTTCGTGTTTTCTCCTCTTTTAAACCGTTCAATCAAGTGTTGTTTTTTTAATCATTTATTCTCTATAAAAAACCTTCCGTAAAAGGAAAAAAAATGTACGACGGAATGACAGACAGAAATACCCATTTTTTTAAATATACCGGTATATAGATTTCTTTATTAAAGGTAAATTGAGCAAATTGGCTATTTCTGGCAATTTATTTAAGTGTGTATCAAACTGGTAGCCCTTCGCATTAGTCCGTACCCAAGAAGTAGCTCTTGGTTTCAAAAAGGTTGGTGACCCGTGGTCTACACCTAATAAATAATGTATCTATTAATTATTATGATTAATTTTATATTATTATGTGAATGCCCAAAGATTTTCACATAAGAGTCTACAGCAGGGGTCACCAACACGGTGCCCGCGGGCACCAGGTAGCCCGTAAGGACCAGATGAGTCGCCCACTGGCCTGTTCTAAAAATAGCTCAAATAGCAGCACTTACCAGTGAGCTGCCTCTATTTTTTTACATTTTATTTATTTAGAAGCAAGCTGGTCTCGCTTTGCTCGACATTTTTAATTCTAAGAGGGACAAAACTCAAATAGAATTTGAAATTCCAAGAAAATAGGGCATACATACATTTTATATTTAACGCATAAATCTCTGGAGTCTACATCCACTTCAGATCAATTCCTCATTTGAAAATGTTTAAGTTTTTTTAATGTTTTTTTTTTTGTTTGTTTGTTTTCCGCCCTTTTTGCCAAACAAAACTATGTTTTTTTATGGCAAACACACAAAATATGCCAAATATTCCACCAAAAATATTTTTCAAAGTGGAATATTTGATGTGACGTAATCGGGGTTGACGTGGTGGGTTCGGGGGGGTGGGTGCAGGGTGCAGGGGGTGTATATTGTAGCATCCCGGAAGAGTCAGTGTTGCAAGGGGTTCTGAGTATTTGTTCTGTTGTGTTTATGTTGTGTTACGCTGCGGCTGTTTTTCCGAAATGAGTTTGTCATTCTTGTTTGGTGTGGGTTCACAGTGTGGCGCATTTTTGTAACAGTGTTAAAGTTGTTTATACGGCCACCCTCAGTAGGACCTGTGTGACTGCTGACCAAGTATGCCTTGATTAACAATCAACCCACTACCTCACTCTCTGCCCCTCCCTCATGAATGTTGCTGCGTGCATGCGCACACCTTCACAGTTTGTTTTGTTTTTAACCCCTTCTTAACCCTGGATGTGCATTGAAAATAAACGCAACCCTGACTCAAAACACCGGACATTTGAAACATTTAAGAAACCCCGCCCGGACACCCCGGACAGTCCCGCAAAAGAGGACATGTCCGAGGAAAAGAGGACGTATGGTCAGTCTATTTAAAAGCCTAACCAGTGACGAGGATTGCAAATTAGCCTGGGCCTAGAACTCTTATGTACTTTGACATCGCATACCTGTAGGCAGCAATGTACTGTCCCTGTCAAATAAATAAATAAATAAATAAAAAAACGGGGGGAACATTATGGTGAAAATTTTCTGTTGAAATGTAAACCTTGTGAAAAGCGGGACGTACAAAAACCTAAGGACCGGTGTATTTGTATACCTGATACGACTGCACTGGGGAGTACTGCACCATCATCCCTTGCATCTGACTGCCAATATTGCTTTGCTGGGCAGCAGTGATGGTGAAGTTGGGTGTTGGCTGCACACCCACTACGGTCTGGTAACTGGACACAGGGCTCGACATCACAGGCTGGTGCACTGACAAACAAAAAAAGTCAAGTGAGAACAGGGCAGGGATGGGAATGAAGATTTACAAGATCAGCTAAAAAATGTTTTAGTCCTAAAACACCGCTTTGTGGAAGGCCACCCAGGAAAATGTTGTAATCCAGGTTAGTTTAGGATGCATTTCCTGCTATTTTGAGTCAAAATCTAATATTCTCCTGCCCAAAATTCCACATTTATTAGCAAATATTTTGATAAAAATGTATCATGTGATGAAATTTATGTATACAAGTTTACACATGTATCAAATTCTTGCACACTTTTGGATTATAGACAAAAATAGGCCTACAAATGGATTAACCAGAATTCTTCTCCGTAAACTCACTTTACTTAGATGCCTTGCCGATTTTGCGTGGTCAAAGAGTGCCACCTTTCCCCGAGATCCATACTTCACAATGTTCTTGCAATATAAGCACTGAGCAAGTCCCGGTTCATCGCACTTTGCAATGAAATCGCTGATCAGTTCGTCTACTTCTACGATATTGTTGTTAATCTTCACCTTCAGTTTGATAGATATATCGAGCCATGCCCAGTTCGACTTGTTTCTCACGCCCTTATCGATATCTTTCGCTAATGAAGCATTCCTATCTTGAATAAGCTTAACCATGTCTGAAACTGTTTTGTCAATAAAGAAACGTCTTAATTGAGAGCTACTGTGTTTTCTTTCCAGATTAGTCGCCGATAAACACAACCAATATAAACAGAATACGAGTTCAGAAACGCTCACAATAATTGAGGATCAGGGACTAGATATTGTCGGCAAATGACGCGTGCAGACGCCTATAACGGGCAATGTCATCCGCCTCCGCTTGGGATGTTTTCCTGCTGGCTCCGCTGTGAACGGGACTCTCGCTGCTGTGTTGGATCCGCTTTGGACTGAACTCTTGCGACTGTGTTGGATCCATTATGGATTGAACTTTCACAGTATCATGTTAGACCCGCTCGACATCCATTGCTTTCCTCCTCTCCAAGGTTCTCATAGTCATCATTGTCACCGACGTCCCACTGGGTGTGAGTTTTCCTTGCCCTTATGTGGGCCTACCGAGGATGTCGTAGTGGTTTGTGCAGCCCTTTGAGACACTAGTGATTTAGGGCTATATAAGTAAACATTGATTGATTGATGTTGTCAACTGATAGTAGAGCTAGCCAATGTGGTGCCTTCACACATTGGCATTACAGTTGTGATCAAAATGATTCAACCTCCACACAATTTTGGTGTTTTAGCGAGTTGGACATTTATTCCGTATTTTGTTTCTAGTCATATCAAATAAAGATGTGTCAAATAGACAAATGCAACTTAAATTGTAACACTGTATTTTACAAAATACCAAAAAATAATATTTTTCTTAATATCTCATTGACCAAATTATTCAACCCCTTGAAGATCATAACTCTTAAGATCAGAATTTGAATAAGGTCTTTTCAATATCTGTAGATGTGATTAGAACCATAACGAGCAACAATTAAACTGATTGAAAAAGACTGTGACGCTCAGCTTCTTGTAGATGGTCAATGGTGTATTTGCAACATGGTGAAGTCCAGGGAGTGGTCAAAGAAGTCAAGAGAGGAGGTAATTTCTCTTCATAAGAAAGGATATGGATATCAGAAAATAGCAAAGACATTACACATTCCAAGAGACACAGTTGGGAACACAATTCGCAAGTTTAAAGCTAAAGGCACAGTGGAAACACTGCCTGGGCGTGGTAGAAAGAGGATGCTGTGTGCGTACAGTGGTGAAAAACCCCCAGGTAACAGCTGAGGAACTACAACAGGACATTGCAGAGGGGGGAACGCAGGTTTCGTCCCAGACAATAAGGCGCGCACTACGAGTTGAAGGCCTCCATGCCAGAACTCCCAGGCGCACCCCACTTCTGACTACCAGGCACAAGACAAATAGACTCCAGTATGCCAAAAAATCATCTGGACAAACCCCAAAGGTTTTGGGAAACTGTTCTATGGAGTGATGAGACAAAACTGGAACTCTTTGGGGCTATGAATCAACGTTATGTCTGGAGGAGAAAAAATGAAGCTTACAAAGAGAAGAACACCTTGCCTACTGTTAATCATGGTGGGGGGGTCAATCATGCTCTGGGGCTGTTTCTCTGCCTCAGGTACCAGGAATCTCCAGCGCGTTCAAGACATTATGAATTCTATTTCCTACCAGGATATATTAGCTGCAAATGTCATGAAGTCAGTGACGAAGCTGAGGCTTGGGAGATGTTGGACCTTCCAACAGAACAAGGATCCCAAGCATCCTCCAAATCAACATCAGAGTGGTTGCAGAAGAAGGGCTGGAAGACTCTGGAGTGGCCTTCATAGTCACCAGACCTAAATCCTATAGAAAATCTGTGGTGGGACTTGAAGAAGGCAGTTGCAGCACACAAGCCCAAGAATATGAATGAACTGGAGGCCTTTGCCCAAGAGGAATGGGCTAAAATACCTGTAGATGGTTGCAAGAAGCTTGTGTCCGCTTATGTATCACATTTGAAGGATGTCATTACTGCCAAAGGGTGTTCTACTAAGTACTAAAGATGCATGTAACTAGGGTGTTGAATCATTTTGTCAATGAGATATTAAGAAAAATGTCCTTTTTTGGTATTTTGTAAAATACAGTGTTACAATTTAAGTTGCATTTGTCTATTTGACACATCTTTATTTGATATGACTATAAACAAAATACGGAATAAATGTCCAACTTGCTAAAACACCAAAATTGTGTGGGGGTTGAATAATTTTGATCACAACAGTATATTTTTCGCGGGAATTCTCTGCCTTGTACTGATAACTAGGTCAATGCAGAGACAAAAACCACGAGTACCTAACCCCCCCTATAATTTTCTCCCCGGATTTAAACGATTCACAGAAATGACCCTGGCGGAGAGACCCCGGATCCGCGGAAAATTCCCTCTAAGTCAAAAATAGCGTCTCGAAATGCTGGTTTTCGCTGCTTAATAATAAAAAAAAAATTACGGCGCATCAACAGTAGAACAACATAGGCGGCGACGGTGCACGGCGAGTTCAGCACTTGGAGTAAATGAGAAAGTCGATATATGTGATTTAGCCTGCAGTGGCCTGAAACAGCAACCTGAGTGACTGAATGGAAGTGGGGGGAAAAAAACATCAATTTCTTATTAGTGCCCAAAACACTAGCTGTCCATTTTCGGCAAGAAATGGTGGCGCTCGCTCCTTGCCAGAGGAAAGACGAGGGAGGTGGGGGGGGGGGGCCTAAATGTCAAGGTGACAAGGCGAGACATTTGAAAATACAGTCCCCCGTGACACACGTGACGTGCTCCCAGCAACAAAGGAGAGGACATCCTTTTGTGAAGGTGTCTTTGCAGCCTGCCACCCTGGGAGAAAAGCACAATGAAACAATGAAAGCGCGCCGCGAGGAGCCAAGAAGCGGCTATTTTTATCCACCCATGTCTCCCACTTTCCCGTACAAACCGAGCATGAAATGACCGCCGTGCTAAAACGCGGCAGATTTATTCCATTTCAGCGGGCAGCAGATGATTGTGCTCCTTCAGACGCAGATAATGGCCTACTCTCTCCTTGACGTTTTTTTTTTTGAGGGATGCCGGTTTGCATCCGGGGGATGAAATTAATTGAGGTTACGATTGATTTCTCCTTCCCTTTTGTGCGCGCACATCCAACCATCTGCGCCATGACCTGCAGGGGAAGACCGAGGGGCTGAAAAAGAGACCGGTTCACTGTGAGATTCATAGAAGCCTCTCAGACAGCGTCCCGGCCCCGCATCCCGCCTCTCATCATTCATCAGCGCTCAAACTGGGAATCTCATGCCGTATGAATCTAATCATGCCTTTTTAATCTGACAATGCAGTGTTATTTCACTGAAAAAAAGAATGTCCTTGGCTTCTGTAGGGCAGTTATTTGTCGGCGGTTGACCTACCGACCACGAATGAAGAAACATTGTAGAAAATGTGTGTATAAAGGAGAGAGTGGGATTGAGCAAAAGCTCTTACAAGAAGAAAGCTAAAAAGAGAAAATACTGAATCCCCGAGCGGCCGATCCAACAGAGACTTCTAAACTACAAAAAAAAAAAAAAACACAGGAAAGGAGGTTAGTGGAAATCGTTTGTGCCGTTAGAAGCGAGCCAGGGCCCGTGGATGTTGTTTTTTCCCTCGTCAAAGAACATTCAAGAACAACTAAAAAGCTGAAAACTAGAAGGGAAAACAAAGTCTACTCTCTTGCGAGCATAGTTATTTACATTTATTTGTGGTGAGACGCCGACTCATTTGAAATCAGATTTACTTGTCTGCCTCACCTCATGACTTCACCATGCAGTTTGATCAGCAACAATAATGACTAGGAGTGTCCCAATACAATCTTTTTGACTTCTAAAACCAACACTGGATCTTTAAATATTGACTGATACTGATATTGATCCAATACAATGTCAGCAGAAATCATACGTACTTTTATTTTGTACTTTCAGGGTTTTCCACACATTCATTTATTTGTGACGGCCCGCCACGAAAGAATTACGGCCGCCACAAATAAAATAAAAATAAAATAAAATAAAAATAATATATATATGTAGGTATGGGAAAAATCACAAGACTACTTCATCTCTACAGAACTGTTTCATGAGGGGTTCCCTCAATCATCAGGAGATGATTGAGGGAAAATCTCCTGATGATTGAGGGAACCCCTCATGAAACAGTTCTGTAGAGATGAAGTAGTCTTGTGATTTTTCCCACACCTACATATTGCGCTCTACCACGGTATCGAGCACTATTCTCTGGATAATCCAATCAAGACATATATATATATATATATATATATATATATATATATATATATATATATATATATATGACTCGCTCGACCGCTCATTAAAGCAATGGGACTCTGTCTGTGAATGGAGCTTGTAGTTACATATTATATAAATATGTAAATATTTTATAAATATGTACATAAAGTGTTGTAATTATATTCCAACTCGGCGTTCTTCTTGGTCATCGCCCCCCAAATCAAACCACACCACCACAAATAGATGCCTGACCTGTGGGAAACACTGACTTTGCAACGTTAAAAAAAGGCTTGACTAGGAGAAATTAGTCAATGGTAAACAATGACGTGTGAATAACACTAACCTATTAATTACTAACCTTCTGCTGTTTACTATTAAGTTGGAGTTGAGTGGGAACACTAGTGGACACAATTTACTATTCAGTGGCCTAGTGCAGTGGTTCTCAAATGGGGGTACTTGAAAGTATGCCAAGGCGTACGTGAGATTTTTTTTAAATATTCCAAAAATAGCAACAATTCAAAAATCTGAATAATACTTCAACAAAATATGAATGTAAGTTCATGAACTGTGAAAAGAAATTTAGCAATGCAATATTCAGTGTTGACAGCTAGATTTTTTGTGGACATGTTCCATAAATATTGCTGTTAAAGATTTCTTTTTCTGTGAAGAAATGTGTAGAATTAAGTTCATGAACCCAGATGGATCTCTATTACAATCCCCAAAGAGGGCACTTTAAGTTGATGTTTACTTCTATGTGTAAAAATCTTTTTTTATATTTGAATCACTTGTTTATTTTTCAACAACTTTTTAGTTATTTTTATATATTTTTTTTCCAAATAGTTCAAGAAAGACCACTACAAATTAGCAATATTTTGCACTGTTATACAATTTAATAAATCAGAAACTGATGACATAGTGCTGTATTTTACTTCATCTCTTTTTTTCAACCAAAAATGCTTTGCTCCAATTAGGGGGTACATCACTGAAAAAAGGTTGAGAACCACTGGCCTAGTGGTTAGAGTGTCCGCCCTGAGATTGTTAGGTTGTGAGTTCAAATCCCGGCCAAGTCATACCAAACACTATAAAAATGGGACCCATTGCCTCCCTGCTTGGCACTTATTTGGGGGTTAAATCACCATAAATGATTCCCGGGTGCGGCACTGCTGCTGCCCACTGCTCCCCTCGCTTCCCAGGGGGTGATCAAGGGGATGGGTCAAATGCAAAGGACAAATTTCACCACACCTAGTGTGTGTGTGACAATCATCGGTACTTTAACTTGAACTTTATTAAGTTAAGCTTGTGATACAGTAAGTTGAATTATGCAGACACGTTTGTTACTGGAGCCTTGGAGACTTTGAATGCATACATTATATGATACTATAATTATTTGGCACTTATTTGTATTGTTTTGGACTGAAATATTAAGGGCCCTTATGTATAGTACAGGCCACAAGTTTGGACACACTTTCTTCTCATTCAATGTGTTTTCTTTATTTCCATGACTATTTACATTGTAGATTGTCACTGAAGGCATCAAAACTATGAATGAACACATGTGGAGTTATGTACTTAACAAAAAAAGGTGAAATAACTGCAAACATGTTTTATATTCTAGTTTCTACAAAATAGCCACCCTTTGCTCTGATTACTGCTTTGCACACTATTTGCTTTCCCCCAATCAGTTTCAAGCTTACCTGTGAAGTGAAAACCATTTCGGATGACTACCTCTTGAAGCTCAAAAGAATGACAAGTGTTTTGTAGTTATTTCACCTTTTTTTGTTAAGTACATAACTCCACATGTGTTCTTTCATAGTTGTGATGCCTTCAGTGACAATGTATAATATAAATAGTCATGAAAATAAACAAAATGCATTAAATGAGGTGTGTCCAAACTTTTGGCCTGTACTGTATGTCTAGCTTGTGTGCTTAGCTGTTGTGTAGCTGCTTACCCCCCAGTAGTAATTAGCCTGTAAATGGCTAAAACAGTAGAAAAGACCACATTGAAGGACATTGAAGGTGTCAAAACTGTGAATGAACACATGTTGAGTTATGTACTTAACAATAAAAGGTGAAATAGCTGAAAACATGTTTTATATTCTAGTTTCTACAAAATAGCCACCCTTTGCTCTGATTTCTGCTTTGCACTTTCTCGATGAGCTTCAAGCCTACCTGTGAAGTGAAAACCATTTCGGATGACTACCTCTTGAAGTTCAAAAGAAGGACACGTGTTTTATAGTTATTTCACCTTTTTTTTGTTAAGTACATAACTCCACATGTGTTCATTCATAGTTGTGTACAATGTAAATAGTCATGAAAATAAACAAAATGCATTGAATGAGGTGTGTCCAAACTTTTAGCCTGTACTGTATGTCTAGCTTGTGTGCTTAGCTGTTGTGTAGCTGCTTACCCCCAAGTAGCAATTAGCCTGTAAATGACTAACATAGAAGAAAAGACCTCATTGAAGTACATTTAAATTTTAACTGTCTGCAGGACTGCCGATTATTTTCGCTGATATCCGATATCATAATCGGAATGGGACACCCCTAATAATGTCGTCACACATTATTTCGGTAATTTTTACCTAATAACTGGAATCATACAGAAAATACACACAGAACATTGCATTTGTTTACGTCAGGGGTGTCAAACTCAAATACAGGGAGGGCCAAAATGTATAACTGAACAAAGACGCGGGCCAAGGTTGAACAAATTAACCTTTTAGGTCAGGGGTCGGGAACCTATTTGGCTGAGAGAGCCATACAAGCCAAATATTTTCAAAAGTATTTCCGCAAGAGCGACATAATTTTTAATTTTTTTTTAACACCGAATACAACAATATGCATGCATTTTTAAGAAAGACCAAGATTTTTAGAGTATAATAAGTCTCTTATTCTTTTTAATAACATTGTTATTCTGAGGCTAACCAAAAATAAATAAAATACTTCTTACCACTAATGCGACTTCTTGAACAGGTGCGGTAGAAACCGGATGGATGGATGAAAATGCATGACAATGTTTTATATTTTGAATGTTATTTTTGACACTGTAATTACCAGCAGAATTATTCATTACTTATCGTGTTAAGCAATGTCAGCTAAGATTTATCTGAGAGCCAGGTGCAGTCATCAAAAGAGCCACGTCTGGCTCTAGAGCCATAGGTTCCCTACCCCTGTTTTAGGTGGTAGTGTGTATTGTAGCATCCCAGAAGAGTTAGTGCTGCAAGGGACTGTGGGTATTTGTTCTGTTGTGTTATGGTGCGGATGTTCTCCCGAAATGTGTTTGTCATTCTTGTTAGGTGTGGGTTCACAGCGTGGTGCATATTTGTAACAGTGTTAAAGTTGTTCATACGGCCACCCTCAGTGTGACCTGTATAGCTGTTGACTACGTATGCTTTGCATTCACTTATGAGTGTGTACAAGCTGCTTATAGCATGAGGCTTGGCCGGCACGCTGTTCGTATGGAGGATAAGCGGACGTGACGACAGGTTGTAGAGAACGTTAAAGGCATTGCCTTTAAGGCACGGCCCCCAATGTTGTTGTACGGGTGGAAATTGGGAGATATTCACGAGAATGGTTGCCCGGGGAGATTTTCGGGAGGGGCACTGAACTTCGGGAGTCTACCGGGAAAATCGGGAGGGTTAGCAAGTATGAGCATTAGCGGTGAATGCGGTGTTACAGCGGCACCGCCTCTGTATAATACCGGCGGGCCAGTTCTAATGTTGATTTGATATTGCCTCCAGGGCCAAATGAAATTACATGGCTGGGCCAGAGTTTGACACCCATGGTTTATGTCATCATTGTTTTTTCCATTCCCTTTACTAGCTGCTTTATTTTAGAACATGCAGACCTTCAAGCTGTCTTTTTATTCAGACAAAATGTTACATGTGTTGTTTACAGAATCAATGTGTTAGTCATACAACACAAGCGCGTGACCCCTACCTTGCTGTGGTGGCAGGTTTTGGCTGTGAGGGCCGTTGTAGGCCAGATGGTTTACAGGCGGACGGTAGTTCTGCTGCTGGTTGGAACACTGAGGGTGGTGGGTGGAAGAGCAGTAGCACGTGGGCATCTGTGGGATGCACAAACCCCACATTAAAATGAAAAGCTTATGAATAAAAATAAAAAATAAATCACTTTGAATTGACCGGAGGTACCTGCTGAACAGGTTGGTGGATGTAGGTGTGCTGCTGGAGCACACTGGTGTGTTGCTGGTTCAGACTGGATGCGGGGAAAGCAGCATGACCGGACATGCTGCTGGCATATGCGTGGCTAAGACCAGGAAGCGGCACATGCTGGCCTTGGAGCATCCCCGGGTGGCCCCCCGAGGGCCCTGCGACCATGTAGTTGGCAACCTGCTGTGAGGGCGCTCCCTGCAGCACCAGCGGGGCGTGGGGGTGGTGGTACACAGCTGCATAGTGACGGGCATCAACGGCTGGCGCGCCACTACTGCTGGACGACTGCTGCGCCAGGGTCATGTGACTAAATTGGGCGTTGAGGGAGTCGGGCTGGAAAAGAGATGTGCACATCCACGGTAATGAACAGGTGTTACTAAGACAAAAAAGTCATTAAATCCAGCAAGAAAACACCAACCTAGAATCACCCTCTTCATTATTTTGCTTATAACATGGATTAACACTGTTACTACTTGGTTATCTAATGTCAAGCTTATATTGCTACAGTGGGGCAAAAACGTATTTAGTCTGCCACCGATTGTGCAAGTTCTCCCTCTTAAAATGATGACAGAGGTCTGTAATTTTCATCATAGGTACACTTCAACTGTGAGAGACAGAATGTGAAAAAAAAAATCCAGAAATTCACATTGTAGGAATTTTAAACTATTTATTTGTCGATTATGGTGGGGAATAAGTATTTGGTCAACCATTCAAAGCTCTCACTGGTGGAAGGAGGTTTTGGCTCAAAATCTCACGATACATGGCCCCATTCATTCTTTCCTTAACACGGATCAGTCGTCCTGTCCCCTTAGCAGAAAAACAGCCCCAAAGCATGATGTTTCCACCCCCATGCTTCACAGTAGGTATGGTGTTCTTGGGATGCAACTCAGTAATCTTCTTCCTCCAAACATGACGAGTTGAGTTTATACCAAAATGGATACATGGATGATACAGCAGAGGATTGGGAGAATGTCATGTGGTCAGATGAAACCAAAATATAACTTTTTGGTATACACTCAACTCCTCGTGTTTGGAGGAAGAAGAATACTGAGTTGCATCCCAAGAACACCACACCTACTGTGAAGCATGGGGGAGGAAACATCATGCTTTGGGGCTGTTTTTCTGCCAAGGGGACAGGACGACTGATCCGTGTTAAGGAAAGAATGAATGGGGCCATGTATCATGAGATTTTGAGCCAAAACCTCCTTCCATCAGTCAGAGCTTTGAATGGTTGACCAAATACTTATTTTACACCATCATTTACAAATAAATTATTTAAAATTCCTACAATGTGAATTCCTGGATTTTTTTTTTCACATTCTGTCTCTCACAGTTGAAGTGTACCTATGATGAAAATTACAGACCTCTGTCATCATTTTAAGTGGGAGAACTTGCACAATCGGTGGCTGACTAAATATTTTTGTGCCCCACTGTATGTGGCTGAGATAGGCTCCAGCAGCCCCCGCCGCCCCGAAAGGGACAAGCGGTAAAAAATTAATGGATGGATTTTAAGATTAAAAAAACAGAATTTAAATATGATATGAATGAAAAAAGACAAGTGGAGCCAAACGTTAACTATTAAGGATGTCCGATCCGATATTATCAAAAAATCTATATCGGTTTGCATCTAAAATCTCCAATATATCAGACAAATAGTTGATATTTTCTTGTGACTTAGTGAAATAATTTACGAAATGTAAACATGATGGGCTATAGGCTATTTGGAGCTAGCAGCTACGCGACAGCTAAGCACACAAGCTAGATAATTGTACTGTTATAAGTAGAAGTGGGGGAAATCGATTTTTAGATGCATCGCAATTTGGACACGGACGATTTTAGAATTGATTAGTAAACGTCAATTTATTTATTGTAATTAAAATAATGCAGACAGTTATAACGTTTGCAGCGAGCCACCTCACCGAGACATCCGACCAGGTCCTTTATTATAAAAGGCACTTATGTTCCAGTTTTTAACACATTTTCATTTATTTGATAAATGTATTTAACGTTTTTTTTCCCAAATGAATTGTTTAGTGAAATGAAAAGAAATGTAAAACTGCATCCATATACAAATCCCGTTCCTATATGAGTTGGGAACTTGTGTTAGATGTAAATATAAACAGAATACAATGATTTGCAAATCATTTTCAACCCATATTCAGTTGAATATGCTACAAAGACAACATATTTGATGTTCAAACTGTTAAACATTTTTTTGGGCAAATAATCATAAACTTTAGAATTTGATGCCAGCAACACGTGACAAAGAAGTTGGGAAAGATGGCAATAAATACTGATAAAGTTGAGGAATGCTCATCAAACACTTATTTGGAACATCCCACAGGTGTGCGGGCTAATTGGGAACAGGTGGGTGCCATGATTGGGTATTAAAGCAGCTTCCAATGAAAACGTTATCATGGACGCCCCTGCTTATTTCAGCCAGACAATGCTATGCCACGTGTTACAAAAGAGTGGTTTCGTAATAAAAGAGTGCGGGTACTTTCCTGGCCCGCCTGCAGTCCAGACCTGTCTCCCATGGAAATTGTGTGGCGCATTATGAAGCGTAAAATACGACAGTGAAGACCCCGGACTGTTGAACGACTGAAGCTCTACATAAAACAAGAATGGGAAAGAATTACACTTTCAAAGCTTCAACAATTAGTTTCCTCAGTTCCCAAACGTTTATTGAGTGTTGTTAAAAGAAAAGGTGACGTAACACAGTGATGAACATGCCCTTTCCCAACTACTTTGGCACACGTTGCAGTCATCAAATTCTAAGTTAATTATTATTTGCAAAAAAAAAATAAAGTTTTTTATGAGTTTGAACATCAAATATCTTGTCTTTGTAGTGCATTCAATTGAATATGGGTTGAAAAGGATTTGCAAATCATTGTATTCCGTTTATATTTACATTTAACACAATTTCCCAACTTGTATGGAAACGGGGTTTGTACATAAATTAAAGATACATCAATAATCGATGTGTCCTTTATTGAACAATATTGCAGTCTAAAATTGCACATTTGTCAATAAAAACAAGTATCAAATAATTGTAGTTGCATATTTCTTCCACATGCAAAGTCTTCAAGGCAGAAGCATATCAGAAAGTATCCAGTAACAAACGTGTCCGCATCATTCAACTTACTGCGTCATGAGCTAAAATTAATGAACCATGGTGGCCACTAGGTGTCGTCCCCAAACAAATTACTGCTCCACTTCAACTTAAAGATAGTATAGGTCCAATAATAAATAGGTTAGTAATTTTATTCGGTTTGAGTAATTTCAATTGATCAAACTTTTGCATTTTATCGGGTCAATATTGAGTTGGCTTATTAAAAAGGCTCTAAAATTGGCATCGTAACGGAATTGAAGAACTTGAATCAGGACACTCCTATTATAAGTATCACTTTTGCATGCCAACTCTGGTCATTTCTGACATGTTTTTCAGTCATAGATTATTCATAACTAACATCTGGTGATTAATTAAATATTCACAGGCATAATTAGCCACAGTGGCAACAGAGTTCACTAAAACCAGGTCATAAATGAGGCCAGACACTGCTGGAGTTATTTTTCACCAAAATACATGACATTAATTAAACTATCCCTGCAAAAAAAAAAATCCAATAGCAAAACACTCACAAAAGTGTATTTTAGCTGATACGGTAAGATAAAACAGGATTGATTTTTAATCAGCAGAGATGATGAATCAATTGGAAACTGAATTATGTACCACAGTGTACTGTTGGTTTGGACAGACGGGCAGGAACTGAGGAGGAGGAAGATGGTAGGAGACCGTCGGGTTATGGACAGGTTCAGAGGACGGCTGAAATAGACGACAAGTTGGTTTAGAAGGCAAGATCTAATTAAGACGGTTTTAATGAGTGAGTCAAAAGCTCCAACATTTTTTGGGTTTAGAAAAAGTACAAATGAGCGTGGCCCTCTTGGTTTAAACAAAAACTGGTGCACCCGCTGACCTGAGAGTGAAGGTGATTAGTTGGCTGCTGCTGGCTTGCAACCGAGGTTAGCTGATGTGCCGCCACCGCCGCCTTCCCTTGATGTGGGCCCCTACCAGCAGGGGGTGCCACACTGGCCATATTATAAGCGATGCCACTGCCGCTTGGATGAATGAAAGGCTTGCCTGTTGACAGAAAAACAAAGAGTCACAATGTAAACACACATACAGTGGGGCAAAAAAGTATTTAGTCAGCCACCGATTGTGCAAGTTCTCCCACTTAAAATGATGACAGAGGTCTGTAATTTTCATCATAGGTACACTTCAACTGTCAGAGACAGAATATGAAAAAAAAATCCAGGAATTCACATTGTAGGAATTTTAAAGTTTTTATATGTAAATTATGGTGGAAAATAAGTATTTAGTCACTTCAAACAAGGAAGATCTCTGGCTCTCACAGACCTGTAACTTCTTTAAGAAGCTCTTCTGTCCTCCACTCGTTACCTGTATTAATGGCACTTGTTTGAACTTATCTGTATAAAAGTCACCTGTCCACAGCCTCAAACAGTCAGACTTCAAACTCCACTATGGCCAAGACCAAAGAGCTGTCAAAGGACACCAGGAAAAGAATTGTAGACCTGCACCAGACTGGGAAGAGTGAATCTACAATAGGCAAGCAGCTTGGTGTGAAAAAAATCAACCGTGGGAGCAATTGTCAGAAAATGGAAGATATACAAGACCACTGATAATCTCCCTCGATCTGGGGCTCCACGCAAAATCTCATCCCGTGGGGTCAAAATGATCATGAGAACGGTGTGCAAAAATCCCAGAACCACATGGGGGGACTTGGTGAATGACCTCCAGAGAGCTGGGACCAAAGTAACAAAGGTTACCATCAGTAACACACTACGCCGACAGGGAATCAAATCCTGCAGTGCCAGACGTGTCTCCCCGCTTAAGCCAGTGCATGTCCAGGCCCGTCTGCAGTTTGCCAGAGAGCACATGGGAGAAAGTCATGTGGTCAGATGAAACCAAAATATAACTTTTTGGTATAAACTCAACGCATCGTGTTTGGAGGAAGAAGAATAGTGAGTTGCATCCCAAGAACACCATACCTACTGTGAAGCATGGGGGTGGAAACATCATGCTTTGAGGCTGTTTTTCTGCTAAGGGGACAGGATGATTGATCCGTGTTAAGGAAAGAATGAATGGGGCCATGTATCGTGAGATTTTGAGCCAAAACCTCCTTCCATCAGTGAGAGCTTTGAATGGTTTCCACCATAATTTACAAATAAATTCTTTAAAATTCCTACAATGTGAATTCCTCGATTTTTTTTTCACATTCTGTCTCTCACAGTTGAAGTGTACCTATGACGAAAATTACAGACCTCTGTCATAATTTCAAGTGGCAGAACTTGCACAATTGGTGACTGACTAAACACTTTTTTGCCCCACTGTATGTATCATCGCTATTGAGGTAACTGCAAATTAAAAGGTCTGGACGGCATTTTTTTTTTTTAGCAATGCTTACCAAAATA
This sequence comes from Nerophis ophidion, assembly GCF_033978795.1. Classification (NCBI taxonomy): domain Eukaryota; kingdom Metazoa; phylum Chordata; class Actinopteri; order Syngnathiformes; family Syngnathidae; genus Nerophis; species Nerophis ophidion. The sequence goes on from NC_084637.1 coordinate 25,886,910, forward strand.
AGCTTGTGCTTAACCATTATGTCGGTAACAAAGATTAAACGGGCGTAGATAGGTACCTGTGTGTGGATTGACCAGAACGCTGCCAGGTGGTATCCCTGAGGCCTCCAAAGACAACACATAATAATTTGTGGCGTCAGCAGAGGGCGGGGCGCTCCTGATCATGTTAGGGTTGTGTGCCGAGCCTTTAGTATCCGCAGTCGGGTGGACTAAGGGCATTTTGGGCCGCAAAGAGGCTGGCACCGTGAAAGGCCGGTGGGGACGGGACAGCGAACTGCACGAAGAACCGACGCTACTGCAAGATTCTGATCCTGGAGTGACAAAAGACGACAAGAAAAAAAGAATGAAATGGCACTTCAATGTTTTTTTTTCCAAGCAGCGGCGTAAGATGAAAATTGGCTTCATGCTTCTCACTGTCTCTAATCGAGAGGGGTGCTAAGAGTAGATGGTGATAATTAAGCAGCGGAACAAATTCACAGTCTAATAACACAGCTTTTTTTTTTTTTTTGCATTCGAGGCTCTTGGGGAAATGTTGACGGAGGTGTTGGTAGCTCGGCGCCATCTGTGGTTGATTTGTCGCTGTATAGTTATAAAATAGAAAAGTGATAGCTATTTTAGGCTATAGTAATTTAGAACTTGGGTTAGGATTAAATGGTTTGCAATTTTTACGTGCAATTCATGACACTAGCAATTCTAATCCATCCTTATTCTAAATTGATTCCCATTTTTCAAAAATGTATTCAAATATACAGTGGGGCAAAAGAGTATTTAGTCAGCCACCGAATGTGCAAGTTCTCCCACTTAAAATGATGACAGAGGTCTGTAATTTTCATCATAGGTATACTTCAACTGTGGGAGACAGAAAGTGAAAATAAAATCCAAGAATTCACATTGTAAGAATTTTAAAGAATTTATTAGTAAATTATGGCGGAAAATAAGTATTTGGTCAAACATTCAAAGCTCTCACTGATGGAAGGAGGTTTTGGCTCAAAATCTCACAATACATGGCCCCATTCATTCTTTCCTTAACACGGATCAGTTGTCCTGTCCCCTTAACAGAAAAACAGCCCCAAAGCATGATGTTTCCACCCCCATGCTTTACAGTAGGTATGGTGCTCTTGGGATGCAACTCAGTATTCTTCTTCCTCCAAACACGAGGGGTTGAGTTTATACCAAAATGGATACATGGATGATACAGCAAAGGATTGGGAGAATGTCATGTGGTCAGACGAAACCAAAATATAACTTTTTGGTACAAACTCAACTCGTTGTGTTTGGAGGAAGAAGAATACTGAGTTGCATCCCAAGAACACCACACCTACTGTGAGGCATGGGGGTGGAAACATCATGCTTTGGGGCTGTTTTTCTGCTAAGGGGACAGGACGATTGATCCGTGTTAAGGAAAGAATGAATGGGGCCATGTATCGTGAAATTTTGAGCCAAAACCTCCTTCCATCAGTGAGAGCTTTGAATGGTTGAACAAATACTTATTTTCCACCATAATTTACAAATAAATAGTTTAAAATTCCTACAATGTGAATTTCTGGATTTTTTTCCCACATTCTGTCTCTCACAGTTGAAGTGTACCTTTGATGAACATTACAGACCTCTGTCATCATTTTAAGTGGGAGAACTTGCACAATCGGCGGCTGACTAAATACTTTTTTGCCCCACTGTATATGTTTTTTTTTACAAGAATACATTTTTAAACGTATGTTTTTAAGCCATGTCCATGCAACCAGATTGGAGCTTTTCTAACCTGTAGCCTATTTTGAAAAAGTTTCATGTTAATTATTATATCAAATAATATATTGCAAGAATCGTTTAAATTGAGAATCGTCACCCCAGGAATCACAATCGAATCGGATCGTTAGGTGCCCAAAGATTTACACCCCTACGTGGTACGTACATTAGAATTGTGTGTTAGCTAATGTTTGGCCTGTGACATTACATACAGTATCATTGTTTGTACAGTCCGGGTGTCGGCAACCGCCGGCTCTAGAGCTCTTTAGCGCCGCCCTAGTGGCTCCCTGGAGCTTTTTCAAAAAGGTGTTAAAATGAAAAAAGATGGGAGAAAATATTTTGTTTCAATATTTTTTCTGTAGGAGGACAAACATGACACAAACCTTCCTAATTGTTAGGAATCCCACTGTTTGTAATAAACATGCTTCACTGATATGAGTATTTGCCGAGCCCCGACTTGTCCTACTAATTTCAGCAGTTTTAACTCACCGTAGTTTGTTTACATCAACTCTCACCGACGCTGCCACAGAAAGTTTTATGCCACTCCTTTGTCTCATTTTGGCCACCAAAAGTTTTAAGCTGTGCGTGAATGCACAAAGGTGAGCTATGTTGACGTTATTGATCTGTTGGGAGTGCTAATCAGGCATATTTGTTCAGCGCATGACTGCAAACTAATCGATGCCAACATGCTATTTAGGCTAGCTGTATGTACATATTGCATCACTATGCCTCGTTTGTAGATATTTTTGAGCTCATTTAATATCCTTTACTTATGTCCTCCGTGTAGTTAATTTATACTTGCACGTCTCATGACACAGTATCTGTACGTAATATTGGCTGCATTTATGATAGTTTTTTCTGCGCCATGTTGTTCCAGACCACAGCAAACAGCAAAGATGGGAATAAATCCATTAAAAAAAGACATCCTGACGCTTACTTTAACCTGGACACACACATCTATACCTTTGGCCAATCTAAGCCAGTAATTTCTAGGAATTATCTCACCCTCTGAGAAGCCTCAATTTTACTGTTTCACAATCTTGTAAAAAATGTGTAGTATAAATATTACATTTCAACATTTCTGTCAATGAAGAATTGCGTCAGCCTGCGACACGGTCATTTTGATAGTAGGCTAATGACAAGTCATGTGTTGCCTTTGTTATAACACTTATATAAGGCTTTTGATTTTTGGCGGCTCCAGACAGATTTGTTTTGGGAATTTTTAGTCTAAAATGGCTCTTCCAACATTTTGGTTGGCTGACCGCTGGTCTAGTCTATAGCACAGGTGTCAAAATCAAGGCCCAGGTCCGGCCCGCCACATCAATGTTATGTGGCCAGCTAAAAGGCTGGAAATACAGTAGTAGCCCAACTTAAAAGCTTAATTTGCTTTGTAATGGAGCTCCTAACTCAAAACACTTGTATCTCAAATCACAGTCTCCCATTTAAATGTATTTAATTGGTGCTTGATCTCTAGCTATGAGCTAATGCTGGCGAGAAAAATTGGATGTTTTGGTCAGACCTTACAGCATGGGTGTCAAACTCTGGCCCGCGGGCCAAATTTGGCCCCCATGTAATTTCATTTGGCCCTGGAGGCAATATCAAATCAACATTAGAGCTGGCCCGCCGGTATTATACCGAGGCGGTGCCGCTGTAACACCGCATTCACCGCTAATGCTCATACTTGCTAACCCTCCCGATTTTCCCGGTAGACTCCCGAAGTTCAGTGCCCCTCCCGAAAATCTCCCTGAGCAACCATTCTCGTGAATATCTCCCAATTTCCACCCGTACAACAATATTGGGGGCCGTGCCTTAGAGGGAATGCCTTTAACGTTCTCTACAACCTGTCGTCACGTCCGCTTATCCTCCATACAAACAGAGTGCCGGCCAAGCCTCATGATATAAGCAGCTTGTACACACTCATAAGTGAATGCAAAGCATACTTAGTCAACAGCTAAGTCACCGAGGGTGGTCACTCCCCATTCCTCTCCCTTATCTCTCCTGATTGCTTCTTTGTTTTGTCTTGTCTTTAACTCTCTTATTGCCTCTTTTTGCACTGCTCTCCAAATCTAAACATTGGAACTATTTAACTGGCCTCAACAAGATTGACAAGATCTTGGGTTTGGGGGAACCTGCTGTCGTGACGAAGCGGTTGTTGCTGGACACACGACGGACTCTTGGGAGAAGAAGGAGGGCTGCGTGCCTGGCAAAAGGACGTGAAGATATCCACCTATTCGGAATTATGAGAACAGGACATCTGCTGATTGGAGTAAGTGTTGCTCTGGTTTGTCGACAAATTGGAAGTTGCTGGCAGTCTTCAAAGTACCCCATAGCTGCTACAAATGATTGGAGGATGGGGGAAGTACTGTGGATTACATCGGACTGTCTACCTCGCAGTTTTTGAGGACCAGTCATAGACAATTTTAGAGTGAAAAGCAAATTTTATTTTCACTCGCATACAAATCATTTTAACTTGGATTTTTTTCCCTGGCTTCGAGACTCTCCCGAAGATCACTGCAGGAAGAGACAACAAACTCCCTTTTTTGTCTCTCATGGACACACACCTGTTGTGAACTTTGGACCAGCGACAGCAAATACATCAAGGCCGCGGAACAGAGACACACTATGGGCTTATACACACACACACCACACACACACACAAACCCACACACACACATCCACAAAAAAAATATAAGCCACACATACACCCTCCTGTCCCCCAATCCAACGCCCTCGACGCAATCTTGTAGGGGTGATGAATGGATAGTCAGCGCCTGAGAGCTGCGACCTACCACCATGACCTTGAACTACCTTCCCTCTGTTGCTAGATATCTCGAGATGTATGTTGTAATATGTATATGTGCTTTGCTATGGAGGTTTTTTCTCACTCCGAACTGGGCCACCTTAGGAGCACAGTCTGGATTGTATTTTTTTACTCATCCTTCCCCAGCGTTTACCTTTTTTCCCATCTTTTACGGAGCGCCGTATGGCGACCCATCAGCGTTCTTGTTCTGTAACCCTGTAAACTGTTTGTTTGTCTAATCTTG
>NC_084637.1:25896693-25946693 GCF_033978795.1 Nerophis ophidion
GCCAGTTAATCGATGCTAACATGCTATGCTAATCGACGCTAACATGCTATTTACCGGCGGTGCTAAAGCAGACATGGCACAGAGATGTATGGATAACCTGCAGATGCATTTGCAACGATAAAGTCAACGAATTCACAAAGGTGACTTTTGTTCATGTTGAATGCCAGCTAAACGATGCTAACATGCTACGCTAATCGATGCTAACATGTTATTTACCGGCGGTGATAAAGCAGACATGGCACAGAGATGAGGTGGCGACTTTTCCAGGGTGTACCCCGCCTTCCGCCCGATTGTAGCTGAGATAGGCGCCAGCACCCCCCGCGACCCCGAAAGGGAATAAGCGGTAGGAAATGGATGGATGGATGGATAAAGCAGACATGGCACAGAGATGTATGGATAACCTGCAGATGCATTTGCAACGATAAAGTCAACGAAATTACAAAGGTGAGTTTTGTTGATGTTGATTTATGTGCTAATCAGACATATTTGGTTGCGGTGTGACTGCCAGTTAATCGATGCTAACATGCTATGCTAATCGACGCTAACATGCTATTTACCGGCGGTGCTAAAGCAGACATGGCACAGAGATGTATGGATAACCTGCAGATGCATTTGCAACGATAAAGTCAACGAATTCACAAAGGTGACTTTTGTTCATGTTGAATGCCAGCTAAACGATGCTAACATGCTACGATAATCGATGCTAACATGTTATTTACCGGCGGTGATAAAGCAGACATAGCACAGAGATGAGGTGGCGACTTGTCCAGGGTGTACCCCGCCTTCCGCCCGATTGTAGCTTAGATAGGCGCCAGCACCCCCCGCGACCCCGAAAGGGAATAAGCGGTAGAAATGGATGGATGGATGGATAAAGCAGACATGGCACAGAGATGTATGGATAACCTGCAGATGCATTTGCAACGATAAAGTCAACGAAATTACAAAGGTGAGTTTTGTTGATGTTGACTTATGTGCTAATCAGACATATTTGGTTGTGGTGTGACTGCCAGTTAATCGATGCTAACATGCTACGCTAATCGACGCTAACATGCTATTTACCGGCGGTGCTAAAGCAGACATGGCACAGAGATGTATGTATAACCTGCAGATGCATTTGCAACAATAAAGTCAACGAAGTCACAAAGGTGAGGTTTGTTGATGTTGACTTATGTGCTAATCAGATATATTTGGTTGCGGCGTGACTGCCAGCTAACCGATGCTAACATGCTACGCTAATCGACGCTAACAGGCTATTTACCGGCGGTGCTAAAGAAGACATGGCACAGAGATGTATGGATAACCTGCAGATGCATTTGCAACGATAAAGTCAACGAATTCACAAAGGTGAGTTGTTGATGTTGACTGCCAGCTAATCGATGCTAACATGCTACGCTAATCGACGCTAACATGCTATTTACCGGCGGTGCTAAAGCAGACATGGCACAGAGATGTATGGATAACCTGCAGATGCATTTGCAACTATACTACGTTTCCTTCCACCCACATTTAATGCGAAAAAAACACCAATCGAAGGATTTAAGTTGCTCCAGTGTCACAAGATGCGAAAGTCCTGATCGTTTGGTCCGCACATTTTAGCGGCGATGCGATTGCCGCTATTCGGCCATGCTATGGCTATGAATAGCGTCAATAGCTATTCGCACAATAGCTTCAGTTTCTTCTACAATACTTTCATACTCCAACCATCCGTTTCAATACATGTGTAATCTGTTGAATCGCTTAAGCCGCTGAAATCCGAGTCTGAATCCGAGCTAATGTCGCTATATCTTGCTCTGGTATTCGCCATTGTTTGTTTACATTGGCAGCACTGTATGATGTCACAGGGAAATGGATAGTCGCATCGCAAATAGCGAAAATCAAGCACTTTAAATTTTTTTTTTAGGGATATTCCGGGGCCGGTAAAATTTTGGAAAAAAATTCAAAAAATACAACAAGCCACTGGGAACTGATTTTTATTGTTCTTAACCCTTTTGAAATTGTGATAATGTTCCCCTTTAACGGTATATCAGTGTTTTCTATAAACTATTCAGCTTTGACAGTTTTCTAATAAAAACGGAGGCCAAAAGACTTCAGTGATCAAATCAGCTCAGCTGGGGTAATAACTAGTGCATGCTTCCAGTATAAGAGGCTAATAATAATTGTCCCCGGTTTACCTGAAGGCTTTTCTACTGAGTGAGTTTTTTTCTCCCGCTCAAACAAACATGGTTATCGAGAAGATTGAGTCATCTGAAATTCGCTGCTTTCTCTCCTTTGTTTGGTTTATTGTTTAACACGAGCGAGTGCGTTTTCTTTCTTGCCTGTTTTGGAAAGCCTCCCGGTGCTCTTGCTGCTGGCGCTGCTGTCCCCTCGCGCCAGAATGCGGGATATGCCACTGAAGCTGCTGGCCTTGGTGATGGCAGGTCGCGGGGCCAGGCGGTTAGAGCTGTCCGAGCTGTCAGTGCTGCTCCACGGTCGAGGCTCGCTCTGTCGCGGCAGCGTGTCCGTCTCGGAGCTGCTTTGCCAGCTGGCAGCCGAGCGGCCGGCCCGTGACCTGGTCAGGGTAAAAGTCACAGTGTCACGACGCCGTCAAGCATCCTGTGCTCACATTTGATTTTTAGGAAGTTCGAAATCTCTTCGGCTTGTATGAAGATAATGTCGAACGTTAGGGGTGTAACGGTACAGAAAAATTTCAGTTCAGTACGTACCTCGGTTTAGAGGTCACAGTTCGGTACAGTAAGAAAACAACAAAATATAAATGTTTTGGTTATTTATTTGCCAAATTTGCAAACAATGGCATAACATACATATACACACATGGTCCATTGCCAAGGTTAATGTGGTCAACATATATAAAATAAAAACTAAATAAGACAGGGCTGAGAATGGTTTCTTAACAAAACCTTTCTACATATAAAGTGCTTTTTTTGAAATGGCAAAACTTTTCTTCTACATGTAAAAAGTGCAACATTAAACAGTTTCAAGTCAACTCAGCCTCCGATTAACTTTTCTTCACCCCCCCAGCCTGGCTAACTTGGCAGTAAGAGGACATTATTGTTCTTCCACCATAGAAGTGGGTCAAAATCTGTTTTTTAATGCAATACAGCAACCCCCTGCGACCCCGAACGGGACAAGCGGTAGAAAATGGATGGATGGATGGTCTTGGGGCGGTATAGCTCGGTTGGTAGAGCGGCCGTGCCAGCAACTTGAGGGGTTGCAGGTTCGATCCCCGCTTCCGCCATCCTAGTCACTGCCGTTGTGTCCTTGGGCAAGACACTTTACCCACCTGCTTCCAGTGCCACCCACACTGGTTTAAATGAAACTTAGATATTGGGTTTCACTATGTAAAGCGCTTTGAATCACTAGAGAAAAAACGCTATATAAATATCATTCACTTCACTTCACTTAAATCTGCTGCTATAAAAACATTTGTTATTGCTTCAGCCCTGCTTGACTCGCCGAGGAGAGGCTGCTTGAATGCGGTGGTGACTCTTCAAAGGAGTTAGCATGTTCGACGTGCTGGCAGAAGAGTACCCTACTGCTGCTGAGCAATGTCGGCAAACCTCCATCCTCCATTGTTGTATCGCACCGCGCAGCCAAAGTGTTCCCAAACGGGAGGTGTTAACGAGGCAGGAGAGTCCTTCCAGATCTTGCTTTTGCATGTTGTCCTAGCCCGGTCGCTGCCAGCCTGCCGTGTGTTGTGCCTCGCTGTGCATTGTTTACACAACGTGCAGTGCGCTACCTAATATATCCGTGTGGAAACTCGTTTGGTACACCTCGGAACCAAACCGAAACGTTTCAATACAAATACACGTAACGTTGCACCCCTATCGAACGTAGTGATTAATATCTACACATCGTCTAAAATTTAACGAGAGCCTATCATACAAAACTAACGTTTCTTACCTATTGGTACCTGCTGTTGTGTAAGTCTTAAAAATGTTAAATCAAACCGGCAAGGCATTGCGGAAATATTTATAAAACAATCGTGCCTTCCTTTATACTTCTGGGAAACGAGCCGTTTGGACACACCTTCTCATTCAATGAGTTTTCTTTATTTTCATGACTATCTACATTGTAGATTGTCACTGAAGGCATCAAAACTATGAATGAACACATGTGGAGTCATGTACCTAACGAAAAAGGTGAAATAACTGAAAAGACATTTTATATCATAGTTTTTTCAAAATAGCCACCTTTTGCGCCGATTACTTTTTTGCACACTCTTGGCATTTTCTCGATGAGCTTCAAGAGGAAGTCCGCTGAAAGGGTTTTCACTTCAAAGGTGTCATAGTTTTAATGCCCTCAGTGAGAATCTACAATGTAAATAGTCATGAAAATAAAGAAAACGCATTGAAATGAGAAGGTGAGTGCAAACATTTGGCCGAGTCGATATAGAGTCCTGGGATCGTGATTCGATTATAAATCGATTCAAAAACGATATTTTTCCAATTCAAAACGATTCTGTATTCATTCAATACATAGGATTTCAGCAGGATCTACCCCAGTCTGCTGACATGCAAGCAGAGTAGATTTTTCTAAAAGCTTTTATAATTGTAAAGAACAATGTTTTATCATTTGATTGCAATAATGTAAATTTGTTTTAACTATTAAACGAACCAAAAATATGACTTATTTTATCTTTGTGAAAACATTGGACACAGTGTGTTGTCAAGCTTATGAGATGCGATGCAAGTGTAAGCCACTGTGACACTATTGTTCTTTTTTAGTATTTTTATAAATGTCTAATGATAATGTCAATGAGGGATTTTTAATCACTGCTATGCTGAAATTATAACTAATATTGATACCGTTGTTGATAATATTCATTTTTGTTTCACCTATTTTGGTTTGTTCTGTGTCGTGTTTGTGTCTCCTCTCAATTGCTCTGTTTATTGCAGTTCTGAGTGTTACTGGGTCAGGTTTGGTTTTGGAATTGGATTGCATTGTTATGGTATTGCTGTGTATTGTTTGTTGGATTGATAAAAAAAAAATATATATATCGATTTTTTAAAAATGAGAATCGATTGGTGGCGACTTGTTCAGGGTGTACACCGCCTTCCGCCCGATTGTAGCTGAAATAGGCGCCAGCGCCCCCCGCGAACCCAAAAGGGAATAAGCGGTAGAAAATGGATGGATGGATGGATTCTGAATCGCAAAACGTGATAATCGCGATTCAAATTCGAATCGATTTTCCCCACCCCCCTAAAATGCAGTGTATTTTGTTGATACTTATTTTTCAAATTAGCCTGACCTAAGTCTAGGGTTTATTAAATAATACTATTTGTGTTTAACACATGGTTTTGTATCATTTGATAAAGTTGCCAATTCTTAGTATGTTAGATACAATTATTGAACACGATAAAAATCAAGAGTAAGATAACTAATTCAGTGTTAATATTTGACTAAAAAGTTTTGCTCCGAGCTCCGGTCCAAAAAGGTTCAGAACCCTTAATCGAGACCACAAAGAAGTGTTGAACGTAGATTTAAATGATCATTGTTTCTTTTTAATATTTTAAGCTACCCTATTTCCTTGAATTACCCCAGGGCATATAGTATGCACCTGCCTTGAATTACTGCCGGGTCAAACTCGCTTCCCAAAATAATTAGCGCATGCTTAGTATTACCGCCGGGTCAAACTCATGACGTCACGAGTGACACTTCCATTGTTATCATTTTCAAAATGGAGGAGGCTGATTTCAATACCGGTAATTAGAAATAGCACAAAGGGAAGAAGATTAAGAGCTATTCAGTAGGATTTAAGGTCCAAGCTTACATCACACTCAAATTTTTACTGCATACCTTTGGTAAGTGCCAGAGTGAGAGGAGGTTTTAAAAGAAATAGCGCAGGCTTACTTTTACCGCATGCTTTTGGTAAGCGCAGGAGTGAGAAGAGGTTTTAAAATAATTAGTGCCCCGGCGGCAATTCAAGGAAATACGGTAGGTTAATTTTAGTTATTCTCCAGTGTAGATGCCCTAACGGTGGCATGTTTTTTTAACTGTCAGTATCATTTTTTGTTTTGTTTTTGCTTTGTTGTCAATATAAAATATACATACATAAATTATATATATATATATATATATATATATACATACCATGTTTTGTTTTGTTATAGTCAATATATATATTATATACAGTACAGGCCAAATGTTTGGACACACCTAATTAGAAATAGCACAAAGGGAAGAAGATTAAGAGCTATTCAGTAGGATTTAAGGTCCAAGCTTACATCACACTCAAATTTTTACTGCATGCTTTTAAAAGAATTAGCGCATGCTTACTTTTACCGCATGCTTTTGGTAAGCGCATGAGTGAGAAGAGGTTTTAAATTAATTAGCGCCCCGGCAGCAATTCAAGGAAATACGGTATATAAATAACTAATATTATTATATTTTAGCTTTATCCATCAAAGGAGAGGCTAAAGTATATGTTATAATTTTTTAATTGGCCATGATTTAGTCCAGGTAGAATAATTCACATGAGCAAGCCTGCACTACAAATCCTATTAAAGCAGAAGCATTTTCTGAACAGCGGTACCAAATCCTTAGATCAATTTGGTCTCTGAAAGACGAGCAGACCTCACCTGAACATTTGCCGCCTGTGCTGGGTGCGCATGCATGCGTCTTCATCCTGAGAGCTGCGGGGGAGGAGGAGGCATGAGAGGCAGAACGCTGACAAGGGCAGATAGTCACACCGACTGCTGAAAACGGCAATTAAGCGTACTAAAAAGAAAATGGACACCTTCAGGAGTGTAGCGCTGACATTGTAAATGAGAGAACAACTAAGAGTGATTCCGTCAAGACTCAATGAGCGGAAGAAAGCGTTTGTGTTCTTTACAACTTACCCTCTATCCAGGATGAAGTGATCATCACCCTGTCGAAGAGAAGCTTGTTAGTCGTTAAAGTGTAACAGGATCTAAAACATGTTTTTAATTGACTAATAAACTCATAATATCCAGAGTCACTGATAGCAGGTCATTAAAAAAAAACAAAAAAAAAACGCTCAACTCCGTATTGGAGCGGTGCCATCAATAAATTCTAGCCGTGTAATTGGCGGTAAAAATCGGGGCTAAATTTGCACAATAGATAACAGATTTGTGCGGCATGGCGCCCCTCCCCCACCCCGCCCACACAAGCAGCGCTCACATCATGTGCAAATATCCTTTCTCTGGCTCGTTGGTACTCCTCCTCCCTCTCCTCCATCGATTTGCTTTTCTTGTCTGCTTTCAAACGCATCCGAATCTGGCAAGGACACGGCACACACACACACACACACACACACACACACACACACACACACACACACACACACACACACACACACACACACACACACACACACACATCTTTTTAGCAGCTATACTGGGGACGCCAGATTGTCCCGCTCGTACTGACATGTCAGAAATGAAAGTGACAGCTTGGCGGCGGCGGCGGGGTGGGGACACCTACCGTGCTGTCGTCGCGATCAAAGCTGGAGTTGTCTCGTTTGAGAATGTAGCGTTTCTGGAAATCGTCCGCCCTGTCATCCTTGATGTGCTCGGAGAATTTCTGATCGGGTCTGTCGGTGGGGGGGATTTTCAACAGTTAAGGAGGCGAGCTTCATTTCAGACGGGTACTGGCAGCAACATATGTTAATCAACACCGGGGCGAACGAAGGAAGCTCAACATGTGTGGAGTTTATCGCAATAAATCCACCACACATTGGGGACCATTTAAAAAAAATCATACGTGACATTCTGGAGGAGAGACGCTTCGCTTACATTCTTGTGCTGGTGGTTTTGTTGATGACAACAGACTTTCCGGTCAGATCCACGTTGTGGTCCATCCCGAAGTAGGCGGCCACGCGGTGCAGCAGCATCCTGTGATAGGACGTCATAGGCGGGAATATTCTTTTTTGGCTTCTAAATGGAGACACGGGTCGTCGGTCAAGTGCGGGAATGAGCAGTTTACACCAAACACACATCTGCACGACGACAGCTAAGACTGTGAGTCTCCGTCCAAAACTCCTGATTATGCGGAAGGGGGTATGTTGCATCAGGAAATGAAAAGATCCTTTGTTGTTGGAGCGCTTGGAAACTCGAGTCAATGTTTCGGCTGCTGCAAAACAATTTAATTTGGTCTAGGGAGGTAATTAGCGGTGTTCGATTTGTTTCCAAGAAGGGCCGCTCACAGAAACGCTGAAGAATGCAGAATGAGCTACATAATATCAAAAATAATAACTTGAATTTGTGGTGTTAATGGTATGGATTAGGGGTGTGGGGAAAACATTTTTTTTATTCATTTTTTTTATCAATCCAACAAACCACTACATAGCAATACCATAACAATGCAATCCAATTCCAAAACCAAACCTGACCCAGCAACACTGCAATAAACAGAGCAATTGAAAGGAGACACAAACACGACAGAACAAACCAAATGTAATGAAACAAAAATGAATATCATCAACAACAGTATCAATATTAGTTCGAATTTCAGCCTAGCAGTGATTAAAACTCCCTTATTGACATTATCATTAGACATTTATAAAAATTAAGAAAAAGCACAATAGTGTCACAGTGGCTTACACTTGCATCGCATCTCATAATCTTGAGCACTGTGTCCAATGTTTTCACAAAGATAAAATGAGTCATATTTTTGGTTCGGTTAATAGTTAAAACAAATTTACATTATTGCAATCAGTTGATAAAATATTGTCCTTTACAATTATAAAAGCTTTTTACAAAAATCTACTACTCTGCTAGCATGTCAGAAGACTGGTGTAGATCCTGCTGATATCCTATGTATTGAATGAATAGGTGTTTCAAAAACGATATTTTTCCGTTTTGAATCGGAAAAATATAGTTTTTGAATCGAGAATCGCGTTGAATCGAAAAAAATCGATATATTATCGAATCGTGGGACACCCAAAGATTCGCAGTATGGATATATGTCCGATACAACCAAAAAAGGATCGGATTTTATCAGTTTACATCCAACATCTCTGATAAAAGCTAAGATGCGAGCAGTCCTGTTTATTTGTTCAAAGGTGGACAATCAGTTAACATCTAAATGTCCTTCCAAAAGCACGCAAGTTCAGTCTTTTTTTTTTAATATGTTTTAGTCAAGTCATTTACAAAAGGTAAACATTGTAAGTTACTATGAACTAGCGGCTACACAACAGCTAAGCGCACAATAGCACACACGCTAGGCACAATATTACTGTCTGACACAGCAAATTTGTCAATATGAACAAGTATCAACAAAGGTATTTGCTGTTACATGTTTTTGATAGCATCCAGTAACAAACGTGTCCGCATCATTCATCTTACAGTACATTTAGCTTAATTGAATGAATTATTGTAGCCACGAAGTGTGGCCAAAAATGATGATGACCACTTCAACTTACACAACATAATAAATAATAAACCGGTTAAGGTGTTTTAATACCTACCATTGTTCTGACTAATTTCACAATATCAATCCTTTTCCCGCATTGCACTCTATAAAATAATGACTATGTATGACTACTGCTGAGATTGTATCAGATCTGTATCGGCAAATACCCAATTCTACAATAATGGAAAAGTATCAGAAGCGAAAACATATCGAGAGACCCGTAATTTTACTATTAATATTAGTAACTTTTATTATGACAAAAAAAATAATTTGCATTCCAAATTCCAACAATTCGGTACACTTTGACAGCCTAATATGTTGGACCCACAACAGACTGGACTCTCACTATTATGTTGGAGCCACTATGGACTGGACTTTCACAATATTATGTTTGACCCACTCGACGTTCATTGCTTCCGGTCCTCTCCAAGATTTCTCATAGATATTCTCATCGACGTCCCACTGGGTAGTGAGTTTTTCCTTGCCCTTATGTGGGCGGTGTTCCGCGGATGTCGTTGTGGCTTGTGCAGCCCTTTGAGACACTTGTGATTTAGGGCTACATAAATAAACATTGATTGATTGATTCATTTAGGCTCCGGAAATGGCAAGGATGACACAAAAAGACGCTCAGTACCCCCACCCCATTTCTTTGTGAGGATTATGAGTCATTCTTCATCTAAATGGGAATATATGAACATCCCAGCAGTCGGCATCATGATGACAGCAGACATTGTACAGTAAGTGATGGTTTATTATGTTTTTTGGCTCCAAAGAAGTCTGCATTGAGTAATCAGTGATGAAGGGAAAAAAAGGAAAAATTATGAAGCGTTTTTTTAATTTATGCGCCGCATGATGATCAAACTATTAAATGTTATCATAAATGTGCCCATTACTACATTACATATATCATGTATATAAACCCTAATGGAGCTGTTTGAGTGTTTTTAAGGTCTTTATAGGTGGAATTGCACGGTTTCCATTGGTTCCATTGCAAGCAAAATTTTGATCGCATTTATTTAATATTTAGAATGCCTTAAAAAAATTTAACATTTGTCGTCATGTCTTTCATAGTGGTTGTGAACAATAGGCAAAATTCCCCAAAAAGTGCAGTTGACATTTTTATGTTTTTCTTTTTTATGTGTTTTTAAATGTGTTTTATATTTAAAGGCCTACTGAAACCCACTACTACCGACCACGCAGTCTGATAGTTTATATATCAATGATGAAATATTAACATTGCAACACATGCCAATACGGCCTTTTTAGTTTACTAAATTGCAATTTTAAATTTCCCGCTGAGTTTCTTGTTGAAAAAGTCGCGGAATGCTGACATGCACGCATGACGTCACGGACTGTTAGGAAATATTAGCTCTGCACACACACACAGCTAAAAGTCGTCTGCTTTAACGGCATAATTACACAGTATTTTGGACATCTGTGTTGCTGAATCTTTTGCAATCTGTTCATTTAATAATGGAGACGTCAAAGTAGAAAAATGGAGGTGGGAAGCTTTAGCCTTTAGCCACACAAACAAACGGTGTTTCCTTGTTTAAAATTTCCGGAGGTGAAGCTTTACTATGGATCAGAGCGGTTAAGCGAACATGGATCCCGACCACTTGTCAACCGGCAGGTTTCAGTGAGAAAATTGTGGTAAAAAGTCGCCTCTTACCGGAGATCAGCAGAGCTTGCGCCGTCCATGCAGCTGCCGTGACTTTCCTCAGAGACTGGCAACAAGACACCCGTGGACACATCCCTCCGACTATCAGGTACTATTTAACTCACTAAAACACTAGCAACACAATAGAAAGATAAGGGATTTCCCAGAATTATATAAATAAAATAAATAAATGGGTTGTACTTGTACAGCGCTTTTCTACCTTCAAGGTACTCAAAGCGCTTTGACACTACTTCCACATTTACCCATTCACACACACATTCACACACTGATGGAGGGAGCTGCCATGCAAGGCGCTAACCAGCACCCATCAGGAGCAAGGCTGAAGTGTCTTGCTCAGGACACAACGGACGTGACGAGGTTGGTACTAGGTGGGGATTGAACCTGGGACCCTCGGGTTGCGCATGGCCACTCCCCCACTGCGCCACGCCGTCCCTGTTTATATATATATATATATATATATATATATATATATATATATATATATATATATATATATATACAAATATATATCCATCCATCCATCCATTTTCTACCGCTTATTCCCTTCTGGGAAAGATCCCGAGCCTGGATTTGAACCCAGGACCTTCGTATTGTGAGGCAGACGCACTAACCCCTCTACCACCGTGAAGCCCTATATATATATATATACACATACATAATTATTCTAGTAAATGTGTCTAAAAATATCTGAATCGCTCCCAATGCAATCGCCTTTTTTTTCTTTTTTTCTAGTCCTTCGCTATCAAGATCATCATCCACGAATCTCTCATCCTCACTCAAATTAATGGGGAAATTGTCGTTTTCTCGGTCCGAATAACTCTTGCTGCTGGAGGCTCCCGTTATAAACAATGTGAGGACGTGAGGAGCCCTCACACCGGTGAACACATCGTCTGCTACTTCCAGTAAAGGCAAGGCTTTTTTATTAGCGACCAAAAGTTGCGAACTTTATCGTCGATGTTCTCTACTAAATCTTTTCCGAAAAAATATGGCAATATCGCGAAATGATCAAGTATGACACATAGAATGGACCTGCTATCCCCATTTAAATAAGAAAATCTCATTTCAGTAGGCCTTTAAAATGTTCTGTACTTATTGTGATTTTGATTATTATTTTTAATCTTTTACCTTTCCGTTTTATTCTGTACAGCACTTTTGGGCAACAATCTGTTTTAAAGTTGTGCTATTTGTACTTTAATCTACCTTGAAATACGGAAGAAGTGAAACTTACTCGTTGTTGCCGATGAAGTCCAAGATGTCTTGTTCAAGCTTGAGCAGCATAATTCGGTCCCTAAGCAAATAATACAAAGTAAGCTTTTGTTCCAGTGTGACCTTTTTTTTATAAAAAATGAGCTTAGCAATTTTGTTAGCCTGCGGCAGGGAGGACATTGCCTCCTCAATGTTAACATTTATATCTTAACCCTGCTTTCAGCTATCATGTGAGTGAGGCGCCCTTACCTGGGGTTGCTCTTTAATGTGTTGACTAAAAACTCATGGAGATCTATGCCGGTGGAGTCGGTGTAGTCCTGACTGGAATCTAAGAGAAAAAACAAAATGTTGTCGTCTTTAAAAAGGATCTTTTTTAGTTGTTCCAATAAGATGAGCCCGAGGGTACAAAGACAAAAAACATTCTCACATGCCAAGCAATATGGTGGCGGCCACCAAGTGTCTCTCCCCCCACCCCCCCGTAAACATCTGGGACACATAATTGGGACCTTGCCTCATCAATGGTGTTCCTCCACAAAAGGGAGGAAACTCCTGCCTGTGGGAATCTGTTTAATTGCTTCGCACCTTGAGCCTTCTGCAATTAACTGAATCACAGCAATTATCTACCCATAATAAGATTATATCGAAAAATAAGACAGGCTTTTGGCCAAAGGGGAGGGCGCCGTGGCCTAGAAAAAAAAAAAAAAAAAAAGCACACAAGAAAGGATCCAACTTTGCTCAGATCGCGTTTGGCTTTTCATATTTTCTCACCTCTGGACAACATTTTTCTCTGGTTTTTGTCAGCTTTGTTTGCCTTGTCGCAGCACACTTCTTTCTCAGCCTGTTCCTGTGCGGCTCCATCTTCCTTTTCCAACACTCCAAGAAGGAATTCATCCTTTAAAGTGAACAAGGAAACAGATGGATTAAAGATAAAGGACCTAAGAAAAAAACAGTTGTTCTTTATCTACATCATGGGTGTCAAACTCTGGCCCGCGGGCCAATTTCATTTGGCCCTTGAGGTAGTATCAAGTTAAGATTAGAGCTGGCCCGCAGGTATTAGACAGCGGCGATGCCTCTGTAACACTGCATTCACCGCTGATACTCGTACTTGCCAACCCTCACCATTTTCCCGGGAGACTCCCAAAGTTCAGTGCCCCTCCCGAAAATCTCCCGGGGCAACCATTCTTCCGAATTTCTGCCGATTTCAACCCGGGCAACAATATTGGGGGCGTGCCTTCAGGCACTGCCTTTAGCGTCCTCTACAGCCTGTCGTCACGTCCGCTTTTTCGTGCCGGTCCAGTCACATAATATATGCTGCTTTAACACACACAAGTGAATGCAAGGCATACTTGATCAACAGCCATAAGGGTCACACTGAGGGTGGCCGTATAAACAACTTTAACACTTTTACAAATATGCGCCACACTGTGAAGCCACACCAAACAAGAATGACAAACACATTTCGGGAGAACATCAGCACCGTAGCACAACATAAACTCAACAGAAGAGTTGAGTACATAACTCCACATGTGTTCATTCATAGTTTTGGTGCCTTCAGAGACAATCTACAATGTAAATAGTCACAAAAATAAAGAAAACGCATTGAATGAGGAGAAGGTGTGTCCAAACTTTTGGTCTGTATTGTATTAACATAAAAACATGTGAAATCTCAAAACAACTTCAGTAAAACAACTTAAAAACAAGGATAATGCCTAATAGGAACATTTTCTCGATCCTTTAAAACAGGGGCCGGGAACCTTTTTGGCTGAGAGAGCCATGAAAGCCAAATATTGTAAAAACATATTTCCGTTAGAGCCATATAATATTTTTTAACACTGAATACAACTAAATGTAAGCCTTTTTAAGTAAGACCAACATTTTTTGAGTATAATAGGTCTCTTATTCTTTTTGATAACACTGTTACTCTAAAGCTAACCGATAATAAATAAAATACTTCTTACCATTAGGTGCGGTAGAAAACGGATAGATTGATTAAAATGTATGAGAATGTTTTATATTTTGAGCGTTATTTTTAATGTGATTACCAGCAGAATTATTACTTATCGTGTTAAGCATCGTCAGCTAAGATTTATCTGAGAGCCAGATGCGGTCATCAAAAGAGCCACATCTGGCTCTAGAGCCATAGGTTCTCTACTCCTGCTTTAATATGTCCTGAAATTCCCACAAAGTGATCAGCTCAAGTAACCTCAGATCTTTTTGCAAGCTGTTCCATGACCATATAGCAGCATACAGTATCCGAAAGGTTTTTTCCCCAAGATTTGAGTTGGCTTTAGGACGCATCTTCGATTTAGCCATTGTTTCGCCAAGCACACCACGCAAAATCGTGTTAGAGCTTGCTGTCACTTTGGACACAGGTCAAAGTCAAACATGAAGAAATGTACGGCAATAACAGTTTTGAAAAGGTAAATGATGCTTTCAAATGGGAGCCGCAGTTCAAGGTTAATTTAAAACTGGCGATGCACAAAACAGGCAACTATTATAGACATTAAAAGCCTCATGGTTTATCACCCAAACCTGTCTCCTTGATAGTAATGATGTGCCTGTATCCTTGAATCCGCCATCACGATGGCAATTAATCTTCCAGATTAGCCTGTTTTTATTAAACCATCTGAATAAAACATGAATTCCCTTCCCCAAATTAAACAACGCAGCACATTTCATTACTTAAAATTCAAGCAGTAATCCCTCTCCGTGTTGTAGCTGTAAAAGTTCCAAAAACAAATGCTGCAATGTGACTGCAAGCCTGCGGTGGGTGTTGCTTTTGGTGAGACCGAACAAAAAGTGGCCTTGGTTAAAGGGGAACATTATCACCAGACCTATGTAAGCGTCAGTATATACCTTGATGGTGCAGAAAAGGGACCATGTTTTTTTAACCGATTTACGAACTCTAAATGGGTGAATTTTGGCGAATTAAACGCCTTTCTGTTTATCGCTCTTTTTGCGGTGACGTCTCCAAGGTAATCCAGCCGCCATTTTCATTTTCAACACATTGCAAACATTGGGTCTCAGCTCTGTTATTTTCTGTTTTTTTCGACTATTTTTTGGAACCTTGGAGGCATCATGCCATGCCGGTGTGTTGTCGGAGGGTGTAACAACACTAACAGGGAGGGATTCAAGTTGCACCACTGGCCCGAAGATGCGAAAGTGTCTGCCGCCAGACCCGCATTGAATGTGCCAGAGTGTCTGCACATTTTACCGGCGATGACAGACATGGCACAGAGATGTATGGATAACCTGCAGATGCATTTGCAACGATAAATTCAACGAAATCACAAAGGTGAGTTTTGTTGATGTTGACTTATGTGCTAATCAGACATATTTGGTCGTGGCGTGACTGCCAGCTAATCGATGCTAACATGCTACGCTAATCAACGCTATCATGCTATTTACCGACGGTGCTAAAGCAGACATGGCACAGAGATGTATGGATAACCTGCAGATGCATTTGCAACGATAAAGTCAACGAAATCACAAAGGTGAGTTTTGTTGATGTTGACTGCCAGCTAATCAATGCTAACATGCTACGCTAATCGATGCTAACATGCTATTTACCGGCGGTGCTAAAGCAGACATGGCACAGAGATGTATGGATAACCTGCAGATGCAACTATGTTACGTTTCCTTCCACCCACATTTAATGCGAAAAAAACACCAATCGAAGGATTTAAGTTGCTCCAGTGTCACGAGATGCGAAAGTCGTGATCGTTTGGTCCGCACATTTTACCGGCGATGCTAACGCAGCTATTCGGCCATGCTATGGCTATGAATAGCGTCAATAGCTGCAGTTTCTTCTTCAATACTTTCATACTCCAACCATCCGTTTCAATACACGCGTGATCTGTTGAATCGCTTAAACCGCTGAAATCCGAGTCTGAATCCGAGCTAATGTCGCTATATCTTGCTGTGCTATTCGCCATTGTTTGTTTACATTGGCAGCACTGAATGACGTCACAGGGAAATGGAAAGTCGCATCGCAAATAGCGAAAATCAAGCACTTTAAAGCTTTTTTTTAGGGATATTCCAGGACCGGTAAAATTGTGAAAAAAACTTCAAAAAATACAACAAGCCACTGGGAACTGATTTTTATTGTTTTTTACCCTTTTGAAATTGTGATAATGTTCCCCTTTAACGCAAACACTGCTCTTCCTCGCCACAGACCAATATATTTGAATAATGGCTATTAATGCACGATAAATATCGCACAAATAATTACTCGGACTGATATGAGGAATTATGTCTTACAAATAAATCAGATAACATTAAAAAAAATAGCTTGGTTAACTGATTTTTAAACAAAAATGTTCCAGAGAGGCGAGATTACCTGTATTGTGCAGTAGGGAGGTTGGGGTGAACAAATCAAGCGCTCCTTTTCTCCTAACTTGTAGGTTAGTTGTTAGCGTCCCCTGAGCTCTTTGTAAACAAACATGGCATCGATTGTGTGGGACTTCTTCACGTTTTCATAAGATTATTTCAAAAGTGACCTATGATGATTTTCGTATTTTCTGAATTAAAAATATTGTTGCAAAGTCGGATACTCGTGTTACTTTTTTTTGTATCGGTGTATTTTTTTTCCCTTCGGATACTCGTGTTAAACGACGACAAAGCGTCAAATCATAAGTTTCATGCATCATGAATTGAACTTGCACGCAGTTTTGGGTGCCTCTGTTCGCAGGGTTTTGCAAATCACAGCAAGGTGGACGTACTTATTTTTGGACATTAAGTAAAGCTCTCAACCAGAGGGGGAGGAGCCTCTGCTCCAGGCTATGGAGAAAACAAAAAGGTAGGACACAGTATAATATTCATCACATTTTGGCATGTGTATATAACATGCAGTGATGTAAATGCTGCTTATAGCAGCTTTGTTTATGCACACTCTGCATCAATCAAAGAGTGTGCAGGTGGACTTAATGTTTTGACCGGGTGAATCTGTATAATATTTCGGAGGTTCATTTTCAACTGGGTGTAGAACTATGTACATTCTAAAAAATATATAAATGATAAAGCTTTTGGAGAGGGTGGGAACACCTCAAAAACCTCAAAAAATAAGTTTTAAATGTGACCGTGGAGCAAAATTTACACCAAAGCACATCTAATACATATCATCCAGACCAGGGGTCACCAACGCGGTGCCCGCGGGCACCAGGTAGCCCATAAGGACCACATGAGTCGCCCGCTGGCCTGTTCTAAAAATAGCTTAAATAGCAGCACTTACCAGTGAGCTGCCTCTATTTTTTAAATTGTATTTATTTACTAGCAAGCTGGTCTCGCTTTGCTCGACATTTTTAATTCTAAGAGAGACAAAACTCAAACAGAATTTGAAAATCCAAGAAAATATTTTAAAGACTTGGTCTTCACTTGTTTAAATAAATTCATTTATTTTTTTACGTTGCTTCTTATAACTTTCAGAAAGACAAATTTAGAAAAAAAAAACCACAAGCTTAAAAATGATTTTAGGATTTTTAAACACATATCTTTTTACCTTTTAAATTCCTTCCTCTCTTCTTTCCTGACAATTTAAATCAATGTTCAAGTATTTTTTTATTTTTTATTATTGTAAATGATAATAAATACATTTTAATTTAATTCTTCATTTTAGCTTCTGTTTTTTCGACAAAGAATATTTGTGAAATATTTCTTCAAAATTACTATGATTAAAATTCAAAAAAATTATTCTGGCATATATAGAAAATCTGAAGAATCAAATTTAAATCTTATTTCAAAGTCCTTTGAATTTCTTTTAACATTTTTGTTCTGGAAAATCTAGAAGAAAAACTAATTTGTCTTTGTTAGAAAAAAAGCTTGGTCCAATTTGTTATATATTCTAACAAAGTGCAGATTGGATTTTAACCTACTTAAAACATGTCATCAAAAATATATATTTATTGTGAGAAATCATTAAGATGATCAGTGTTTCCACAAAGATAAATATCATTAATTATTAATAACAACAGAGTTAAAAAGTAAATTGAGCAAATTGGCTATTTCTGGCAATTTATTTAAGTGTGTATCAAACTGGTAGCCCTTCGCATTAATCAGTACCCAAGAAGTAGCTCTTGGTTTCAAAAAGGTTGGTGACCCCTGATCTAGACCACAAGGAAGTGTATTAAAATCATCATAGGTTCTCTTTAAGTGCTATTTGCACCTAATATTCCACAAAAGGCGCTTTAACACATCAAACCTTATCAAACGGCAGCATTGCTACAAAAGTGTTTTGCAAGACAGTCCTAAAACCTTTGCCGCAGCGTTTGAAAATTAAATTATGCTTAACAGACGACCCGAGAGCTAAAGGGATCTTTGATCTCATTAAGAAGACCAGCCATTTACCAATGCTAGGACAAATCTACACATACACTTTGTCAAAATCAATTTTGTTTGACTCTTTTTCCACAAACAATACTTAAAACTAAATTTAAAAAGAAAATGGTGTACCTTATCGGTCATGAGAAGCTCTAGTGTTAAACTTAAGGCCCGGGGGCCAGATGTGGCCTGACATTTTATGTGGCTCGCCAAAGGCTGGAAATAATGTGCGTCAATAAAATACTTTCTGGCTAAATGTATTTGTTCATTTAATTGTGACTGAAAAGAAGACAGCATATTAAAAGTGGGACTCTTGGGCAACATAAATCCGATTCTTGGGGGTGAAAATTCAGAATCGATTCAACACAATTCTTGTAATACAGTATATTACTTGGTATATAATTTTTTTAAAATATTTTGAACACAGGTTTAAGTTATTAAAAAATCTTTTGAACACAGTTTTTAAGTTGGCAGTTGACATATGATTTATATGCGCAGTGTTGGCCTAAAAGAGCTATTTTTAATATTTTATTTATAAAAATATTATTTATAAATATTATTTATAAAAAAAAAATCACTAAATGTTAATATCATTCAAGAAAATGGAGGGGACTTAACTCCAGCACAGTCCCAGCTTTGCAATATTTTGTATTGATAATTAATAATAATAATAATAACAACAAGCATTACAACAATAATAATATCAATAACAGTTGTTTAATGTTTTTATTCTTAAAATGTATTTTTTAAAGATAATTATTTGGCAAATTTGTTTATAAAAATCGATTTAGAATCCTAATTAACAAAAAATTGTGATGAGAATCGAATGTGAATACAGTTTGTGTGCACTCCTACTGCGTTACGTATCTTCTGAACTAGTAGCATGCAACGAAATATATTCCAAGCATTTTTGGGGGTTATGAAAAATAAATACATGCATGTCAAGTAAAATTTGGATATGAACAAAATATTTTTTAAAAATGTAGGCCTATAGACTCATTTTTAATATTTTATTTACAAAAATCACTGAATGTTAATTAATATAATTCAAGAAAATGGAGGGAACTTAACTCCAGCACAGTCCCAGCTTTGCAATATTTTGTATTAATAATTAATTAATGATAATAATATTAATAACAACAACAAGCATTACAACAAAATAATATCAATAATAGTTGTTTAATGTTTTTATTCTGAAAACATATTTTTTTAAAGATAATTATTTGGCAAAAATGTTATAAAAATCGATTTAGAATCATAATTAACAAAAAATTGTGATTAGAATCGAATGTGAATACATTTTTTGTGAACTCCTACTTTGTTACGTATCTTCTGAACTAGTAGCATGCAACAAGATATATTCCAAGCATTTTTGGGGGTTATGAAAAATAAATACATGCATGTCAAGTAAAATTTGGATATGAACAAAAGACAACCTTCAATCTGCTGGTAAAAAAACATAATAAAACACAAATGCATTTGCAAATTATGTAACAAGACTAATTTACATTTATATTCATTAATATATACTGTTAAAATTAGCCACAACTTCAATGTGACCCTCCCTAAAAAGGAGTTTGACACCGCTGCTCTAATTAATTAATATATTTTTTGTGTGCATCCCTACTTTTTAGGCAACTTTACATAAAAGCACCGTATTTTTCGGAGTATACGTCGCACCGGAGTATAAGTCGCACCTGCCGAAAATTCTTAAAGGGGAACATTAACACAATTTCAAAAGGGTTAAAAACAATAAAAATCAGTTCCCAGTGGCTTGTTGTATTTTTTGAAGTTTTTTTCAAAATTTTACCGGTCCCGGAATATCCCTAAATAAAGCTTTAAAGTGCCTCATTTTCGCTATCTTCGAAACCACTATCCATCTGTGACGTCATACAGGGCTGCCAATACAAACAACATGGCGGTTACCACACAGCAAGATATAGCGACATTATCTCGGATTCAGACTCGGATTTCAGCGGCTTAAGCGATTCAACCGATTACGCATGTATTGAAACAGATGGTCGGAGTATGGAGGCAGATAGCAAAACGAAATTGAAGAAGAAATTGAAGCTATTGAGCAAATAGCTATTGACGCTATTCGGCCATAGCGTGGGTGTACCTAATGAGTTGGCCCATAACATGGCTGCCTTATTAGCATCGCCGGTAAAATGTGCGGACCAAACGATCAGGACTTTCGCATCTTGTGACACTGGAGCAACTTAAATCCGTCGATTGGTAAGTGTTTGTTTCGCATTAAATGTGGGTATCGAGTTTCAAATGTACATACAGCCAGCGTAAATAGCATGTTAGCATCGATTAGCTGGCAGTCATGCCGTGACCAAATATGTCTGATTAGCACATAAGTCAACAACATCAACAAAACTCACCTTTGTGATTTCGTTGACTTAATCGTTGCAAATGCATCTGCAGGTTATCCATACATCTCTGTGCCATGTCTGTCTTAGCATCGCCGGTCAAATGTAAAGACACTCTGGCACATTCAATGGGGGTCTGGCGGAAGATTTTTTGCCAGTGGTGCAACTTGAATCCCTCCCTGTTAGTGTTGTTACACCCTCCGACAACACACCGACGAGGCATGATGTCTCCAAGGTTCCAAAAAATAGTCGAAAAAACGGAAAATAACAGAGCTGAGACCCGGTGTTTGTAATGTGAAAATGAAAATGGCGGGTGTGTTACCTCGGTGACGTCACGTTCTGACGTCATCGCTAAAAGACCGATAAACAGAAAGGCGTTTAATTTGCCAAAATTCACCCATTTAGAGTTCGTAAATCGGTTGAAAAAAATACATGGTCTTTTCTCTGCAACATCAAGGTATATATTGACGTTTGCATAGGTCTGGTGATAATGTTCCCCTTTAATAAAGAAGGGAAAAAACATATATAAGTCGCACTGGAGTATAAGTCACATTTTTGGGGGAAATTTTTTTGATAAAACCCAACACCAAGAATAGACATTTGAAAGGTAATTTAAAATAAATAAGGAATAGTGAACAGGCTGAATGAGTGCACATTATATAACGCATAAATAACCAACTGAGAAGGTGCCTGGTATGTTAACGTAACATATTATGGTAAGAGTCATTCAAATAACTATAAGATATAGAACATGCTATACGTTTACCAAACATGTTGTCACTCCTAATCGCTAACTCCCATGAAATCTTATACGTCTAGTCTCTTACGTGAATGAGCTAAATATTATTATGTGATATTTTACGGTAATGTGTTAATAATTTCACACATAAGTCGCTGCTGAGTATAAGTCGCACCAGTGGCCAAACTATAAAAAAACGTATAGCTCCAAAAATAGGGTACATGAGAGGGTTACCAGTGCACCAACCGCGCAATATGTGTTTGCTTGTGTGAACTAATGAACAAGTGTGTGAGCAGTCCAAAACCAATAAAAAGTGTCCCGAGAGGTACCCCTGCAACATCTGCACAGCCAGATAATGAGATGCAATGTTTGTTTAATTTGAAGGGCCTGAGAATATTTGTCAAATATAATATGCTAATGAGAGCTCCTATCAGCGAATTGCCTTGAGTGGGATTGGGAGGGAAAAGTGAATAGGAGTCGAGGGTGCCGCGTGAGCGACAGCGAGTTCCTATTCGTGCCCATCAAAATAAAAACCGGGGGGAAAAAAAAAAATCCTGGCAAGAAACGGCGACGGTTGTCGCTTAATGCCAGCCTCGGTTGATGTGCATCTGTTGAGAGCTGCCTCATTTGTTTCCTGACACCCATTTACCTCAAGATAAAGCGGGGGGAAAACAGCAGGAAAGTGATGGACTTCTGAATGCGTAATGAACATCCTGTCAGTCTGAAACAAAAACTACAGCCTGTGTTCGGAGACTATTGGCCGTTGATTGGAATTGACAGGCAGGCACACAAAGTAAGGGCAGATGTTTTCAGGACGTCGAGACAATTTGGACAGTCTATGGATCTATGCAGCTCTTTGTTGCCGCTAACAGTTTGACAGCGAGGGAGTGACAGTAATGTCTGGTACAGAACAATGGCAAATTTACAAATAACGAGCTGCGGTCTGGCGACGCCTGAGAGGACTCCTTTTTCTTTTCCGCACTGGTGCGAGCGACCTTTGATACTCGTGTTGTTCGACGTGCGGTGCTTCAAAGTTTGACAGTTAAACATTTAAAACACGGATTTACCTAGTGCTTTATTTGTGAATAGACCAGGGGCGTCAAACTCACATACAGAGTGGGCCAAAATGTAAAACTGAACAAAGCCGCGGGCCAAGTTTGAACAAATTGACCTTTTTTAATTGGGACCCAAACAAGTTTTGCATTGAAAATTGAACAAGCAAGTAGGGATGCACCGATTAATCGGTAACCGAATATATTCGGCCGAATATGGCAAAAAAAAGCCACATTCGGCCTTCGGTGGAATGAGTTAAAAACAAGGCCGAATAGTGGCGTGTAACGCAATTTTTTTAACGCGGTGCAGTGACGTGGTGACGTTGGGATATGTTGTGTACCTGTATAAGTGTATGAGGTTACAAGCACACACTCTTTGAGATTTAGTGGGGCGTCTGTTTACATTATTAGCCTGTTGTGTAGGCTACCTGTATAAGTGTATGAGGCTACAAGCACACAGGGGCCACAGGGGCGGCATAGCTCGGTTGGTAGAGTCGCCGTGCCAGTAGGACTCGGCAAAAGACAATATTGGCATAGGCAACCCAATGGCAAAGCCTACTTCCTAACTACGAAAACACACCTCGGACTGAAATGAATGCATAGCTCGGTTGGTAGAGTCGCCGTGCCAGTAACTTGAGGGTTGCAGGTTCGATTCCCGCTTCTGCCATCCTAGACACTGCCGTTGTGTCCTTGGGCAAGACACTTTACCCACCTGCTCCCAGTGCCCCCCCACACTGGTTTAAAATGTAACTTAGATATTGGGTTTCACTATGTAAAGCGCTTTGAGTCACTAGAGAAAAGCGCTATATAAATATAATTCACTTCACTTCACACTTATTGAGATTTAGTGGGGCCTCTGTTTACATTATTAGCCTGTTGTGTAGGCTACCTGTATAAGTGTAAGAGGTTATAAGCACACACTTAATTGAGATTTACCTGAGCCTTCTGTTTACATTATTAGCATATCTACTGTGGCTAAGCAGACTTTTGCCAAAAGGACAATAATTCATTTGTTGTGGGTTTATCCACTGTAATGCACTTTATTTTTTTTTTTGGAATGCATGTTTTGTTTGAAGGCCTAATATAAATGAAACACTTCGAGCTTTTTTTGAAAAGCAAAGGCTACTGGAATATCCAAAAAATGTCAATATTCAATAAAAAAATTATTTTATTTGAAAAACATGTCTAAATATTTATTCTAGGCTATTTATGCAATATTTAAAAAATTGTGAAAAACTGCATTCATTATTCGGTATTCGCCCTTCGGCCAAGCGTTTAAATTTTATTCGGCTTCGGCCACAAATTTTCATTTCGGTGCAGCCCTACAAGCAATGCTCATATAACTATAGTGACATGCAAAATCGAGTTTCTAATAATAAATAAAAATCAATGGCATATCAAATAAAAACTTGAATGCCTCTTTTCTTTTTGGAGCCTTCTGAGGTAAATATCAAAATTAACTTTTTCCAGGGATAATAATATTGAAAATAAAATAATGTATGAATCAAACATTCAAGCCTTGAGAAAGTACATGAATTAAACTTGAATTATTGCTCAGTTTGCTACACTGATTTGCTTTAACACTGAATATGGAACAAGCAACGCTTTTATAACTTAATAGTGCAAAATCAACTTTCAAAAAACAAACGAAAAAACATCAATGGTATATGAAATAAAATTGAAATAAAAACATGTAATGCCTCTTTTCTATTTGGAGCCTTCTGGTGTAAATATCAAAATCAACTTTTTCCACAGGCTGATAAATTTGAAAATAAAATAATGATGGTGGGTGGGGTTCGGTGGTAGCGGGGGTGTATATTGTAGCATCCCGAAAGAGTTAGTGATGCAAGGGGTTCTGGGTATTTATTCTGTTTATTGTGGTTACGGTGTGGATGTTCTCCCGAAATGTGTTTGTCATTCTTGTTTGGTGTGGGTTCACAGTGTGGCGCATATTTGTAACGGTGTTAAAGTTGTTTAAACGGCCACCCTCAGTGTGACCTGTATGGCCGTTGACCAAGTATGCTTGCATTCACTTGTGTGTGTGCGTGTTTTAAAACCGCATATATTATGTGACTGTTAATAAGGAGGAAAAGTGGACGTGACGACAGGTTGTAGAGGACGCTAAAGGCAGTGCCTTTTAGGCACGCCCCCAATACTGTTGTCCAGAACGGAAATCGGTAGAAATTTGGGCTGATGGTTGCCTCGGGAGATTTTCGGGAGGGGCACGGAACTTCAGGAGTCTCCCAGGAAAATCATGAGGGTAGGCAAGTATGAGTATTAGCGGTGAATGCCGCTGTATAATACCGGCGGGCCAGCTCTAATGTTAATTTGATATTGCCTCAAGGGCCACATTTAATTACAGGGCGGGCCAAATTTGGCCCGCGGGCCAAATTTGGCCCGCGGGCCAGAGTTTGACATCCATGGAATAGACGCACACTCAGGGCAAAAGCCCTCCACTGATTTATAGTGGATCGGCACAAAACTTCATGCTTTTGGAGATAGTCATTCCCAATATGCTGGAATTCTGTCATTTATTAGAAATTAGGAGCAATGTAATGTAACAAAATCACTTTCCTGTTTAGTAGTGCTGCGAATCTTTGGGTGTCCCACGATTCGATTCAATATCGATTCTTGGGGTCACGATTCGATTCAAAATCGATTTCTTTTTTCAATTCAACACGATTCTCGATTCAAAAACGATTTTTTACCAATGTAAAAGGATTCTGTATTCATTCAATACATAGGATTTCAGCAGGATCTACCCCAGTCTGCTGACATGCAAGCAGAGTAGTATATTTTTGTAAAAAAGCTTTTATAACTGTAAAGGACAATGTTTTATCAACTGATTACATCCATCCATCCATTTTCTACCGCTTATTCCCTTTCGGGGTCGCGGGGGGCGCTGGCGCCTATCTCAGCTACAATCGGGCGGAAGGCAGGGTACACCCTGGACAAGTCGCCACCTCATCGCAGGGCCAACTGATTACAATAGCGTGAATTTGTTTCAACTATTAAACGAACCAAAAATATGACTTATTTTATCTTTGTGAAAACATTGGACACAGTGTGTTGTCAAGCTTATGAGATGCGATGCAAGTGTAAGCCACTGTGACACTATTGTTCTTTTTTTTATTTTTACAAATGTCTAATGATAAAGTTAATGAGGGATTTTTAATCACTGCTATGCTGAAATGATATTTAATATATTTATACTGTTGTTGATAATATTCATTTTTGTTTCACTACTTTTGGTTTGTTCTGTGTGGTGTTTGTGTCTCCTCTCAATTGCTCTGTTTATTGAGTGTTGCTGGTTCAGGTTTGGTTTTGGAATTGGATTGCATTGTTATGGTATTGCTGTGTATTGTTTTGTTGGATTGATTAAAAACAAAATAAAATAATGATTTTTTTTTAAAATGAGAATTGATTCTGAATCGAACAACATTAAAATCGTGATTCAAATTCGAATCGATTTTTCCCCACACTCCTAGTGTTTAGTGGCTCATCCCTCCACAAACAGTGGGAATCTGACAACAATATTGATCAAAATGACTCCTACAAAAAAGTGGTAGTGGTCAGGGCTGGGCGATTTATCGATATACTCGATAAATCCCGGGTTTGTCCCTGTGCGATATAGAAAATGACTATATTGTGATATTCGAGTATATGTTCTCACGCAGTTGCTTTTAGCTGCAGGCATTACACTGCATGCGTTTCCCACTCCTTCTTGTCTCTCCTTCTCACAGAGACATAAACAAGCACACCTCCTCACATACGCCACGCGTGCAACGTCACGTTTTGCCCGAGCAGAGAGGTAGCGACATGGGTAACATTAGCTGTGATGCTAATGATGCGTTGCGAGTGGTAATGCGAGAGAGAGAGAAGGTGCGAGTCTGGTAACAAATGAAGGAAGAAATAATTCCCTAGAAAAACAGCACGGGGTCCATCGTCTGGCGCTGGTTTGGCTTCAAGCAAGAATATGATGAACAAGTAAGCGGCAAAAACTTTGCTACAAAAAAGTAGCAGCACTGCTATTTGATTTCCTATAATGCAGCTCATTTTTATTTGACAGTTATTGAAATATCTTGTGTGACATCATGCACAAAAGTGCACTTTAATTTAGTGTTGTTTTGATACGTCATATTATTGACATCATGCACAAAAGTGCACTCAGCTTGTTTTAATAATAATTCACCCCTATACAATATCCTACCCCGATACCCTACTGTGCAATACTACCCTTCGAGTGCAATACGTCCGACACTGATTGTTATTTATTACTTCGGTACTCTTGTCTTGTTCTGTATATTGTAGAGTATTATGTATTTCTATAGTGTTTTGTATATTGTACAGCAGGGGTCACCAACCTTTTTGAAACCAAGAGCTACGTCTTGGGTACTGATTAATGCGAAGGGCTACCAGTTTAATACACACTTAAATAAATTGCCAGAAATAGCCAATTTGCTCAATTTACCTCTTTTGTTAGCGGTGACGCCGTCGACCTATTGTATTCTCCTCACTGCCCACTGCTGATGGATGTTCGCTGCTAGCTAGCCATGTCTTGAAGCACCTCTTCCTGAGGGCGTTAGTGTTATAATTTTACATATATAGTCAGTTTTTCGGCCAAAATGCGTCCATTCTTCCTTTTCTGCCCACACACTGTGTCTGCTTGTAAGTACTCTGTGATTGTGCGCTGCCGAACATGCTCCTTTCCTAGTAAACCCAGCAATGTCTGGACGTGACAACGCGCTGTCATGCCCGTTGGGAACCAGTACTTTTCAAACATAGTACCGTTTTTAAATTCATTACTACCGCAATACTATACTAGAACCGGTATACCGTACAACAGGGGTCACCAACCTTTTTGCAACCAAGAGCTACTTCTTGGGTACTGATTAATGCGAAGGGCTACCAGTTTGATACACACTTAAATAAATGGCCAGAAATAGCCAATTTGTTCAATTTACCTTTAATAAATAAATATATATATATATATATATATATATATATAAAATGGGTATTTCTGTCTGTCGTTCCGTCGTACATTTTTTTTCCTGTTACAGGTTTTTTGTAGAGAATAAATGATGAAAAAAACACTCAATTGAACGGTTTAAAAGAGAAAAAAAACAAAAAAAATAAAATTAAATTTTGAAACACAGTTTATCTTTAATTTTGACTCTTAAAAATACAAAGTTCAACCGAAAAAAATGAAGAGGAAAAACAAGCTAATTTGAATCTTTTTGAACAAATTAAAAGTATTTATGGAACATCATTAGTATTTTTTTCTGATTAAGATTAATTTTAGAATTTTGATGACATGTTTTAAATAGGTTAAACTCCAATCTGCACTTTGTTAGAATATATAACAAATTGGACCAAGCTATATTTCTAACAAAGACAAATCATTATTTGTAGATTTTCCAGAACAACATTTTTAAAAGAAATTCAAGACTTTGAAATAAGATTTAAATTTGATTCTACAGATTTTCTAGATTTGCCAAAATAATTTTTTTGAATTTTAATCATATTAAGTTTGAAGAAATAATTCAAAAATATTCTTTGTTGAAAAAACAGAAGCTAAAATGAAGAATTACATTATAATGTATTTATTATTCTTTACAATAAATAAAAAAAATATCTGAACATTGATTTAAATTGTCAGGAAAGAAGAGGAAGGAATTTAAAAGGTAAAAAGGTATAAGCATTTAAAAATCCTAAAATAATTTTTAAGGTTTTATTTTTTCTGTAAAATTGTCTTTCTGAAAGTTAAAAGAAGCAAAGTAAAAAAATAAATGAATTTATTTAAACAAGTGAAGACCAAGTCTTTAAAATATTTTCTTGGATTTTCAAATGCTATTTGAGTTTTGTCTTAGAATTAAAAATGTCGAGACCAGCTTGCTAGTAAATAAATACAATTAAAAAAATAGAGGCCGCTCACTGGTAAGTGCTACTATTTGAGCTATTTTTAGAACAGGCCAGCGAGCGACTCATCGGGTCCTTACGTTCTACCTGGTGCCCGCAGGCACCGCGTTGGAGACCCCTGCCGTACAACCATACTATGTTCTCTCCCTGATTTTGCTCATGCTAGTTGTGTTTCATGTAAACTGGCCCGTTTTAGTTTCTCCATTGAAGCATTGCTGCATTAGACGGAGTAATATTCATGCAATATTACACTGCTGTGTTCAGAATATTGTGCGGCGGTGAAAAAGGAACACGGGTCTCGGCAGGATTGCAATCTTAAGGCCTGAATGTGTCCTTTATTCCACATTTTTTCCCCTACCTGCGCCAATAACGGCGGCGGGGGAAATATCAGGAGTATTCAATTAGGGCGCTGCGTAGCGCTCGGTAGCTGATGTGCGGAAATTGCAATTTCCTCGACATGATTGATGGCAGTAATACAGGACGTCGTGGGAGTGCGGGCGATGAGGAGGCACGGCGGGAATAACATTGCCCTCTGGTTATGGGGCACGGTGCTGACTGGCCTAATCGCAGAATGAACACCTGTGTGTGTGTGTGTGTGTGTGTGTGTGAATACATCATTAGCAGTGCAGAGTGGCATTTAATGGAGTTTAGTTTGATCAGAAGGTGGGGGACGGCAGGGGGCTTTGCCAAGATGGAAGCGGCAAAAGAGTTGAATTAACAAATTACCGTCTCGCTCGCTATTTGTGTTTTGATGATATGACGCTTTCATCGGCCTGCGCTGGCCAGGTATTCAATCACAGCTGTCAGAAGAAGGCTGCTAATGGTGCGCTGGAGCTCCTCCATCTCAATTTTAATGAGCTGAAATGAAGAACTGATCCCCGCTCAGCACTTCCATGTGTGACTTGGGCGGCGGAAGTAGCGAGGCGCATGCATCTGGCGGATGGGATGGCGTAGATGAAGGTGTACCGTGCGCTCAGGGAGTTTTTACCTGAGGTGCAGCTGACGGCTCAAGAATTGGACGAGGGAAGGACTCCTCACATATTGCCAGGCTGCGAACGAGCCTTAGCCTGGTGTTAGACTGTCGAGGAGGGTGCAGGAGGTGAAACCATACACACACACGTACAGTGGGGCAAAAAAGTATTTAGTCAGCCACCGATTGTGCAAGTTTTCCCGCTTAAAATGATGACAGTGGTCTGTCATTTTCATCATAGGTACACTTCAACTGTGAGAGACAGAATGTGGAAAAAAAATCCAGGAATTCACATTGTAGGAATTTTAAATAACTTATTAGTAAATTATGGTGGAAAATAAGTATTTGGTCAACCATTCAAAGCTCTCACTGATGGAAGGAGGTTTTGGCTCAAAATCTCACGATACATGGCCCCATTCATTCTTTACTTAACACGGATCAATCGTCCTGTCCCCTTAGCAGAAAAACAGCCCCAAAGCATGATGTTTCCACCCCCATGCTTCACAGTAGGTATGGTGTCCTTGGGATGCAACTCAGTATTCTTCTTCCTCCAAACACGACGAGTTGAGTTAATACCAAAAAGTTCTATTTTGGCTTCATTTTACCACATGGCATTCTCCCAAAACCTCTGCTGTATCATTCATGTATCCATTTTCGTATAAACTCAACTCGTCGTGTTTGGAAAAGGAAGAATACTGAGTTGCATCCCAAGAACACCATACCTACTGTGAAGCATGGGGGTGGAAACATCATGCTTTGGGGCTGTTTTTCTGCTAAGGGGACAGGACGATTGATCCGTGTTAAGGAAAGAATGAATGGGGCCATGTATCGTGAGATTTTGAGCCAAAACCTCCTTCCATCAGTGAGAGCTTTGAATGGTTGACCAAATACTTACTTTCCACCATAATTTACAAATAAATTCTTTAAAATTCCTCCAATGTGAATTCCTGGATTTTTTTTTCACATTCTGTCTCTCACAGTTGAAGTGTACCTATGATGAAAATTACAGACCTCTGTCATCATTTTAAGTGGGAGAACTTGCACAATCGGTGGCTGACTAAATACTTTTTTTGCCCCACTATATATAAAATTCACAAAAGAATCCAAAGCATCCAGTAACACCATCACAAAAAAACAGGATGCATTCAAAACACTTCTCCCAAGTGACTGAGCATTTGAAAATGCATTAAGTGACTGAACTTTTTGCTCTCTGAGCAGAGAATTTCATCCCAAAAAAATGAAAGAAAATAAACGCAGCCATCATCACAGAGACTCATGCTTCCTCAAACTGCCCGCTGAGAAGCATAACAGCAATTCAGCAAGCAAAACATGGCAGGCTCCATCCACACTATCTATGCTAAAGCTTCTCCCCACAGACGGCAAACAAGTCATTTTAATAGTCTGCTGCGACGACAAAGTAAACACACCTTCAAATGTCATCCAAGCCAACAATTCACATGAGTCCCTTTAGGGGTGTCCCGATACAACTTTTCCCCTTTCGATAAAAGGTAGTTGGAAGATTTGTTTTAAAACATAATTAGGTAGATAATTCGTTACATTGCCCAAAAAGTAATTGAATTACTATGTAATAAATGTGATGAAACACTGGGGGAAGTAATTGTTTTATTTTAAATGAAAAATTTCAAATATCCGGCATATGCAGTTGAGATGTTTCATGAGAGCAGAGTGTGCGCGTGTACCTTCAAAAGACGGTGCCAAGTGACATCGTCCAGACAGAGCAGTATTAGCTCAGCTGTGTTTGGTAGCTCAAACTCACAGTTGAATCGTTTCACTGGATTGTGTAAGTCCTAATAAGGAGATTGAATGTGCTTCCATGGCTGTAGTCTTCCTTGTCCACAAAAGAGGTACTGTAGGATTGCA
This sequence comes from Nerophis ophidion, assembly GCF_033978795.1. Classification (NCBI taxonomy): domain Eukaryota; kingdom Metazoa; phylum Chordata; class Actinopteri; order Syngnathiformes; family Syngnathidae; genus Nerophis; species Nerophis ophidion. The sequence continues at coordinate 25,928,201 of NC_084637.1, forward strand.
AGCTTGTCACTTCAATCATCAATTTGTTGTTCATTATTCTCTCAAAGTAGTAGTGTGCGTATGTACTGTATGTGCGTGTAGTTATATGCGTGTTTGCTGTGTGATGTTGCTTCGTGTTTGATATCAAGTTCATTTTAGAGTAGTGCTGGTTGTTGCTGTTAATAGTAAACATATATTTCTTGCATTGAACCTGCTGTGCATCTGACACTGTCTTGGTGACATACGACCAGATCAAAAGCGGCGCTTCACATTACATCAAATATCTAACTAACGACGTTGTCAAGTACATAAAAGTACTCTTAAAAATGATAATGCTATTATTCAGTAAGTAAATAAAGAGTAAATTAAGCTCAAGACACAGTAAGTGGAATGATGCGGACACGTTTGTTACAGTATGCTTTCGAAATAGACTTATTTCTCCCTTGGAGACTTTGTACGTGTAAGAAATATGCAACTGTAATTATTTGATACTTGTTTATATTGACACATAGCGTTTTTGACTGCATTATTGTTCAATTTCGGACACAAAACTGAGGTTTAGCTTGTGTGCTACTGTGTGCTTAGCTGTTGTGGAATTGCTAGCTAGCCTATTTACTTTTTGTTAACGTCTTGACTATAATACGAGACCAACATTGTGTACTAGAGATGTGCGGATAGGCTATTATATCATCCGCAACCGCATCACCAAAGTCGTCATCCACCCGCCGTCCACCCGAGCCAACATTTTATCAGAACCGCAACCGCCCGCCCGCCACCCGCCCGTTGAAATACACCAGAGGTCGGCCAACTTTACCACTCAAAGAGCTGTTTAAACCCGTTTCACAGAGTAAAGAAGACAATGGGAGCCGCTGACGTTCTCGCGAATATCCAATGGTATTCATCCTGGTGACTAGAATAAGGGCGTGCTGTGAAGCCATTGCCTTTCACACCTTCAACATGTACAAACCGACTGTTAGTCCAGCATCATGTGTGCAGCTTACGCAATCTCATGTACAAGATTGAAAGGCATACTGGGTGATACAGAGTACACTAATGGTTGTGATATAAACAATTTTAACACTCTTACTAATATGCACCACGCTGTGAAGCCAAACCACACAAGAATGACAAACACATTTCGGGAGAACATCCTCACAGTAACACAACATAAACGCAACAGAACAAATACCCAGAATCCTTTGAATCCGTGACACTTCCTGAATATATTTTACTACCCCGCGCCCACCTTACCGACGCACGGGGGGTGGCGGGGTTTGCTGCTAGCGGGGTGTATAAAATAGTCAGGATTGTCATGGATGCAAAGGATTCTGGGTATTTGTTGTGTTGCGTTACTGTGAGGATGTTCTCCCGAAATGTGTTTGTCATTCTTGTTTGGTGTGGCTTCACAGCGTGGCGCGTATTACTAAGAGTGTTAAAATTGTTTATATTACAACCATTAGTGTACTCTGTGTGTCTGCGGAACCAACACACAAGTGTTGCTGGACTGACAAGCAGATCATTACATGCTGTAAAAGGCGACAATGCCAATGGCTTCATAGCACGCCCTAATACTTATTAACTGAGTGACTGCCGGCAGTCATTCTAGAGAATGTTTGCGTCTCCTATTGTCTTTTTCACTATGTGACACGGGTCCTAAACGGCTCTTTGAATGGTAAAGGATACCGATCCCTGAACCATGTATATCAAATATTTCCGAATGGTTCAACCGCCACCCACCCGAATCTAATTCAAATCATTTTTTTCGTCATGTCAACCGCCCCAATCCGCGGATGAGACCGCAAACCGCGCATCTCTATTGTGTACCTATATGATGTCATTTAGATATTACCTGGTTAATTGTTTGTATCGAAACATCGAAGACTTTAGATGCAATCTGATACAACCCCATGATTGTTTTTTGCTGATATCGAACAGATATCCGATATCAACACTGGATCGGGTCACCCCTAGTACCTTTCAAAACATGCGAATGAGGGGATCCATACCTTACATGTCTTCACTGCCTGCACATAGGAGGTGTTTGGTTGGGGGAAAGGTATGCAAAGGAAAGTGCACAAGAAGGTAAAAGCGTTCAAGGAACCATAAAACTTTTGGAGCAAAGAAAACTGTTACCTTTAGAAAGGGAGACATTTGAATTAAACATGACTGGCCTAGATTTTGTGCTCGTGTGCTGCTGAAATAAATGTCTGCAAAATAAATCAGCAGAAAAAGAACATACCGTTGCATACCCGAAACATAGGAGCACTGATCAAAACTGCCAAACATAATACAACAACCTGTTTTACCATTCATTCGGAGCATATATATTCTATTTCACTCTGGTGACTGACTTAATAACATTACATTATGTGTTCTCTTGCATTTATTGCAAAAACTGTATAACTGCTAATTAAAAAAATAATAAATGCCGCACTATTTATACACACAATTGAGTTTAGATGTTTACTTTTAGAGACATGAATGCCAAATATTTTTAGTATTTATTTGAATAATTTTTTTCCAGCGTGGAATAGTTATATAATTTTATGTACTGTACAGTAGTGATATGTCAGTCTCAATACAACCAGCCAGTGTGTAAAATGGTTAGCAAATATGCAGAGAAGAATATGAAACATGCAACTTGTCAAAGGGCCAAACAGTAAACAGAAAATAACATTTAGCTTATGATAAAAATGATCCCACACTTGGGAACGTTTCCTTTTTCTCACCAATCAGTAGCCTAGTGGTTAGAGTGTCCGCCCTGAGATCGGTAGGTTGGGAGTTCAAACCCCAAAGACTAAAAAAAAGGGACCCATTGCCTCCCTGCTTGGCACTCAGCATCAAGGGTTGGAATTGGGGGTTAAATCACCATAAATGATTCCCGGGCGTGGCACCGCTGCTGCCCACTGCTCCCCTCACCTCCCAGGATATGTTCAAGGGGATTGGTCAAATGCAGAGGACAAATTTCACCACACCTAGAGTGTGTGTGACAATCATTGGTACTTTAACTTTAATTTGGAACGATGATGCTGACGAAAAACCGACATTAAACACCACACACTTCTTCCAGTACGAGCAATTTCCCTCGTGGATCAATAAAGTTTGTCTAAGTTTGTCACTTGTGAGCCAAAAGACAAGTTTCCTGATAAACACAGTTTGGCGCTTCACAGTAAAAAGACAAGGCTGTATCAATGACATGTTTTTTTCCTTAAAAGGGACATAGACCTCAAGATATCGAGGGACACAGTATCACTCGTAAGGCTGGGCGGATAGAACGATATCAATATAAAATGCGTTCGATAAAATGTTTTGGATCGGACAAAACGGAAAGAATAAAACTTGGTTGGTTGCATAAACAAAAGCACTCGCGGTTTTGTAAGATCGCCAACCAGGGAGTGGTCGTGAAATGGGAGGGACACGCTAAACAGCCAATCGCGTTCAGTATCAACCATCACTTTTGGTTGCACCATCTTGATTTCGATTGTCTTTAGAAAGCGAAATAAATTACAAATGAGTGCTGCAGAGAGCGAAGAAATAGTGGATAAAACAGGAAAAGTCACCTCCACATTATGGCAGTTTTCTGGATTTTTTTTTTTTTTTTACAAACAGACCTCTTTTCTTATCAACACACGTCCATTCCCTATTTGGATGTACGGAAACAGGTAGGAACTAAAGTGTAAGACTGTATAACAAAAATTAATTATAAAATATACCAATTGCGCTATTTTTTAAAATAATAATTTGGTCTAATAATATTTCCATAATTGCTGCACAATATTAGTTTGTGGCACTAAACCTGCAAATACATGTTCTTCTCAGGTTTCTCCAAATTTCTATTTTCACACTTTGCACTATTTTGTTGCACTTTTCGGCATTTCTTACATATTCATGTTTTTTTAGACCTAAATAAGATTATTGTTAAGTGTTTATTGTAATTTTTGTTCACATTGTTATCTATTCTAGTATTGATATTTCATCGACTTTCTGCCTTGATAGCTGAGGGGATTATATTCAGAGGAAGGTTATATTTTCAGTAAAAATTTTTACATTTATAATACCGTATTTTCCGGATCATAGGGCGCACCGGATTATAAGGCACACCGGCAATGAATGGTGTATTTTTGATCTTTTTTCATATATAAGGTGCAAAGGATTATAGGGCGCATTAAAGGAGTCATATTTTTTTTGTTATTTTTTTTCTAAGTGTAAAACACTTCCTTGTGGTTTACATAACATGTACTGGTGGTTCTTTGGTCAGAATGTTGCATAGATGATGTTTTACAGATCATCTTCAAGTCGCTTCAGGATGCGCCGTTTTGTGGGCGGTCTTATTTACTTGGCTCCCCTTCTCCCCGTCATCTTTGTTGTAGCGGTGTAGCGTGCAAGGACGGGCGTGGAAGATGTGTCAAAAGATGGAGCTAACTGTTTTAATAACATTTAGATTTTACTTAAATCGATAAAGGAACAGCATCTCCTCATCAGCCAGAAATGTGTCCTGTGAAAAACCGTCCGACCGGAACTCTCGATTAACTAAAGTTAATTAGGTGGACAATAGAAACTCACTATCCCAGAATGTTTTAGCACTTTCATGGCAGATATAAGTAAGAATTTTACACTACTTTGTATTATAAATGGCAACAGCGGAGGATGAATGTCCCATAACAAGAAGATATCGAGAAAAAAAAAGCTCATCGACAACGGTGTCGCCACAGACTACAAAGGCAGACGCGCGCAAATTTTCAGGATTCATGCAGATCCCAAATACAGATCAGCAGGTACCAGAAGGTAAGAAAAGTTGTTTTTGTATAATATTGCAAAACAAAACGTCAGATATGTCGTACTTACCCACTCAGTGGCCTAGTGGTTAGAGTGTCCGCCCTGAGATCGGTAGGTTGGGAGTTCAAACCCCGGCCGAGTCATACCAAAGACTATAAATGTGGGACCATTACTTTCCTGCGTGGCACTCAGCATTAAGGGTTGTAATTGGGGGTTAAATCACCAAAAAATTAACGCCGGGCGCGGCACCGCTGCTGCCCATTGCTCCCCTCGCCTCCCAGGGGGTGAACAAGGGGATGGGTCAAATGCAGAGGACAAATTTCACTACACCTAGTGTGTGTGTGTGACAATCATTGGCACTTTAACTATAACCTTAACTTACTTTAACTTTAACCTTATACACAAATAGCTTGCCAAAGTCGTACTAAAACATTTTGATACATTTTTGAGCACCGTGTGTAAAGTTCTACATTTTCAATAGAATATATAAAATGTTGGTGTTTATTTGAGTCATATTGCAGTCTACACGTATCTCTTATGTTTGACTGCCATCTACTGGTCACACTTATCATTACACCATGTACCAAATAAAATAGCTTCGAGGTCAGTAAGCCTAACCAGAAATATTTGTTACATTAGGCGCACTCGGTTATAAGGCGCACTGTTGAGATTTGAGGGGGAAAAAATAATTTTAAGTGCGCTTAATAGTCCGGAAAATATGATATTTTCAACCTGGTACACATTTCAATAGGTCATTAGAAATATCAATACTTATAGATGCGGACAAATATGAAAAACTTGTATGGCGATACAGTTTTCTGCCATATCGCCCAGCCCTAATCCCTCGGGTTTCATACTGCATCGATGCCTCCGTATTGTTTGACCCATCACTACAAAATAGTATATATTGTCAATCCTTGCCCCAATCTTATTTGCGCTTTACCTTCTCCCCCTTGGTTCTATTTTTAGGAAGTATGGTATTGCATTTCATTTTTATGCCGATGATTGCCAGATCTATATTCCCATGGCACAAAATAACACAATTCAACGTCTCATTGACTGCCTACACGACATCAAAGCATGGCTTTCAGCTAACTTCCTGAGTCTAAATGAAGACAAAACAGAAGTTATGTTGTTCGGTCCAAGTCGCTCTCCCTCCCCCAACGTTGACCTCGGCACTCTGACCCCGTATCTCAGCGACTGTGTCACAAACCTGGGGGTGAAGTTCGACTCAGATTTTAAATTCGAAAAACAAATCAGCAGCGTCGTTCAAAAAAGCTTTTATCAATTACGCCAAATAGCCAAAGTGAAACCGCTTCTGTCAGGACATGACCTTGAGAAATTAATTCACGCCTTTATCTCAAATCGTTTAGACTACTGCAATGCCCTGTATGTCGGCATCAGCCAGGCCTCCCTCGCCCGCCTGCAGCTCGTGCAAAACTCTGCTGCCCGTCTGCTAACACAGACCCGCAGACGTGAGCACATCACCCCTATATTAGCGTCCCTTCACTGGCTCCCTGTGCGTTATCGAATCAATTTTAAACTCCTTCTATTTGTTTATAAATGTTCTAAACAACCTCGCGGCAACATATCTCTCCGACCTCCTTCAGCCTTACTGCCCCACTCGATCCCTAAGATCGGCCGATGAGCTGCTACTGACGGTCCGTGACACAAGGCTGAAGCTTAAAGGTGACAGAGCTTTCGCTGCTGCTGCTCCCAAGCTCTGGAACGACCTACCTCTGAGTTTTAGACAAGCCTCCTCTCTTCCTGTTTTTAAATCTCTCTTAAAAACACACTTTTATTCCTTGGCTTTTAACACTAAGTGATATCCATCCTGCAATGGCGCCCCATTGTACACCTGCTGTGAACCTGTTTTTTTATGTTTTTATTAGGAGTGGGCAAATTAATGCGTTAATTACGAGTTAACTCATCAATCTATTAAGGCCGACAATTATTTTATCCCACATTTGCGTATGTGGTTTACATGCTTTTATTTTGTTAACGCCTTTTCTTAACAAGACGGCGTCGCCCGGATTGGCTTCGGTGTCGAAGGGCTCTTGGTAAAGATGGAACATTTGACAAAAATACCGGACAATTCTGCAAATTTCCTGGCTGGCTTACAGCGTGGTCACTCCGGGATCACTTACGACCGCCAGACAATTCTGGATGTGGATAGATCGGGCCGTTTTGGACTGAATGACACGTGCTTGCTAGACCGGCTAGCTAGCATGGGAATAATTTGCCGGCTACATCCGGCGGCCTGTGAAGCAGCGGAGTATATGTGTTGTCTGTCTATTTATGAATAATGCAGACGAGGCGTGTTGGCTGAGTTCTTAACGTTTGCTTTCAGAGCGTGCATATCACAACATACAAGATGCCGTCATGGCGACACAACCTATACCGGGCTACCGCGCATGCTCGTCACTCCTGTTGCATGCTGGGTAGGGTAGTTCTTTATTTCCCTGGCTCATAACATCACAATATAGTACCATGTATATGATGCGTTCAGTTTATCAAAGCACCAAGCAAACAATCGGAAAATTCCCATCATATCAATTCCTAGATGTGGTCATAATTATTTTAAGTGCACTACGCAGAATAAACACATTATTAATATTGCTAGTAAGGATAATTTGATCAAAAATTCCCTAAAACAGCCCACTACCTATAATATAGGTTTTTTAAACATAAGATCCCTGATAAAAAAAATGTTTCTGCTGTTACATCAGAAATTGCCTGTTCAGATGTTATGATTGTGGCTCAGAGATTTGTATGTAGATTATATTTATTTTCCATAACAAACAGGATAACTTAAATACCCTGGCAGTGGCAATAAGCTTAAATGTTTGTATTTACATTTTTTGAGTTGATTTTCATAAAATATGCTATTTAACTGCTACTGTTTAACAAGGACTGATTTAAATTGTGTTTGCACAACAAATGTTTTGGCGCTTTTGTTCATGTGGGAGAATATTCCAATAAAGGTGCACTACACACTACTCTTGAATTCATTATTGGGCTTTGCGTATACAATGCAGTTAATCGCGATTAATCTGAGAAATAGTGCGATTAACTTCGATTAAAATGTTTAATCGTTGCCCAGCCCTAGTTTTTATGTTTTATTTATTTTTTATCATGTTCTGTTTGTGTTGTGTTGTTTGCTCGGTCTTCGTATTATCTTTTAACTTGTCCATTGTACAGCATTTTGGCTACCCCTGTGGTAAATTTTAAATGTGCTTTATAAATAAAGTCAATTTGATTTGATTCAACTTGGCCAAGCCCTATTAGCTCCTTGCGTTAGGTGCTCGTTATTTATCGATGGGTTGTTGTTGTTGTTTTTTTTAAAATACTTCACTTGTTTATTGTTCAATAAAAAAAAAAAAAACAGTTGTCACATGCGCAAAAGCAGTTGCATTGAATGGCCGTTGCCTCAAGCAGACACAATCAATACAGCAAACAAAGGCCAGGCATTTGGCAGTGACAACTTGGATCAATGCTAGACTTGCTCTGAGATTCCTGTTGCTATCATGCGACTCACATTTACGAGAGGGAGGTGGGTACCCGGGGCAGTGAAAGGCCAGGCACCCAACAGCGGGTGCAAAAGCTCAGTGCCTCGGTGTTTCACGCTCTACTAGTGCCTGAGCCTGCGCATGACAACGCGTTAACAGAGCCTCATCGTAGCATGGAGGATTCAAGGTGGGTAAGGTAGGTGACCTAGCAGGAGATGTTCCAATATAAATTGCACCAAAGCTCTGTCCTGTGCTTGCTAATCCCAACATGAAGCTCTGTCCTTCCTGCCTGTCCTCTAAAAAGGAAGAGGACAACCCCCCTCTCTCCAATGGAGCTCGAGGGCCAGAAATTGCACAGGAAAAAAATTGAAACATGCCGCAGTTCGCCCGTCTCTCGCGCTTGTGACCTACGCACCCTTTTAAATATGAGGTAACATGGAGGCGGGGGGGTGGGTGGGGAAGGTGTAATAGGTTTGGGACCGTGAGCGCGCCTCAACACCAGCTAATTGAGTGGCGTGGGGCCGTTGGGGAATGAACAATGCCGGCAGCGGGGAAAGGAATGGGAACGGCGGGGGAGAGAGGGGAAAGGGCTGAAGTCAGCAAAAGTAGGACGGCCACCAGCAGAGGATGGGGAGACAGAGCTGGAGACAGATGGTGGCAAAGTCACTCGGTTCACCCCCTCCTCTATCTAAGAGCTTTCCAGTCCCACGTACACACCCAAAACTCATACAATCACCCGCTAGCCTGTTTTTGTCCCCATCTTATTCCGCCTGCATCGCTGCCACAAAAAAAACATTCCTAGCATTTCACCTTCCCTTGCAGAGAAAGGGCAGTGGCTTACCGGGCGTATTTCCTGTGACCACAAAAGAATAATGTCAACACATTTTCGGATAAGGAATATTTATGAGGTTATTTTCTTGGCGGGTTTATATCAGAACGATTAAGCACAACTTTTTAGCTGATTCTTACAATACTTGGAGGTGTTGCATGGGCTAAGGATGAAGCCAATGTTTCCCCAGGGCTTAAAACCATCTAAATTAGGAATGTTGGGGTTTAGGGAACGTCCGTGCTTCAAATACGCTTGATTGATACTAAGGCTGGGTGATATGGCATAAGAGGGGTTTCACAACAGTGGTTAAGTAGTTATTTAAGCAACAGATCTCAATATGTGGAAATTAATAGGAGTAAATCACAGCCAAGAAGAGTAACTTGTGGGGTTCCTCAAGGCTCGGTATTGGGACCTAAGTTATTTATACTTTACCTAAATGATATTTGTTCAGTATCTAATAAATTACAATTTATTATGATTGCAGACGATACAAACGTGTAGAAGACTTGAGGGAACTTTTGAGGATAATAGAGGTTGAGTTAATTCAGCTAAAAGGTTTGATGTTAATAAGTTATCATTAAATGATAAGAAAACTAAATTTATGGTGTTTAGAAGAAATAATGATTTGTCTTTGTTAGAAATATAGCTTGGTCCAATTTGTTATATATTCTAACAAAATGTAGATTGGATTTTAACCTATTTAAAACATGGCATCAAAATTCTAAAATTATTCTTAATCAGGAAAAATTACTAATGATGTTCCATAATTTTTATTTTATTTTATTTTTTTCAAAAAGATTTGAATTAGTTACTTTTGGTTTTCTTTTTTTCGGTTGAATTTTTTAATTTTTAAGAGTCGAAATTGAAGATTAACTATGTTTCAAAATTAAATTTTCTTTTTTTTCCTGTTTTGTCCTCTGTTAAACCGTTCAATTAAGTGTTTTTTTCATCATTTATTCTCTACAAAAAGCCTTTCATAAAAGGAAAAAAAAGGTATGACGGAATGACAGACAGAAATACCAATTTTTTATATATATATAAATTTATTTATTAAAGGTAAATTGAGCAAATTGGCTATTTCTGGCAACTTATTTAAGTTTGAAGCCCTTCGCATTAATCAGTACCCAAGTAGTAGCTCTTGGTTTCAAAAAGGTTGGTGACCCTTGATGTAAACTAATTACAGCAAATGTATTATGGAAAAATGTAAACACTTTGTTAGCATGACATTCATTTAACTCTTTCTTTCATTGTCCAGCTGTCTCAGAGTGGCCTTGCAACAGCCCTATTTGTTTTTTTAGGTGTTAGTTTGGCCATTAGCTGCTATATCTTAAGTGTAGACTATGAAATGCAGAAAGTCACAATGTAGTTCTTAGTTAGATATTCACTGTGGTCAGCACTAAGGGGGAGCCAAGCCTTGTGTTATTATTCCAGTTGGCGCTAATTATATTTTTCAGGATATATTTTCGGTGCTGAAGCAGCAAGGGGGTGAATCATCTGGAATGCCGCAGGTGACAGCATATCCCCCAGGCAGTTTGCATTTGACGCTGACTGCTACTGAATTTTCATGGAGTCAAGTGTGGAGAAAAGTAGGCGAGCTATCAAGTGCACTCAGCCCACTCAGAGTTCATTAGGCTGCTGACCCCTCCCATATTCCCAGACTTTTGAGCTGGCTTGAGGGCAAAAAAAAAAAAAAAGAAAAAAAAGACGCCTCCGATCATATTTGTCTCTATTGTTTGGACTATGTGGAGCAACTCGGGTGGTCACAGCTTTTGCAACTTAGCGGAAAGTGAGAGTGATTCTCAACTGCTGAGTTATGTATGACCTGTGTGGGAGACGGACGGCAATTTTAATATAAGAACATTCATTAACTCCATCCAATATGGGTCTTTTATTTTGAAAGGCATGTCTCGGAAACATGCAACCTTTCACAATTGGACCGATATGGTACCGATTCTCAGTATCTAGATTTTCGGTTCTTTTATGTTGATGTGTATAAAAATTCAATATATATATATTTTTTATTCAACATTTAACAGTGAGCGGATACAACAATCTGTGCTGCCTTGTTATGTTTTGTTTTCTTACACTTCTAAGTCTCATTTGCAAGTATGTGAAGTGAAGTGAATTATATTTATATAGCGCTTTTCTCAAGTGACTCAAAGCGCTTTACCTAGTGACACCCAATATCTAAGTTACATTTAAACCAGTGTGGGTGGCACTGGGAGCAGGTGGGTAAAATGTCTTGCCCAAGGACACAACGGCAGTAACTAGGATGGCACAAGCGGGAATCGAACCTGCAACCCTCAAGTTGCTGGCACGGCCACTCTACCAACCGAGCTATGCATTCATTTCAGTCCGAGGTGTGTTTTCGTAGTTAGAAGTAGGCTTTGCCATTGGGTTGCCTATGCCAATATTGTCTTTTGTCGAGTCCTACAAAGTATTTATACTGCAAGTAATGTACATATTACACACCGGCGGTTTGACGGTTACATACACCTTGGGTGCAGTTTTCATTACCAAATTTGGAGGTGTTGAAATCGCCATGTTAAATTGCTAATGCTAGCCGGTAGCATACATATGGGAATATCCAATGCAAATGAGCATGGAACTACTGCATTTTCAGCATTATTTTTGAATGTTTTTTTTTAGACATACTTGCTTTATCAACATAGAAAATTGACAAATGACCCAGAGGAAGTCTGCTACAAATATGTCTGTTTGCCCGCTAAGAGATTCCTTTCCAAATCAGCAACTGAAATTTATTATCAAGTTTGGGTCTTTTTGTTTTTTACAGTTAAATATAATTTACAGACTTTTATAAGAAAAAAGCTGCCAGGTTAGAATATCATCCTTAGTTTGTGCTCAATGCAGAGGAATCAGTCAAATGCATGTTTTTGTGGCCTTTAATTTTGTATAGTCATGATATTCTTAAGGATGCGCACATATCATGTGTGTGTATTTGTGTTAAAAAGGTTGATAGGTTTTCAAATTCAATTGATGACAAAAACCTTTACCTTGGGTTCCTTTGTATTGATGCTGCCAGGATCGTCTTTGTCAGCCTTGTCAGACACCTCGGACTGAATGGCGTTGTCCTTTCGATTTGACGCGGTGTCGTCAGCCTCGGAAACCTTCATTGTTTCAGTGTCAGCTTTATCAGACATTCTCATTGCAAATTATTGAGGAAGATGTTGGCGAAGACGGTGCACCTGAAAGAGAGATACAAATAGTATCTTAACAGTTTATATATATTTCACATATTAAAAAAACCAAGGTGCTAAACCAGGTGTGTACAAAGTACAGCCCGCCGGCACTAGTCCAATAAGCAATTTGGCCAAGCGTGGTGTTTTCATATATTACACTAATAGTCAGTGGCCATTAATTGTACCTCAATCTAAATGTGTGCACAGTAATTACTTATATGACCCATCTAAACAAACTTCCCTAGTCATGATGTAGAAAAAAAGAAATCAACCAGCACAAAAATTCTACAAGCATGTTCTTAACACATCCTATTTCAATCGGTATAAGAAAAAATCAAAACTACACCCATTTAAATCCATTACAAGGGATAATGGGAAAAATGTAAAACATTCTCTCTCCATGTTTGGCACTTTTTATCTGCTTAATATTTCTGATTGATTAAAAAACTTTAAAGAGGTCGATGTGGAAGTAAACAATGTTGAAATTTCACATATTATTAACAATAATTATTATTTAACCATTATATATATATATATATATATATATATATACACACATATATATATATATATGTATGTGTGTGTGTGTGTATGTATATATATATATATATATATATATATATATATATATATATATATATATATATATATATATATATATATATATATATATATATATATATATATATATATATATATATATATATATATATATATATATATATAATCTGCTGTATCAACCATCCATCCATTTTGGTATAAACTCAACTCGTCGTGTTTGGAGGAAGAAGAATACTGAGTTGCATCCCATGAACACCAGACCTACTGTGAAGCATGGGGGTGGAAACATCATGCTTTGGGGCTGTTTTTCTGCTAAGGGGACAGAACGACTGATCCGCGTTAAGTAAAGAATGAATGGGGCCATGCATCGTGAGATTTTGGCTCAAAACCTCCTTCCATCAGTGAGAGCTTTGAATGGTTGACCAAATACTTACTTTCCACCATAATTTACAAATAAATTCTTTAAAATTCCTAAAATGTGAATTCCTTGATTTTTTTTTCCACATTCTGTCTCTTACAGTTGAAGTGTAGCAATGATGAAAATTACAGACATCTGTCATCATTTTAAGTGGGAGAACTTGCACAATCGGTGGCTGACTAAATACTTTTTTGCCCCACTGTTTATCTCGTTACTTTGAATGTTAAGCCCAAATGCGACCCCCCAAGTCAAAAAGTTTCAACACCCCTGTGCTAAACTTTTAATTCCAGAATTATTAATAACGAAAAACTAGACAACGGTTGTTGGGGCGGGTGGAGGCTGGTTTAGAGGTGGGGTTTTGTGAAAGCTCATCCTTTTAGGGGCATAGGGATCATCAATCATACGGCATATGATTGATGATGATGATGGCGGGTCCAGAGAGAGGTTTCTGTGACATAGCGGAACTCAAGTAAGTTTTAATAAGATTCAGCTTGCAAAAACTTTTGTCCTTCATGAACTTAAGAGTTCATCCTCAGGCACAGGGAAAAAAAAAGAATACTGTGCCTGCATTTACATGATGCATATACATAATGTATTAGCACAACGGCCCGCATAGATTTGTGCTTTTTAATACTCATTTTTAAACCATCATTTCACACAACCCAATAAATCACATGTATGGGGGACATACAATTTATTGGGAGCAGTTTGTTTACAAGTCTATCCCTCGCCTTTGTGTTTTTCACTCAGTCACACACAACCTCTGCAGTCGCAAATCGATCTCCCGCCGGCACGTCCCCTGCCCCTTGCCTTTTTCTTCCGACAGTGAGTGACACGCACAACCTCTTGACACAACTTCTCAGCAGCAAATTGACGCCCACTCCACTAACTATAGTCGAGAAGAAGTGGCTTACTGCCCTTGGCGGTCGCCCACTATTCCCATAGAAAAAACTGCTTCATGGTCACTGGATACAGGATGACTTTCAGGGCAAAAGCCAAACAACTTCAAATGAGTAGCGAATGGTAGTTTTTGCATTTAATTAGTTATTGTGTAGTAGGGCTGGGCGATAAAACAATAGATCACAATATACCGCGATAGAAAATCGATATTAAGTTATATGCATTGGTGTATACATTTCTTTCTTCGTTGTAAGAAACCGGAAGTTTTGAAGTAAAGTTGGTTGCATGAACGAAGGCATTCGCTCTCTGGTAACCTAGCAACACGGGAATTTATCACTCTGGGATTGACACCATAGCAAACAATCAGGTAACAGTATCAACTGTCAAGTTTGGTTGTGCTATCTTCTTGATTCTTTGTATGGATTGAGAAGAGAAAGCAAAAGTTTGCTGAACAGAGCAAAGAAGTTGCGGATGATACGGGAAATAACCTCAACAGTAGAGGTGTAAAAGGTACACAAAAATTTCGGTTCGGTACGTACCTTGGTTTAGAGGTCACGGTTCGGTTCATTTTCGGTACAGTAAGAAAACAACCAAATATAAATGTTTTGGTTATTTATTTAACAAATTTGTAAACAATGGCATAACATACGTAGATATACATACAGTGTCCATTGCCAGGGTTTATGTGGTCAACATATATAAAATAAAAACTAAAAAAGATAAGGCTCAGAATGGTTTCTAAACAAAACCTTTCTACATATAAAGTGCTTTTTTTGAAATGACAAAACTTTTCTTCTACATATAAAAAGTGCAAAAAACAGTTTCAAGTCAACTCAGCCTCAAATTAACTTTTCTTTACACCCCCCCTGCCTGGCTAATTTGGCAGTAAGAGGATATATGGGCTTATTGTTCTTCCACCATAGAAGTGGGTCAAAATCTAGTTTTTAATGCAATACAGCAACCCCCCGCAACTCCGGACTGAACAAGCGGTTTAAAATATATGGATGGATGGTCTTAAATCTGCTGATATAAAAACATTTTTTATTGCTCCAGCCCTGCCTGACTCGCCGAGGAGAGCCTGCTTGAATGCGGTGGTGACGCTTCAAAGGGATTAGCATGTTTGACGTCTTGGCAGAAGCATACTCTACTGCTGCTCAACAATGTCGGCAAACCTCCGTCCTCCATTGTTGTATCGCCCCGCTCAGCCAAAGTGTTCCCAAACGGGAGATGTTAACGAGGCAGGAGGGTCTTCCGGCTCTGGCTTTTACATATTGTCCTAGTACGGTCGCTGCTAGCATGCGGTGTGTTGTGCCTCGGTGTGCATTGTTTACACAACGTGCGGTGCGCTACCTAATATGTCCGTGTGGAAACTTGTTCGGTACACCTCCGAAACAAACCGAAACCCCCGTACCGAAACGTTTCAATACAAATACACATACCGTTACATCCCTACTCAACAGTATGGCAGTTTTTTTCATCTTTGGGCACTTAACTATTCCATCCCATTTGGATTTCTGGGGTGACGACTCGATTCCGAATTGCTTCAACCCGATTTACGTGATGTATTATTCGTTATAAAAATAACAATTTTTTTTTTCAAAACAGGTTACAGGTTAGAAAAGCTCATTGTGGTTTAAAAAATATTCTTGTATATATTTGTTTGTGTGTATTTATGTATATAAAATAAAGAAATAGTTGAAATAGTGTTGATATTGTAACACTGCCGTTCTGTATTTGTTTACTATAACTAAATAAAACGTAAAATGTGGTCGTATCGGTCGATCTCACTCATGGATGATAGGTATTAGCCGTATAAAACCTCGATCCCAACGTCCCTATTCCTCTACAGTTTCCGACCTAATGGTGGTGCTTAGCATCGAGTGGCAGACAATTCCTCCATGTCAAAGTAATTGACTTCTGGCGCAGCCCCCTGTGTTCTTCTGTCGAGCAAATGTTGTGGCGGGCCGAGAGGCTCGCTAAAACACAGCTGGCAAGTGCAGCGTCCGATGCTGAATTTCAATGACCTGTCAGATGTTTGACAAAAGCAAGGCTTGCTGCTGCTGCTTTACATTATTTTTACATTCTGAGAGAAAACAGCCTAATTCTCCAGAGTGCTGCACATTCCTTTGAATATTTAGTGTCTCTTACTGACATTTTGATGGGTGAAATCTCCGGAGTTGTTGAAATATTTGCATTACTGGACAGATATTGCCAAGAGCCAGTGGATCAGTATTCTGTCGTTTACTGCATCCTTCATTCCACCAAACACAATTTTGCAACGGGACAGTGAAGGGTGACAGACTTTCTTTTCTAAAAAGTTTGAGATCGATTGCTTTATTAGGGGACACAGTCAGACATGGGAGTGACGAGTAGGGCTATGAATCTTTGAGCATCACACGATTGGATTCTTGATTCCAAATCTACACTTTTTTGTTAACATTGGGTGCCAGTCCTATGATTAAATACAGTCCCCCATAAAACAAACAGCTCTGATCTATTTCTACTGCCCTGAAAACTGGTTTTGTTTAATAAAATGTTTCCCAAACATTAGGGCTGTGAATCTTTGGGTGTCCCACGATTCGATTCAATATCGATTCTTGGGGTCACGATTCGATAATATATCGATTTTTCCGATTCAAAACGATTCTGTATTCATTCAATACATAGGATTTCAGCAGGATCTACCCCAGTCTGCTGACATGCTAGCAGAGTAGATTTTTTTTTAAAGCTTTTATAATTGCAAAGGACAATGTTTTATCAACTGATTGCAATAATGGAAATTTGTTTTAACAATTAAATGAACCAAAAATATGACTTATTTTATCTTTGTGAAAACATTGGACAAAGTGTGTTGTCAAGCTTATGAGATGCGATGCAAGTGTAAGACACTGTGATACTATTGTTCCTTTTTATTATTTTTATAAATGTCTAATGATAATGTCAGTGAGGGATTTTTAATCACTGCTATGCTGAAATTATAATTAATATTGATACTGTTGTTGATAATATTCATTTTTGTTTCATTACTTTTGGTTTTACATTATTGCAATCAGTTGATAAAACATTGTCCTTTACAATTATAAAAGTTTGAAAAAAAAAAATCTACTACTCTGCTAGCATGTCAGCAGACTGGGGTAGAGCCTGCTGAAATCCTATGTATTGAATGAATACAGAATCGTTTTGAATCGGAAAAATATCGTTTTTGAATCGAAAATCGAAAAAAATCGATATATTATCAAATCGTGACCCCAAAAATCGATATTGAATCGAATCGTGGGACACCCAAAGATTCACAGCCCTACTGGCTAGACTAGTAGCGCTGTGGTGCGAACAGTGTAATGAGGCCTTCTGTTGGCAATTAGGTTATTTAAAATGAAAAAAGAAAAAAAAAGCATACCAGACTCCGATAACCTCTTTTTTTGTGAATACTTCGGTTTGCAATATCAACAATCGATGTTTTTTTTTTTCCTAGCGGAGTGTTTGCAGGGCATTTGGTAAGTAATGAAGTCTCGCATGACCAAAGCCATGTGTACATTGTGAGGTAGGGGTGGGCGAATAAACAATATCAATATACAGTACATTGCAATAGACATGTAATCAATATTTCAAAAATGCATTTGATAAAATGTCAGAGAATGTTTTTTCTTCTTTGTCGAAAGAAAGCAGAAGGTTGGTTGCATGAACAGAGGCACTCGCTCCCTGGTAACCGAGCAACGCAGGAAGTGATCACTGATCAGTGAGAGTGACGCTAACAGCCAATCAGCTTGAAGTATCAACTATTAAGTTAGGTTGCGCCATCTTGTTCTTTAAATGGAGTGAGGAGAAAAGGCAAATAATTAAGAAATTGTGGATAAATGAGTCACCTGGACAGTATGGCACTTAAAAAAAAAAAGTTATTTTCTTTGATTTTTTTTGTTTTTTTTTTTTTTTTTAAAAGGGACGTTTTTGTCATGAAAAAGGGAGGTTATTGTGGTTGGTGCACTAATTGTAAGTGTATATTTTGTTTTTTATGTTGATTTAATACATTTTATTTTATATTTTTAAATAAAAATGAATAAAAAATTATACTGCGGCCCTGTACCAATCGGGCCGCGGCCCGGTGGTTGGGGACCACTGCTTTAGAGCACAGCTGTAACTTCTTGCCACTAAGGCTGCAGAAAATAGATGTCATGTTTCTCTGTTTACATTTTCACACTTTGCGCTACTTTGTCACACTTTATTAAGCATTTCTTACATATTCCTTCATTTTGCGCCTTCATTTTAAGAGATTATTTTTAAATGATCAATGTGATTTTACTATTTTGTTTACATTGGGTGTTTT
>NC_084637.1:25956693-26044193 GCF_033978795.1 Nerophis ophidion
GAACGGCTAATTAGGGGGCTGATGCAGGTTTGCACTGGGAAAATTGATTCCTGCGTTTCGCTCGGCCGAGTAACTAATCTAGCATTTTCTCGCTGTTTCTTCTAATTGCGAAGCCAGGAAACATTGACAGGGGAGCCGGGAAGCCATTAGTGCAAAACGCCAATGAAATGATCGCACTTTCATCCGCTGCTACCCTTAATTTCAGGGCAACATGGCCTATAAACGGAACCGCCAGCAAACGGACGATTAGATTAAGTGGAGAAGCATAAACGAGCCACTAATTGCGCGGCGTGCTCTGCCTCCGGGTCGCGTATGGCGATGGCGAGCGCATGCAGCCGGCATTAATAAATTAAATTTGCAGCAGCGCGTGTAGGTAATCCATTACCCCGTCCCAGAGGGGAGCTTCTTGGGGAATATCAATCTGGGCAATTAGGACGATAGACAATAAAACCGCCGGAAAAGTCACATGCAAGAGAGCTGAGCAACTCAAAAAAAAGTCTGCCACGGTCATTAAAGTCAATTTGCACCTGGAAAAAAAACGAGGCTCGGCCAAGCTTCTTACTCGCCATCATTATCCTGTAATGACAAGCGAGGCACGGGCGAAGAGAAACAAAAGTAGCGCACAAAAGAAAAATGTTTTTAAAAGCGAACGAGAGAAAAAGGCGAGACATTTAAAAACACACACACACGGGAGAATTTGAAGAGACAGGAAGCTGCAGGACCTACCTGCCCGGCAGCTCTACCCTCCATCCCCTCTGCACCTCGGCTCTTTAGTTTCCATGGTGGACAGGAGGCACGGTTTGCTGAAGAGGAGGCTGGGGTCGCCTCCCAGCTCGCTCCTCTGGCTGCTGCCTCCTGCACACGCGCTCGGAAGAGTGAGAGTGCGAGGTGGGAAGAGAGGGGGGTCTAAAAAGGAGAGCGCGAGGAGAGGGGAGGGGAGGGGGGTGACGGTTATCGCAAAGAGGGAGGGGACGACGCTGCGCAAGCACGAGTCTACCTGCCACAACCCATCAAGCCGGCCAGCCTTGGAGACAGCGACAAATCAACAGCTGGCCACCGTGTGATGTCAGAGCCCGAGCAGCCAGTCAGGCCGGTCGGCCGGCGCTACGGAGGGCAGCATGAACCAAAGTTGGAGTCTAAATGGGTCTCTTCATTAGCTACTCTGCTTTAGGACGGAGGCGGGGGCGGCGGGGAGGAGGAGGAAAGGGCATGCGGGGACATGGGAGGGATTGAGACTGAGAGGATGAGGAGGCGGTTGAGAGAGCGGGGGGGGGGCGACCTGCATGGAAAGGGAGCGGAGGACCACGGACATTGGCGGCGCGGGCCGCCGCGTGCTAGGTGCTCAAACGCCAGGTGGAGAGTCGATGGGGAGGCGCTGGCTGCGGCGAGGCCGAGCTGTTCGCTGGGCCGGCGTCCCAATAAAGCTGGCACCCTGCGTCTCGCACAAGTCGACGAGGCTACGGCTAATCCTACTTGACTCGCAACCTGAACGCGCTGAAAAGGACACCTTCTGCAAGACAGCAATCCACTTCAGGCAAAATAGAAAAATGGATCTGCTGGAAACAATTAACCAGTGTTAATAATTTCATTAAAGGGGAACATTATCACCAGACCTATGTAAGTGTCAATATATACCTTGATGGTGCAGAAAAAAAGACCATATATTTTTTTAACCGATTTCCGAACTCTAAATGGGTGAATTTTGGCGAAATAAACGCCTTTCTGTTTATCGTTCTTTTTGCGATGACGTCAGAACGTGACGTCTCCGAGGTAATACAGCCGCCATTTTCATTTTCAACACATTATAAACACCGGGTCTCAGCTGTTATTTTCCGTTTTTTAGACTATTTTTTGGAACCTTGGAGACATCATGCCTCGTCGGTGTGTTGTCGGAGGGTGTAACAACACTAACAGGGAGGAATTCAAGTTGCACCACTGGCCCGAAGATGCGAAAGTATCTGCCGGCAGACCCCCATTGAATGTGCCAGAGTGTCTCCACATTTTACCGGCGATGACAAACATGACACAGAGATGTATGGATAACCTGCAGATGCATTTGCAACGATTAAGTCAACGAAATCACAAAGGTGAGTTTTGTTGATGTTGACTCATGTGCTAATCAGACATATTTGGTTGTGGCGTGACTCCCAACTAATCGATGCTAACATGCTACGCTAATCGACGCTAACATGCTATTTACCGGCGGTGCTAAAGCAGACATGGCACAGAGATGTATGGATAACCTGCAGATGTATTTGCAAATATAAAGTCAACGAAATCACAAAAGTGAGTTTTGTTGATGTTGACAGCCAGCTAATCGATGCTAACATGCTACGCTAATCGATGCTAACATGCAATTTACCGGTGTTGGCGGTGCTAAAGCAGAAATGGCACAGAGATGTATGGATAACCCGCAGATGCATTTGCAACTATATTACGTTTACTTCCACCCACATTTATTGCGAAAAAAACACTTACCAATCGACGGGTTTAAGTTGCTCCGGTGTCACGAGATGCGAAAGTTCTGATCGTTTGGTCCGCACATTTTACCGGCGATGCTAACGCAGCTATTCGGCCATACTATGGCTATGAATAGCGTCAATAGCTATTCGCTCAATAGCTTCAGTTTCTTCTTCTATACTTTCATACTCCAACCATCCGTTTCAATACATGCGTAATCTATTAAATCGCTTAAGTCGCTGAAATCCGAGTCTGAATCCAAGCTAACGTCGCTATATCTTGCTGTGGTATTCGCCGTTGTTTGTTTACATTGGCAGCACTGTATGACGTCACAGGGAAATGGATAGTCGCATCGCAAATAGCGAAAATCAGGCACTTTAAAGCTTTTTTTAGGGATATTCGGGGACCGGTAAAATTTTGAAAAAAAAATCCAAAAATACAACAAGCCCCTGGGAACTGTTTTTTATTGTTTTTAACCCTTTTGAAATTGTGATAATGTTCCCCTTTAAAATACCCAATATCGCCCGGATCGGCCTGAATCCGCAAGTCGGTCCTACAATCTCCCAAATCTGAGGGAGGGCTTGCACTCCCCAATTTTAGACAGTACTATTGGGCGGCTAATGTACAGAAACTCCTATACTGCAGTGGTTCACAAATGGGGGTACGTGTATCACTGGGGGTACTTGAAGGTATGCCAAGGGGTACGTGAGATTTTTTAAAAATATTCTAAAAATAGCAACAATTCAAAAATCCTTTATAAATATATTCATTGAATAATACTTCAACAAAATATGAACGTAAGTTCATAAACTGTGAAAAGAAATGCATCAATATTTTGCACTGTTATACACTTTAATAAATCAGAAACTGATGACATAGTGTTGTATTTTACTTCTTTATCTCTTTTTTTCAACCAAAAATGCTTTGCTCTAATTAGGGGGTACTTGAATTAAAAAAAATGTTCACAGGGGGGTACATCACTGAAAAAAGGTTGAGAACCACTGCTATACTGGATGGACGGAAGCTCTCAGACCCTCCCGGCCTGGGTATCCCTTGAAACGGCAATCCCACACTTTTCATTACGTTCTTGCTTATGCTCACCACTCCCTTTTCCATTTAAACTTGAAGGCGCAAACACCATTGTATCGATCTCCATGAAAATATGGAACCAGCTAAGGAAACATTTGGGTTTTCAGGGCCCATCTATTTGACCCCGCTACTTAAAAAACAGTTATTTAAACCTTCCCGTACCGACCCCGCATTTATGACCTGGCACGATAACGGTATCACCACTGTGGAAGACATCTATACAGACGGAGTGTTCTCATCCTTCGCTGAACTCTCTTCCAAATACGATTTGCCAAACTCCCACCTGACACCAAGGAAGTCGAGTCGACAACCGGCAGTGGTCCTGACAGACCTTGACTATGCAGATGACATCAGTCTGCTCTCCAACAACGTGGAACAAGCACAAGTACTACTACACAGGGTAGAGCTAGAGTGTGCCAAGGTTGGCCTTAGGCTAAATGCCAAGAAAACTGAGGTCATGACCTGCAACATTCCACCAGAACATTAATCTCTGGTAACAGCAGGAGGCACTGTGCTGAAAGAAGTTGAGGACTTCAAGTACCTGGGCGCATGGGTCAACTCAACTGAGCAAGATCTTAAAGTGAGGAAGGCACTTGCATGGAGGGCCCTGAACGGCATGACAAATGTATGGAACTCCAACCTCCCCCGCCAAATCAAACTCAGCTTCTTCTACGCGACAGTTGAGTCCGTTCTCCTCTATGGCAGCTA
Source organism: Nerophis ophidion (assembly GCF_033978795.1). NCBI lineage: Eukaryota > Metazoa > Chordata > Actinopteri > Syngnathiformes > Syngnathidae > Nerophis > Nerophis ophidion. The sequence continues at coordinate 25,960,951 of NC_084637.1, forward strand.
ATGCTGGACCCTGAAGCCAACTCTGGAGAGGTCTCTGGATGGTTGCTACACCAGGATGCTGCGTGCAGTGCTTAACATCGACAAGAGTGCGCACGTAACCAACAGAATCCTCTACAATGGAATAGCAAGGGTGAGCGAGAAGATTGCTGTAAGGAGAATGAGACTTGCAAGAGCTGCCAGCCAGCAAATTGGTGCTGTGGGAACCAACACATGGGGATCGGTCAAGAGGACGTCCCACACAAACATACGTGGACGTACTCAAGAAGGATGCAGGAGCTCAGAGTACCAAGGAACTGGCCAAATGTATGGAGAATCGGGATGACTGGAAGCAACGATGGAAGGCTCGTCTGAGGACGACCTAGAGAGAGAAACTTCGTAAAGAAGCAGTTCCCACACTTCCCAAATCGTCCTCCGGAAACTCTTATAGATACATTGCTATCTCTGAGCCCAAATCATAAAAAATGTATCTCTGTGATATATACCTGCTTAAAGGGGAACATTATCACCAAACCTATGCAAGCGTCAATATATACCTTGATGTTGCAGAAAAAAGACCATGTATTTTTTAACCGATTTCCAAACTCTAAATGGGTGAATTTTGGCAAATTAAACGCCTTTCTGTTTATCGGTCTTTTAGCGATGACGTCAAAACGTGACGTCACCGAGGTAACACACCCGCCATTTTCATTTTCAACACATTGCAAACACCGGGTCTCAGCTCTGTTATTTTCCGTTTTTTCGACTATTTTTGGGAACCTTGGAGACATCATGCCTCGTCGGTGTGTTGTCGGAGGGTGTAACAACACTAACAGGGATGGATTAAGTTGCACCACTGGCAAGAAATCTGCCGCCAGACCCCCATTGAATTTGCCAGAGTGTCTGCACATTTGACCGGCGATGCTAAGACAGACATGGCACAGAGATGTATGGATAACCTGCAGATGCATTTGCAACGATTAAGTCAACGAAATCACAAAGGTGAGTTTTGTTGATGTTGTTGACTTATGTGCTAATCAGACATATTTGGTCACGGCATGACTGCCAGCTAATCGATGCTAACACTCTATGCTAATCGATGCTAACATGCTATTTACGCTAGCTGTATGTACATTTGAAATTAGATACCCACATTTAATGCGAAACAAACACTTACCAATCGACGGATTTAAGTTGCTCCAGTGTCACAAGATGCGAAAGTCCTGATCGTTTGGTCCGCACATTTTACCGGCGATGCTAATAAGGCAGCCATGCTATGGGCCACTTCATTAGGTACACCCCTGAATACCGTCAATGGCTAGTCGCTCAATAGCTTCAATTTCTTCTTCAATTTCGTTTTGCTATCTGCCTCCATACTCCGACCATCTGTTTCAATACATGCGTAATCTGTTGAATCGCTTAAACCGCTCAAATCCGAGTCTGAATCCGAGCTAATGTCGCTATATCTTGCTGTGGTAACCGCCATGTTGTTTGTATTGGCAGCCCTGTATGACGTCACAGGGAAATGGACAGTCGCATTGCAAATAGCGAAAATCAAGAACTTTAAAGCTTTTTGTAGGGATATTACGGAAGGTGTAAAATTTTGAAAAAAACTTCGAAAAATAAAACAAGCCACTGGGAACTGATTTTTATTGTTTTTAACCCTTTTGAAATTGTGATAATGTTCCCCTTTAAGCTCAGTTGCTCCAAACTCTTTATCAGTGATAAGAGCCTTGTGGGAAAGCGATAACACCAACATATCTGATAAACTCCGGAACTCTGCCCTGAAACTGGTCCACTCCTCATCGATGTGTGCCCGTCATGGTCTCGTCCAATGCAAAGCAATCCATAAAATTCACTACACTAATTCAAAACTATCCAAAATCTACCCCACTGTTAGCAATACCTGTAATAGATGCAAACAATTTCTGGCTGATCATGTCCATATGTTCTGGTCCTGCTCTAAATTTTGTTCCTTTTGGGAGGACATTTTTGACACTATCGGAAAGGCATACGGTCAAGACTTTCCCTTCAACCTTTTATCAGCCATTTTCCGCATATGCCCTGTACCACTAAAACGCGCTGTGGCTTTTACGACCTTGCTGGCCAGGCGACTGATCTTGTTCAATTGGAAGCTGGCTCACCCCCCATCACACGGTCGTTGGATTAAAGAGGTTCTTTACAATTTAAATTTGGAAAAACTTAGGTTTTCACTAAATGGCTCTGCTCAAGTGTTTGAAAGTCCATGGAGTCCCGTCTTACTGTATGTAAACTCTCTTGACTTATGTCCAGACGCAGATGAGGAATAATCTCCCTTTTATTTAGTATTATTATTATTATGTATTTTTTTCTCCCTTTCTCTCTCCTTTTAGTCTCTTTCTGTCTTTGGTTTTGTACGGGTGTATGTGTGAATGTGTGTGTCTTTGTCGTCTTACTTGTTGTTTGTGCCATGTGTCCCTGGTTGGTTCGACCTGAGTGTGGTGGTTCTAGGGGTAAGCGTGTGAAGAATTCACTGACTTTAAAATTGTACTGTTTCGACTTGCACTTTTTTTTCTGTATATGTGAAAAAGTCAATAAAAAAAGTTGGATTAAAATACCCAATATCGCGCCTCTTTTGTCTACGCAAGATGATGGGACGTGGAGGTGAGAGGGTACCAGCATTCACACAAAGCGCTTTCATCGCCAAAATAAAGCTGAAATAAATAAACTCCCAGGAAGCGTTCAAAAATTGTTCAGCACAAGAGAGGGGGATTACAATTTAAGGGGGAATTTTAATTTCAAAATGCTTAGTTGTAGAACGACCATCAAGAGTTTTTGCATTTCAATCTGTGGAGTGAAACTATGGAATGGTTTGAATGTGGAGTTAAAGGGGACCATTATCACCAAAGCTATGCAAGCGTCAATATATACCTTGATGTTGCAGAAAAAAAGACCATGTATTTTTTTAACCGATTTCCGAACTCTAAATGGGTGAATTTTGGCAAATTAAACGCCTTTCTGTTTATCGGTCTTTTAGCAATGACGTCAGAATGTGACGTCACCGAGGTAGTACACCCGCCATTTTCATTTTCACATTACAAACACCGGGTCTCAGCTCTGTTATTTTCCGTTTTTTCGACTATTTTTTGGAACCTTGGAGACACCATGCCTCGTCGGTGTGTTGTCGGAGGGTGTAACAGCACTAACAAGGAGGGAATCAAGTTGCACCACCGGCAAGAAATCTGCCGCCAGACCCCCATTGATTTTGCCAGAGTGTCTGCACATTTTACCGGCAATGCTAAGGCAGAGATGTATGGATAACCTGCAGATGCATTTGCAACAATTAAGTCAACGAAATCACAAAGGTGAGTTTTGTTGATGTTGACTTATGTGCTAATCAGACATATTTGGTCGCAGCATGACTGCCAGCTAATCGATGCTAACATGCTATGCTAATCGATGCTAACATGCTAGCTGTATGTACATTTGAAACTAGATACCCACATTAAATGCGAAACAAACACTTACCAATCAACGGATTTAAGTTGCTCCAGAGTCACAAGATGCGAAAGTCCTGATCGTTTGGTCCGCACATTTTACCGGCGATGCTAATAAGGCAGCCATGCTATGGGCTACTTCATTAGGTACACCCATTTTATGGCCGAATAGCGTCAATAGCTAGTCGCTCAATAGCTTCAATTTCTTCTTCAATTTCGTTTTCGCTATCTGCCTCCATACTCCGACCATCTGTTTAAATGCATGCGTAATCTGTTGAATCGCTTAAGCCGCTGAAAGCAGAGTCTGAATCCGAGCTAATGTCGCTATATCTTGCTGTGGTAACCGCCATGTTGTTTGAATTGGCAGCCCTGTATGACGTCACAGGGAAATGGACAGTCGCATCGCAAATAGGGAAAATCAAGAACTTTAAAGCTTTTTTTAGGGATATTCCGGGAGGTCTAAAACTTTGAAAAAAACTTCGAAAAATAAAACAAGCCACCGGGAACTGATTTTTATTGTTTTTAACCATTTTGAAATTGTGATAATGTTCCCCTTTAAACCAATGTCCAAATATAAACCAGTTTAAAAAGAAGTATAGGTACATGGTATTCCAGAGGTACAGAGATGATATTGGATTTCTTATGTTACAAAAGAGTTTGGGGCTGCCCATTGAGACACTGGTACTGCTGTTTTGGCATGATACCATTTCCATGAGCACTTGTGGTAATGGTGTGGGTATGTATGTGTGTGGTGTGCATATATATGTATATATTTATCATTTATGTATATACAAGTTCATTAAGTTTGTACATCGAGTGAGCAGGTAGTTCTAGCTCAGAATAATTTATGATTTAAAGAAAAGGGGTGGGATTAAATAAGTGTATACTTCTTCTCACTCCTTTTTAAATATGTAAGAAAAAAATACAAAATAAAAGTCCAATGCTCATTTGTTGTTGTTTTTTTAAATTCTCCATTGTTTTCATTTTGTTATAATGGCTATTAAGGCTATAGCACTGTATTGGAGCATGCTTGCTCTTGATTTTTTTTTTGCATATTTGAAATAAAAATAAATCAATCAATCAATCAATCGCAATGTCGCCAAGATCTGCAGCCTAAAGCCTAGACGGCTATTATGAGATTGTTTTTTGTTCGCCATCACCGAGACTTTTAACAGCAAACGCTGTGGGCGGAAAGTTCCTGCTGTCACTTAGCAACTAGCATCGGGCTGCGACAGCCGATGCGATCCTTCCACGGCGCCGCTCGTCTCTGGCAAATTTATTATTGTGCCTCCTTTTTCTTATGAAAAGGTCGCCGATTAAACAAACACTTTATGGATTGGTAGCTGCATTATTTAATAGCCTGTACCAGATAATACAGGAAAGGGAGATTTCCCCCTGGAAGGAGCTGAATTATTTAGTCATGGATCCACATCTGTTGACAGCTGTGACACCTCTTCAGCACCAATATTGGACCATATCATCCCTTCCAAATGGCATAAGCTGATAGTCAATAAATCAATTAATTGAATGAAAATGACCTCAATAACTTCGCCATTATTGATAAATTGCTATTGCCGTACTAGAGGGTTCACTCTTGTTCACACATCGCCTTCTGCACTGCAGCGTGATTATTCAAAGGTAAAAATAAATGAACGGTAGGCCTGGGCCTTGACGATATATTGATCTGCAAATCATTACCGATAAACAATAGTATTGCCATTATTTTTATGAGACCAAATTAACCATTGCTGTAATGACAAGACATGATATCAATGCATGTATATCAGGGGTGTAATGATACACAACAATTTTGGTTCGGTATGTACCTCGGTTTAGAGGTCACGGTTCGGTTCATTTTCGGTACAGTAAGAAAACAAAAAATTAATTTTTTGGTTATTTATTTACCAAATTTGTAAACAATGGCTATATTTCCTTTTAACAGTGCGAACACTATAACAATTCTGCCCACGTTAATCAACATTAAACTGCCTCAACTTGTTGCTCAGATTAAATAAAATGACAAAACTTTTCTTCCACATATAAAAAGTGCAACATTGAACAGTTTCAAGTCAACTCATCATGCTTAATTTATTACAGCATTCGGGAAGCCTGTAGTTGATTTGTATTATGTAAATGTTATATTTTTATCAACATGTGATAGCAGGGACCCTGCCATTCAAACTAGGCTGCTACATTACTAATGATTCATGTAACTATAGCTGAACAAATAGTAGAATAGCTATAGGAGAGACTATTCATCCCTGAACACCATGGAGTTCATGTAGGCTTAATGATGCACTTACATTATTATATCACTAGCATACACGCACGCACACACAAAATGAGCTAACGTTATGCTAAAAGTTAATTAGCCAGCACCGCGAGCGAGCTGAGCTGCAGTTTGTTTCTAGAACGTCATCTAGAACGTTGACTGGGAGGTGTTTATTATAATCTGGGGAGAGTCCACTGCTCACCTGCGAAACACCTATTTGCTCGAAGGCGAAGCGCTGACTACATGCGCTCTGAATACGCACTTCTGATTGGTTGATACCGCTCTGAATAAGCACTGCTGATTGGCTGTTACCGCTATATATGTAACCAATCAGATGGTTGTGCTGGTGGGACAATGCTGGGTGCTGTGTAGGAGACAGAGGCAGAACGGAGCGGAGCAGCTTGTTAAGACTATAGCTTAGGCGGCTACTTCATATGTTCATGTGGAAACTCGTTCGGTACACCTCCGCACCGAACCCACGTTCTGAAACGGTTCGATACAAATACACGTATCGTTACACCCCTAGTGTACATCCTTTCAAATGCAATATACTTTATATATTTTTTATATATTTTATATATATTTCTCGTGTATTTTAACATTTTAGTGGGATTGAAAACTTATAATTCTAGATGTTAAATAATAAATTAAATCAAATATACTTTATACAAAAAAACTATTGTGATTTTCGAGTATACGTTCTCACACAGTTGCTTTCGGCTGCTGGAATTACACTACAGGCTCCTCCCACTCTTTGTTGTCTCTCCTCACAGACAGCAAGCGCACTTTCTTAAAAACGTATACGCCCTCGCGGAGCAGAGAGGTAGCAGCATGTGTAACATTAGCTGTGGTGCGAGTGGTAATACGAGAGAGAGAGAGAGAGAGAGAGAGAGAGAGAGAGAGAGAGAGAGAAGGTGCGAATCTGGTAACGAATGAAGGAAAAATTAACTCCCATGAAAAACAGCAGGGGGTCCATCGTCTGGCGGTGATTTGGCTTCAAGTGGGAATATGTCGAACTGACAACCGTAAATCGTCAAGTGTGGGGCAAAAGCGTTGCTATAAAAAGTAGCATTACTGCTAATATGTAGCATCATTTGAAAAGTCACCTGCTAGAGAATTAAAAGTGCTTACTCCGCATATCAACATCTCCATTCGGTGCCACACTAACAAAATGCCGAGGCAACCAATTCCACATCAACACCGTATGAAAAAAATAGTCAACAACATAAGGAGATAACGTCCACGGTAACCTACCACATAGCAATTTGATTTCCTATTATGCAGCTCATTTTTATTTGACAGTTATTGAAATATCTTGTGTGACATCATGCACAAAAGTGCACTTTATTTGTTTTAAACTATTGCAGTGGCGTTCTGTACAAAAAGTGCACTTTAATTTAGTGTTGTTTTGATAAGTCAGCTTAGTGACATCATGCACAAAAGTGCACTAATAGCTTGTTTTAAAATGTCTCTGACAATCTTGCACATTCTGTTTTGAAATGACATGAATGTTTGTGCCACTGCTTAATAACTGTTTAATAAATACAGTTTTGGTCAACTGACTTAGTTGTGATTTCCTTCTCTGCATGACAGTTTAAAATGAGCATGTATTAATGCAGTATGAACAAAAATATTTAATGTAGACACATAGAATCATTATACTGCTGTGATTATGTGCATCAAGTGTTAACTCAAGGCAAAATATCGAGATATATCGTGTATCGTGATATGGCCTACAAATAGAGGTATTAAAAAAAGGCCACATCACCCAGCCCAAATATCAATAAATAAAATACCTGAATAAAGTATTGACAAAGTTGAACTTCAGTATTTAACATGTAGGCAGAGGTAAATTATTTAACTGACAATCATGTCAGGACCTTCTTAAAAGTGCTAAGTAACATTATAAACACTACAGTTCTAACAGAGGTATGGTATTAACAGTAAAATTAAGTTTTTTAGATTCCGAGTGAAGAACACCGACATGACAAAACATGACGGCACTTTAAAGGGGAACATTATCACCAGACCTATGTAAGCGTCAATATATAAACTTGATGTTGCAGAAAAAGGACCATATGTTTTTTTAACCGATTTCCGAACTCTAAAAGGGTGAATTTGGCGATTTAAACGCCTTTCAATAGTTCGCCTGTCGGAGCAATGACCTTTCACCCGTGACATCACGACAGGGAGCAATCCGCCATTTTCTCAAACACATTACACACACCAAGTCAAATCAGCTCTGTTATTTTCCGTTTTTTCGACTGTTTTCCGTACCTTGGCAACATGGCACACAACAACATGACATGCAGCCAATATTACATACAGATAATGTGTCATGAGACATGCAAAACTAAATTATATACAAAGAGGATACAAGGAAAGGACATTAAATGAGCTCAAATATACCTAAAAATGAGGCATAATGATAAAATATGTACATACAGCTAGCCTAAATAGCATGTTAGCATTGATTTACCTGCAGTCATGCACTGACCAAAATATGCCTGATTAGCACCAAAACAAGTCAATAACATTCACAAAGCTCACCTTTGTGCATTCGCGCACAGTATAAAACATTTCGTGGACAAAATGAGACAAAGGAGTGGAAGATTTTACATGTAAACAAACTGTTGCATCACAGTCCACACTATGGTGAGTTCAAGAACCGTTGGAATTAGTAGGTCCCAAACGACGTTCACCAAATACTCCTCCAACAAGTCAATAACATTCACAAATCGCACCTCTGTGCATTCGTGCACAGTCTAAAATATTTGGTGGACAAAACGAGACAAAAGAGTGGAAGATTTTATAAGTTTAAAAAAAACTGCTGCATCACAGTCCACACTGTGGTGAGTTTAAGAACCGCCGAAATTAGTAGGTCCCAAACGATATTCACCAAATACTCCAACAAGTCAATAACATTCACAAAGCTCACCTTTGTGCATTCGCGCACAGTATAAAACATTTAGTGGACAAAATGAGACAAAGGAGTGGACGATTTTACATGTAAACAAACTGTTGCATCACAGTCCACTCTATGGTGAGTTCAAGAACCGTTGGAATTAGTAGGTCCCAAACGACGTTCACCAAATACTCCTCCAACAAGTCAATAACATTCACAAATCGCACCTCTGTGCATTCGTGCACAGTCTAAAATATTTGGTGGACAAAACGAGACAAAAGAGTGGAAGATTTTATAAGTTTAAAAAAAACTGCTGCATCACAGTCCACACTGTGGTGAGTTTAAGAACCGCCGAAATTAGTAGGTCCCAAACGATACTCACCAAATACTCCAACAAGTCAATAACATTCACAAAGCGCACCTTTGTGCATTCACGCGCAGTATAAAACATTTAGTGGACAAAATGAGACAAAGGAGTGGAAGATTTTACATGTAAACAAACTGTTGCATCACAGTCCACACTATGGTGAGTTCAAGAACTGACAAAATTAGTAGGTCCCAAACGACGTTCACCAAATACTCCTCCAACAAGTCAATAACATTCACAAATCGCACCTCTGTGCATTCGCGCACAGTACAAAACATTTGGTGGACGGAATGAGACAAAGGAGTGGAAGATTTTACATGTAAACAAACTGTTGCATCTCAGTCCACACTATGGTGAATTCAAGAACCGCCGAAATTAGTAGGTCCCAAACGATGTTCACCAAATACTCCAACAAGTCAATAACATTCCCAAAGCGCACTTTTGTGCATTCTCGCACAATATAAACATTTGGTGGACAAAATGAGACAAAGGAGTGGAAGATTTTACATGTAAACAAACTGTCGCATCACAGTCCACACTATGGTGAGTTCAAGAACTGACAAAATTAGTAGGTCCCAAACGACGTTCACCAAATACTCCTCCAACAAGTCAATAACATTCACAAAACGCACCTTTGTGCATTCGCGCACAGTACAAAACATTTGGTGGACGGAATGAGACAAAGGAGTGGAAGATTTTACATGTAAACAAACTGTCGCATCACAGTCCACATTATGGTGAGTTCAAGAACCGCCAAAATTAGTAGGTCCCAAACGATGTTCACCAAATACTCTCATCAGTGAAGCATACACCAACATATTAATCAGTAGGCTTTCTAATCATAGGGAAGGTTTGTGCTATGTTTTCCTCAAAAAACATACTGAAACAAAACAATTTTTACCCATTTTCATTCTAAAAATGCTCCACGGAGCCAATAGGGTGGCACTAAAGAGCTGCATGCGGCTCGAGGGCCACAGTTTGCTGAACCCCGCAATAGAGCGTGACTCGGTTCGTAAGAAGTACCAGGTGGTAACAAAAATTTGGAGGAAAAAAAGGATTGAGAATACTTCTGCTTTTAACAAGTGAGCAACAAGATCGCATCAACACGGAAGAACAAACAAGTATGCCCCACTTTCTGAAAAGTGACAGCAACACAGCTCCCCCCCCCCCCCAAAAAAACAAAAAAAAACAAAACAGACCGTTTTTCCAACTGCATGAAAAAAAAAAATTGCAATTCAAGATTTTTAATATTTAATCAAGCGTAATTTTTCCTGACAGAGATTGAGTCTATTTCATTTTTAGGTTTGTTTACTTATTAGAAAACCACTGTCAGCAACTACAGTTAGTCGCTACATCTGTAAGTCCAAGTTAAAACTCCACTATGCAAAGCCAAAGACATTTATCAACAACACCCAGAAACGCCGCCGGCTTCGCTGGGCCCGAGCTCATCTAAGATGGAATGATGCAAAAGTGTTCTGTGGTCTGACGAGTCCACATTTCAAATTGTTTTGGAAACTGTAGACGTTGTGTCCTCCGGACCAAAGGAGGAAAAGAACCATCCGGATTGTTATAGGCGCAAAGTTCAAAAGCCAGCATCTTTGATGGTATGAGGGTGTATTAGTGCATGGGAAACTTACACATCCGTGAAGGCACCATTAATGCTGAAATGTACATACAAGTTTTGGAGCAACATATGTTGTCATTCAAGCAACGTCATCATCGACGCCCCTGCTTATTTCAGGAAGACGAAGCCAAGCCACGTGTTACAACAGTGTGGCTTAATAGTAAAAGAGCACGGGTACTAGACTGCATACTCTCACGATTTTCCCGGGAGACTCCCGAATTTCAGTGCCCCTCCCGAAAATCCCCCGGGGCAACCATTTTCCCGATTTCCACCTGGACAACAATATCGGGGGCGTGCCTATAGCATCCCCTACAACAGGGGTCGGCACTCAAAGAGCCATTTTGACCCGTTTCACAAAAAAAAGAAAACAATGGGAGCCACTAAACTCTTTTGAAATTTATAATGAAACAACACTGCATACAGAGTTTTTTTATTTTTTTTTTTTGCTTTGTGCTATGTATAAACCAGGGGTCTCAGACACGCGGCCTGCAAATTAATATGAAAATTTAATGTTAGTGCGGCCCTCGAGTTTTGTATGAATGCATCACGCTTGACGACCCTCCCAATCCTTCCGGGAGACTACCGAATTTCAGAGTGACTATTCTCTTGAATATCAGCTTATTCTCTCCCAGACAATAATAATAAAAGCGTGCTATGGTGGCACTACTAATAGCGCCCTCTATAACCTGTGCAATCAGCTTGCCAGCCCATTCAGGGTTAGGTTTAGGATTCTGGGTATTTGTTCTGTTGTGTTAGGGTTAGGATGTCCTCCCGAAATGTGTTTGTCATTTTTGTTTGGTGTGGGTTCACAGTGTAGTGCATATTAATAAGAGTGTTAAAGTAGTTTATATCACAACCCTCAGTGTGACCTGTATGGGTGTTGAACAAGTATGCCTTGCAGTGTATTAACAAAGACCAAATCACATACTACATGTGACCAGCTGGCACGCAGGTAGCACTGGGTAAAAGCGGGCGCGATGACATGGTTGAGAGGTCGGCACGCAGATAGAACGATGTTAAAGCGGGCACGGCGACATGTTTAAGAGGACGTTAAAGGCGTTGCTTTCACGGCACGCCCTCTATACTGTTGTCAGGGTGAAAATCGGAGAAAGCTTATCCTGGGAGAGGCACTGAAATCTGGAAGCCTCCTGGAAAAATCGGGGGTGTCGGCAAGTATGCAGCTGAGCCGCATGCGGCTCCGGAGCCGTTGGTTGCCGACCTCTGCCCTACAATATGTCGTCACGTCCGTTTTTCCTCCATACAAACGGCGTGCCAGCACAGCCGCGTATAATGTGCGGCTTGTACACACACACACAACTGAATGCAATGCATAGTTGATCAACAGTCATACAGGTCCCACTGAGGGTGGCCATGTAAACAACTTTAACACTGTTACAAATATGCGATACACTGTGAACCCACACCGAACAACAATGACAAACACATTTCGGGACAACATCCGCACCGTAACACAACAGAACAAATACCCAGAATCCCGTGCAGCCATAACCCCTCCGGGACGCTACCATATACATTCCCCCCCTCCCCGCTACCACCGAACCCTGTCTGCCCCCCACATCCCAACCTAAATCTCCTGAATTTGGAGGTCTCAAGGTTGGCAAGTATGACTAGACGGGCCTGCCTGTAGTCCAGATCTGTCTCCCAAAGCCTAAAATACCACAACGGAGACCCCGGACCGTTGAACAACTTAAACTGTACATAAAGCAAGAATGGGAAAGAATTCCACATGAAAAGCTTCAAAAATGTGTCTTCTCAGTTCCCAAACGTTTACAGAGTGTTGTTAAAAGGAAAGGCCATGTAACACAGTGGTAAAAATGCCCATGTACCAACTTTTTGGCAATCTATTGCTGCCATTACATTCTAAGTTAATAATTATTTGCAAAAAAAAACAGTTTCTCAGTTCGAACATTAAATATATTGTCTTTGCAGTCTAATCAATTGAATATGAAGCTGAAAAGGATTAGCAAATCAATATATTCGGTTTTTATTTACGAATTACACAATGTGCCAAATTCACTGGTTTGGTTTTGTAGAACTGGTTCTTGATTCAACATGATTCCCGAGTCAAACCGGTTCCCTCAATATTTCTTAAATGCTATTCAATCGTGCACCTTCAACCTGCGGCCTGTGCTCTCTTAAACCAGAGTGATCGATCTATACTCTGACGACTATGGCACGAAAGGTGTCTGCAACAGAAAGCGAACCCGCGTGATGTCACATCAAACAAATACGCTAGGCTCGTTTTGCCGTTGTCATTAAAAACACTATGAAAACAGGGATGTGCCACCAATCAGTAACGGTCAATTTTGGCTGATATTGTATTTATTCCCCCAGTTGACTAGCAACTCTCACTATCATGTTAGATCCACTATGGACTGGACTTTCACAATATTATGTTAGACCCACTCGACGTCCATTGCTTTCGGTCTCCCCTAGAGCAGGGGTCACCAACCTTTTTGAAACCAAGAGCTCCTTCTTGGGTACTGATTAATGCGAAGGGCTACCAGTTTGATACACACTTAAATAAATTGCCAGAGATTGCATAGAATTTGCTCAATTTACCTTTAACTCTATGTTATTATTGATAATGATATTTATCTTTGTGGAAACACTGATCATCTTTATGATTTCTCACAATAAAAATATATTTTTGATGACATGTTTTAAATAGGTTCAAATCCAATCTGCACTTTGTTAGAATATATAACAAATTGGACCAAGTTATATTTCTAACAAAGACAAATCATTATTTCTTCTAGATTTTCCAGAACAAAAATTTTAAAAGAAATTCAAAAGACTTTGAAATAAGATTTAAATTTGATTCTACAGATTTTCTTGATTTGCCAGAATTTTTTTTTTTAATTTTAATCATAATAACTTTGAAGAAATATTTCACAAATATTCTTCGTCGAAAAAACAGAAGCTAAAATGAAGAATTAAATTAAAATGTATTTATTATTCTTTACAATAAAAAAAAAATTTACTTGAACATTGATTTAAATTGTCAGGAAAGAAGAGGTAAGAATTTAAAAGGTAAAAAGGTATATGTGTTTAAAAATCCTAAAACCATTTTTAAGGTTATATTTTTTCTCTAAAATTGTCTTTCTGAAAGTTTTAAGAAGCAAAGTAAAAAAATGAATGAATTTATTTAAACAAATGAAGACCAAGTCTTTAAAACATTTTCTTGGATTTTCAAATTCTGTTTGAGTTTTGTCTCTCTCAGAATTAAAGATGTCGAGCAAAGTGAGACCAGCTTGCTAGTAAATAAATACAATTTCAAAAATAAAGGCAGATCACTGGTAAGTGCTGCTATTTGAGCTATTTTTAGAACAGGCCAGCGGGCGACTCATCTGGTCCTTACGGGCTACCTGGTGTCCGCGGCCACCCCGTTGGTGACCCTTGGCCTAGAGCATGGGTGTCAAACTCTGGCCCGCGGGCCAAATTTGGCCCTTGAGGCAATATCAAATTAACATTAGAGCTGGCCCGCCGGTATTATACAGCGGCAGTCTTGCTGTAACACCGCATTCACCGCTAATACTCATACTTGCTAACCCTCACCCCCGATTTTCCAAGGAGACTCCCAAATTTCAGGGCCCCTCTTGAAAATCACCAGGGGGCAACCATTCTCCCAAATTTCTCCCGATTCCCACCTGGACTACAATATTGGGGGCGTGCCTTAGAGGCACTGCCTCAAGTGTCCTCTAAAACCTTTCGTCACGTCCGCTTTTCCTACGTAGAAACAGCGTGCCAGCCCAGTCACATGATATATGTGGCTTTTACACACACACACACACAAGCTAATGCAATGCAAGCTTGGTCAACAGCCATACAGGTCACACTGAGGGTGGCCGTATAAACAACTTTAAGACTGTTACAAATATGTGCCACACTGTCAACCAACACTAAACGAGAATGACAAGCAAATTTCGGGAGAACATCCGCACTGTACCACAACATAAACACAACAGAACAAATACACAGAACCCCTTGCAGCACTACCTCTTCCTGGACGCTACAATATACAAATGTATTATTAGCCTGTGGGAAAAGTTTATTTTGATATTTACCTGAGAAGGCTGCAAATAGAAAAGAGGCATTCAATTTCTATTTAAATTTGATTTGATATGCCATTGCTATTTTTAAATTATTAGTATTATTTGAGACTCGATTTTGCATGTCACTATAAAGTCATATAAGTCTCGCTTGTTCAATATTCAATGCAAAACTTGTTTGGGTCCCTATTAAAAGGTTAATTTGTTCAACCTTGACCCTCGGCTTTTTTCACTTTAAAATTTTGGCCCACTCTGTATTTGAGTTTGACACCCCTGCCCTAGAGGATAATATGCGGTCCTCTCCAAGGTTTCTCATAGTCATTCACATCAACGTCCCACTGGGGTGAGGTTTTCCTTGGCCTTAAGTGGGCTCTGTACCGCGGATGTCGTTGTGGCTTGAGCAGACCTTTGAGACACTTGTGATTTAGGGCTATATCAATAAACATTGATTGATTGATTGATTGACATTGAAGAAGCTAAGTGTTAAGTTAAAAATAATCACTTCCATTGCAGCAAATAAACAATGGTGCTAAACATGTTACACACAAAGAGAAAGCTGGAGCAGGCATGTTGGAAACAACACCAACACCAAAAATACCTGTTTTATTATAGTATAAGAAATTAAAGCACATTACAGCAAAAGTAAGCAGTTAACAGGAAATTGATAAGTAGATTATTAAGAAAGGATCACATAAAAGCTGATTATTGTTGATGTGTCAACATTGTCAAAGCCAAAAGTGTACAGCAAGTAAGAAAAGCGGATCGATCCACAAACTTGTGGTGTCGACAACAGGTAAATATAAGTGGATAAAGGATACGAGAGTGAGTTGGTCGATATTTTTCGCTTTAATTAAGATAATTAGTTTTTTTGTTAATCTGCGATGAGGTGGTGACTTGTCCAGGGTGTACACCGCCTTCCGCCCGATTGTAGCTGAGATAGGCACCAGTGCCCCCCGCGACCCCAAAGTGAATAAGCGGTCGAAAATGGATGGATGGATGTTTTTTGTTAATATTTACAAAGTCAGGGAATAATTCATCACACAGGAAGACTTTGAGGGCGAAAAGGATTTCCATGCATAATAGATATTTTTTTAAATTTTATTTACCACTGACTTTGTTTAATTCAAAGAAATATTGTGCTGCTATTGTTAAACAATCAATAGCACTCAATGAATAAACTGAAAAATGTACTGTTATTACATGTGATCTGTATCACTCATGGTCGATCGGTATGAATTGTAATAATTCACATCAACATTGAAATTGCAGTTTTTACATGTGCGCATTAACAAAAGATTAAAACAATTAAAAATATGCAATGTTTGCCGCCACAGAGATCACAGCACCCACATCATTTTGGTCACAACAACCGCAATAGGAACATTTCATAAATATTGTGTGCACATTTAATTAAGCTATTACATAACTATAATTTAAACTATAATGAACTCTTTAACTTGTCTCTAATGGACACACACTTGTTGACTTTGGAATAGCGACTGAACAATACATCAAGGCCGCGGAACAGACACACACATCCACAAAAAAATATACGCCACACATACACCCCCCCGCCCCCCAATCCAACACCCTTGACGCAAATCCCGTAGGGGTGGTGAATGGATGGTCAGCACCTGAAGAGCTGCGGCCTACCACCATGACCTTGAACTACGTTCCCTCTGTTGCTAGATATCACGAGCTGTATGTTGTAATATGTATATGTGCTTTGGAGGTTTTTTCCCACTCCAGACTGGGCCCCCTTAGGATCTCAGTCTAGATTGTATTTTTTTACGCATCCTTCCCCAGCGTTTACCTTTTTCCCCATCTTTTACGGGCCGCCTTTTGGCGACCCATCAGGGTTCCTGTTCTGTACAGGGGTTACAGAACAGGAACATCTGCTGATTGGAGTAAGCGTTGCACTGGTTTGTCGACAAATTGGAAGTTGCTGCCAGTCTTCAAAGTACCCCAAAGCTGCCACAAATGATTGGAGGATGCTGGAAGAACTGTGGACACTATTGTGATTTGGATCACATTGGACTGTCTGCCCCGCAGGTTTAAGGACCAGTCATAGATCAAAAATTCTAACTTGGATTGTTTCCCTGCCTTCGAGACTCTCCCGAAGGACAGTGCAACGAAGACACAACAAACTCCCTTCTTGTCTCTCATGGACACACACCTGTTGTTGTTTTTGACTTGGGACTAGCGACTGAACAATACATCAAGGCCGCGGAACAGAGACACACTGCGGGCTTACACACACACATCCACAAAAAAATATACGCCACACATACAGGCCCCCGCCCCCCAACACAAAGCCCTCGACGCAAATCCCGTAGGGGTGATGAATGAAGATGTCAGCACCTGAAGAGCTGCGGCCTACCACCATGACCTTGAAGTACCTTCCCTCTGTTGCTAGATATCACGAGATGTATGTTGTAATATGTATATGTGCTTTGCTTTGGAGTTTTTTTCCCACTCCAGACTGGGCCCCCTTAGGAGCCCAGTCTAGATTGTATTTTTTCACTCATCCTTCCCAAGCGTTTACCTTTTTCCCATCTTTTACGGGCCGCCTTTTGGCGACCCATCAGCGTTCTTGTTCTGTAACCCTGTACACTGTTTGTTTGTCTAATCTTGAACAGGTGCTGAAAACAAAGTTTTGTTGTACTTGTTGCAATGACAATAAAGACCTATCCTATCCATTAAGTGTATAGTAAGCAAACAGTTCTTCATATTAGATAGTGCACATAATATGGATAACGTTGAACGCCAAAGTAGGTTTCACGAGGGGATTATTTTATAACCCGGCCGATTATGGTGCATCTAACCTAATTCCAAACGATTCCTTTGCGAAAAACCGTATTAATATGCTCATCGTTATCCGCGGAGGCACCTTGCATGCTGTAAATTTAATCCCAGCACATTTCGACCGTGAGACAATAATTGCCCGTGTAAATGCATCACAATTATTGCGTGTATGGGCCGCTGATTAGACGAGCTGAATGAGGCATTGGCAGTATTAATTACGCGATCTGACAAGCGAATCTAGATAAAGGTTTGGCTGTTTACAACAATTATCGCAATCAAAAAGCCAAGTATGACTCCCTTGCAGATGACACTTGGACTAAATTGGAGACCTCTTATTTTGAAAAACGTGCACGCCTTGCTCCCAAACCATACTCTATGCAAGGTGCAGGACAAGGCATTTTCAACAAGTCCAAAAAAACTCACAGCAGAATTTAACTGAATAAAAGACGGTATGACTTCAGCAATGAAAACAATTGATTGGTAAAATGTGTCGGTAAATAATTTTCATTAAGAAGGCACACCATTTTGCCATTCTTTCTCAGTTAGTGGCAGAAATTATGCAGACAGTAGCCAACATGAAAAACATCCATCCATTCATTTTCCACCACTTGTCCCTTTCAGGGTTGCGGGGGGTGCTGGAGCCTATCACAGCTGCATTCGGGCGGTAAGCAGGGTACACCCTGGACAAGTCGCCACCTCATCACAGGGCCAACACAGATAGACGGGCAACATTCACACTCAAATTCACACACTAGGGACAATTTAGTGTTGCCAATCAGCCTTCCCCCCAGGTGCATGTCTTTGGAGGTGGGAGGAAGCCGGAGTACCCGGAGGGAACCCACGCAGTCACGGGGAGAACATGCAAACTCCACACAGAAAGATACCGAGGCCGAGATTAAACTCAGGACCTTTGTATTGTGAGACATATGCACTAACCCCTGTTTCACCGTGCTGCCCCACATGAAAAACATCCATCCATTTTCTACCGCTTGTCCCTTTTGGGGTTGGTGCAACATACCGGTAATTAATGAATGTATCAAATGATCACTGATGTTGAAATCTGTGTATTATTCGATCGTTTGCTTTTCCATTTCAAACCAACACTACAAAATCAAACAAGGCCATTTTTTCATTTAAATATTCTAAACAAGGACTACTTCAATACACAATTACCTATGACGTTTTTCAAATTTACCATACCTGCAACTTCAGCGGTACCATTTCTACATACAGCTACAAAAGTAAAACAACAAAAAATACATTTCTTGCAATAAATACATATTGCACACATACGATTGCACCGTGTGTAGACAAATATCTTTTTTTTGTGTTTCCCTCTTGTTTTTAACTTATTTTTTGTGGACTTTTTGAATCTGCAACCACATTATTTCCCATTTGTGGGATGAATAAAATCTGTCCTATCCTACTGTATCTATTAAATAAAACACTGAGCCAACGAATAAGCTGGCCGGTGTATGTTTTGGTCATGGAATTTTCTATTAATGATGGAAATTACATCAAAATAAAAAGATTGTTGAGATTGAATTTTAATTTGAAAGACAAAAAATTTAAATCTAAAAACTGAGCGGACAGGACCAGCTACCCTAGGAACGGGTCGTGATCCTCGGGAGGAGCTTGACAAAGTGCCTGAGGGAGAGGCTCACGACCCAACCTGGATAAGCGAAAGAAGATGGATGGATAGAACAGCGAAGGATGCATTTGCATGTACGAGCCAGTCTGCCCCACAACAAGACTCATCGAGGGTGGACGCTCCCCTTTCCTCTCCTGCTTGCTTCTTCGTCTTGCCTTAAAAAAATGTTTCTTCGTTTTGCACTGCTTTCCAAATCAACATTGAAACTATTTAACTCAATGAAATTGACAAGATCTTTGGTTTAGGGGAACCTGCAGTCGTGACGAAGCAGTTGTTGCTGGACACACGACGGAATCTTGGGAGAAGAAAGACTACCGCGTGCCTGGCGACCCTTTTCTGTCGAGAACGTGAAGATATCTACCTATTGGGACTTATGACAACAGGACATCTGCTGGCTGGAGTAAGCGTTGCACTGGTTTGTCGACAAATTGGAAGTTGCTGGCAGTCTTCAAAGTACCCCAAAGCTGCCACAAATGATTGGAAGATGCGGGAAGAACTGTGGACTGTCGTATTGTCTCCCCCGCAGGTTTGAGGACCAGTCGTAGACAATTTAGAGCGAAAAGCAAATTTTATTTTCACTCGTATACAAAAAATTCTAACTTGGATTGTTTCCCTGCCTTCGAGACTCTCCCGAACGACAGTGCAACGAAGACACAACAAATCATACTCAAAGATGTTTTGTGGTGTAATCTGTGATATGTCTAACTAAACAAATGTTTTCCGGCAGATTGAAATAAAGTCTATATTATTGGCTGTGCGATGAGGTGGAGTCTTGTCCACGGTGTACCCGCCTTCCACCCGAATGCAGCTGAGATAAGATCCAGCACCCCCCGCTGCCCCGAAAGGGACAAGCGGTAGAAAATGGATGGATGGATGGATGGATTATTTAATTACCTGTTCTAGTTGAAAGCCCACAATTACAGAATGTTCAATGATAAATAATAGAGAAGGTTAACTTGTACAACATTTTATGTACAGAATATCAGAAAGCATTTATTCAGGGTGAAATATCACAGATTACTTTACCAAACATCTTTGTCAAGCAAACCATGATTCTAACTAGGGCAGGGCGATATGGCCTTTTAATAATATCTCGATATTATCGAGATATATATCTTGATATTTTGCCTTAGCCTTGAATGAACACTTGACACATATAATAACAGCAGTACGATGATTCTATATGACTACATTAAAACATTCTTGTTCATACTGCATTAATATATGCTACTTTTAAACTTTCAGGGAGAGAGGGAAATCACAACTAAGTCAATTTGCCAGTACAGTATTTATTAAACAGTTATTAAGCAGTGGCACAAACATTCATGTCATTTCCAAACAGAAAGTGCAAGATTGTCAGAGACATTTTAAAACAAGCCGTTGTGCACTTTTGCGCATGATGTCACCAAGATGACATATCAAAACAACACTAAATTTAAGTGCACTTTCTGAACAGAACGCCACTATAATAGTTTAAAACAAATAAAGTGCACTTTTGTGCATGATGTCACACAAGATATTTCAATAAGTGTCAAATAAAAATGAGCTTTAAATAGGAAATGAAATATTCCCGCTTGTAGCCAAACCACTGCCAGACGATGCACCCAGTGCTGTTTTTCTTGGGAAATAATTATTCCTTCATGTGTTACAAGATTGAAACCTTCTCTCTCTCGTATTACCACTCGCGACGCACCGTTAGCATCAGAGTTAATGTTAACCCATGTAGCAAAAATACTTCTCTCTAAGAGATGAATCTAAGTTTATTTTACCAAAAGCAAGATTAGTTGTTAAACGTAGATGTTTATCTGTTCTCGGTGTTAATTTGTGGAATTCTGTTGGTAAAGAAATAAAAATGAGTGACTCAGTATTTAATTTCAAAAAGAACATGTCACAATGTATTTTAAAAAGCTATGTGAACTAGAAATGTATGTTTGTTTGGTTAAATGTTGTATTTAAAAGGTATGTATATTTATCTATTTACAAAAAAATGCATGTGTGTAAGTACATATTTTTGTATTATTTGTTAAAGGGCAACTTAAATGTAAATGCTGAATGACTAAATTTCTTTTTGTAGTACAAAATTATTAGAAAAGGTAACTTAATTGAATGTAAAAAAAATGTATGTTGGGCATATAAGCTTTTTTGCTTCTGCCTGTTTCAGTCATGTTATTCATTTTTGAATCGTGATCCATGTTTGAATATGTTTTTGTTAGACTGAAAATAAACTGAACTGAACTGATCGGGGAGGGCGTGTAACGTTGTACGCTGACGTATGTAAGAAGGTGCGCTTGTTTACGTCTCTGTGAGGAGACAAGAAGGAGTGAAATGCCCGCAGCTAAAAGCAACTGTGTGAGAACGTATACTCGAATATCACGATATAGTTATTTTCTATATCGCACAGAGACAAACCAGCGATATATCGAGTATATCGATATATCGCCCAGCCCTAATTGTAACAATCCACATTGTGTTAATGCAGGGGTCGGGAACCTTTTTGGCTGAGAGAGCCATGAAAGCCAAATATTTCAAAATGTATTTCCGTGAGAGCCATATCATATTTTTTTAACACTGAATACAACTAAATGCGTGCATTTTTAAGTAAGACCAACATTTTTAGAGTATAATAAGTCTCTTATTCTTTTTCATAACATTGTTATTCTGAAGCTAACCAATAATAAAATAAAATGTCATGTCTGTTGATCATGTTTTTGTTTGGCCATGTGCTGTTTGTCTTTTGGACTCTTTAAGTTCCTGTTTTTTTCCACTCCCTTGTCTGGTTTCCTTGGTTACTCATTTTGTCAACCTGTCTCTGGTGGACAAAATGCCCGCTCATCTGCTTCCCGAGCACTAATCAGAGGCAGTATTTAAGCTTGTCTTTGCCAGTCAGTCGCCCTGGCGTCAATGTGATCTTTTCTTGCTCTGTGCTGACTTGTTTCATGCCTTGCCATAGTTTCGTGCTTCATGCCATGCCAAGTAAGTTTTGTTTGATTTATGTTCGTAGTCTGTTTATGCGTTAGCTTTCTTCCTTAGCCCAAGTTGTGCCTCCGCTGGGAGCAATTTTTGTTTGTATCTTTTTTTGGTTTAAATTAAGTTATGTTTTTACCTAAGTGCCATGTCCCGAGTAGTCTGTCTGCCTTCCTGGGAGAACGACCCCGCAGCAAGCTGCGACCCCCCCATCATGACAAAAAATACTTCTTACCATTAATGCGACTTCTTGAACGGGTGCGGTAGGAAATGGATGGATGGATTTAAATGCATGAGAATGTTTTATATTTTGAACGTTATTTTTAGCACTGTGAATTCCAGCGGAATTATTCATAATTATCGTGTTAAGCAATGTCAGCTAAGATTTATCTGAGAGCCAGATGCAGTCATCAAAAGAGCCACATTTGGCTCTAGAACCATAGGTTCTGCGATAAGGTGGCGACTTGTCCAGGGTGTACTCTACCATCCGCCAAAATACCAGCTGAGATAGGCTCCAGCACCCTTCGCGAACCCAAAAGGGACAACCAGTAGAAAATGGATGGATGTGTGAAACTGGTATCTAAACATGGAAGTGTAGCTCCTCTCCTCTGAATGCAAGTGCTCCCACAGCAGGATGGTGTGTTCCTACAATATACAAAATCTGGCAACACACCACGACAGTGCATGTCATTTTTAATAATTGTCATTAAAAACATGTTTATGTCCATTGTGTGTTGAGAAATTTTAAAAAGCATAATGTTTAAATAACTTCCAGTAAAGGAAACCAATTGTCCAGCCATGGCGATTTGAGATTTGACACTTAATTTATATCGATCTGCGATTCCATCCATCCATCCATCCATCCATCTTCTTCCGCTTATCCGAGGTCGGGTCGCGGGGGCAACAGCCTAAGCAGATAAACCCAAACTTCCCTTTCCCCAGCCACTTGGTCTAGCTCTTTCCGGGGGATCCCGAGGCGTTCCCAGGCCAGCCGGGAGACATAGTCTTCCCAACGTGTCCTGGGTCTTCCCCGTGGCCTCCTACCGGTTGGACGTGCCCTAAACACCTCCCTAGGGAGGCGTTCGGGTGGCATCCTGACCAGATGCCCGAACCACCTCATCTGGCTCCTCTCCATGTGGAGGAGCAGCGGCTTTACTTTGAGTTCCTCCCGGATGGCAGAGCTTCTCACCCTATCTCTAAGGGAGAGCCCCGCCGCACGGCGGAGGAAACTCATTTCGGCCGCTTGTACCCGTGATCTTATCCTTTCGGTCATGACCCAAAGCTCATGACCATAGGTGAGGATGGGAACGTAGATCGACCGGTAAATTGAGAGCTTTGCCTTCCGGCTCAGCTCCTTCTTTACAACAACGGATCGGTACAACGTCCGCATTACTGAAGACGCCGCACCGATCCGCCTGTCAATCTCACGATCCACTCTTCCCTCACTCGTGAACAAGACTCCTAGGTACTTGAACTCCTCCACTTGGGGGAGGGTCTCCTCCCCAACCCGGAGATGGCATTCCACCCTTTTCCGGGCGACAAACATGGACTCGGACTTGGAGGTGCTGATTCTCATTCCGGTCGCTTCACACTCGGCTGCAAACCGATCCAGTGAGAGTTGAAGATCCCGGTCAGATGAAGCCATCAGGACCACATCATCTGCAAAAAGCAGAGACCTAATCCTGCGGCCACCAAACCGGAACCCCTCAACGCCTTGACTGCGCCTAGAAATTCTGTCCATAAAAGTTATGAACAGAATCGGTGACAAAGGACAGCCTTGGCGGAGTCCAACTCTCACTGGAAATGTGTTCGACTTACTGCTGGCAATGCGGACCAAGCTCTGGCACTGATCGTACAGGGAGCGGACCGCCACAATAAGACAGTCCGATACCCCATACTCTCTGAGCACTCCCCACAGGACTTCCCGAGGGACACGGTCAAATGCTTTCTCCAAGTCCACAAAGCACATGTAGACTGGTTGGGCAAACTCCCATGCACCCTCAAGAACCCTGCCGAGAGTATAGAGCTGGTCCACAATTCCACGACCAGGATGAAAACCACACTGCTCCTCCGATCTGCGATTATTCCAGTTAATTTTGAGTTAACCATAAACAAACGGCGATTAATCACGATTACATATTTTAACCGTTTGACAGCCTTAATAAAAATGTACGTGTAGAGATTGTCAGTTTTTAGGTCATAAGCAAACAAGAAGAGTCCAGTTGTCTGCATTTAACTTGTGTAAATATTATAAAACACATTTCAAACAAATAAAAGAAGAAAACACCAGAATTGGGTGGACCAGCCCAGCAAGGTGTCCCTTTTTTGTCCCCCAGGGAGTTTGCAATCTTGTTTCAAATGGGAAAAACAACATAACGAATAGGGCTGGGCGATATATCGATATACACGATATATCGCGGGTTTGCCTCTGTGCGATATAGAAAATGACTATATCGTGATATTCGATTATACGTTCTCACACAGTTGCTTTTAGCTGCGGGCATTACACTGCAGCATGGGTGTCAAACTCTGGCCCGCGGGCCAAATCTGGCCCGCCGTGTAATTTAATTTGGCCCTTGAGGCAATATCAATTTATCATTAGAGCTGGCCCGCCGGTGTTATACAGTGTTGGTGCCGCAGTAACACCGCATTTACCGCTAATATTCATACTTGCCAACCTTCCTAATTTTCCCGGTAGACTCCCGAAGTTCAGTGCCCCTCCCGAAAATCTCCCGGGGCAACCATTCTCCCGAATTTATACCGATTTCACCTGGACAACTATATTGGGGGCGTGCATTTAAGGCACGACCTTTAGCGTTCTCTACAACCTGTCGTCACGTCCGCTTTTCCTCCATACTAACAGAGTGTCCCGTAATATTTGTGGCTTTTACACACAGAAACACACACAAGTGAATGCAAGGCATACTTGGTCAACAGCCATACAGGTCACACTGAGGGTGGCCGCATAAACAACTTTAGCACTGTTACAAATATGCACCACACTGTGAACCCACACCAAACAAGAATGACAAACACATTTCGGGTGAACATCCGCACCGTAACACAACAGAACAAATACCCAGAACCCCTTGCAGCACTAACTCTTCCAGGAAACTTCCAGCAAACTGACCAATAATTATCGTTTTATTCATGCATTTTCTCTTGCTACTTCAAGGCTTGAATGTTCGGTTCATTCATTATTGTTATTTTCTTTTGAATGAATGAATGAATGAAATAAGTTTATTTCGGTCATATAATCAATCAAATCAAATCAATCAACCATTGTGTGTGATCAGTTTTACAGTACATGTTATATGTATACAATAATGCACATTTACACATAAAAGAAAAGAAAAAGAATGACCAAAAAAGGAATAGGCTGAAGCCAAAGCTTATATTTGCCTATCCTATACCTTCACTGAAAATTAGATTGCTTGGAACATCAACATAAAAAAATAAATAAATCAAAAATCAATGGGATGAAAGTAATTGTGACTATATTTTATAATTTTCAATTATTTCACCTTTCAATGTTTTCTTAAACCTTACCAAAGAAGTGCATGTCTTCAGCTCATCACTGAGCTTGTTCCACCATTTAACTCCTAAAACTGTAATACATTTGTATTTTATATTTGTTCTCGCTTTACCCATTTCAAAAATCGATATCCCCCGTAAATTATAGTTTTCTCCTCTTAAATGAAATAGCCTGCGAATACAAGCTGGAAGGCTGTT
The DNA here is from genome assembly GCF_033978795.1 of Nerophis ophidion. Lineage (NCBI taxonomy): Eukaryota > Metazoa > Chordata > Actinopteri > Syngnathiformes > Syngnathidae > Nerophis > Nerophis ophidion. The sequence continues at coordinate 25,986,796 of NC_084637.1, forward strand.
GTTCTTTACTCGAAACATAATTTCCATTGTTTTTAAAAACACAATGTCGGAAAATTTTAACACATTTGAACTCATAAATAAGGGATTGGTATGTTTATAGTAGCAGGCTTTGTGTATTATTCTAATGACCCTTTTTTGAAGTTTTATGATTGGGTCTATGTTTGTTTTATAAACATTTCCCCAAATTTCAACACAATACGTTAAATATGGAAAAATAAAAGAATAATACAACATATGCAGGCATGTCTTATTCAGCATGTGTCTTACTTTATAAAGAATAGCAATTGATTTGGATATTTTTCCTTTTATATATTCAATATGCGGTTTCCAACACAGTTTATGATCAATTATTATTCCCAAGAATTTAGTTTCATATACTCTATCAATTTCCACATGATTTAACTTTAATTTTGCTTCATAATTTGTCCTTGCACCACTAAACACATTTTCAAATTTATTATTAGCTTGTGGAAAAAATTGGACATTTACCTCAGAAGATTGCAAATAGAAAAAAAGGCATACAATTTTTATTTAAATTTCATTTGATATGCCATTGATATTTTTTCAATTATTATTATTATTATTTGAAACTGGATTTTGCATGTCACTAAAGTTATATAAGCCGTGCTTGTTCAATATTCAATGCAAAACTTGTTTGGGTCCCTATTAAAAGGTTAACTTGTTCAACCTTGGCCCGCGGCTTTGTTCCGTTTAAAATTTTGGCCCACTCTGTATTTGAGTTTGACACCCATGCTCTAGTGGCTCTTCTCACTCTTTCCTGTCTCTCCTTCTCACAGACAAAAAGAGCACCTTCTTGCATACGTCACATAATAGCACGTCATACGTCACATACGTATACGCACTCGCGGAGCAGAGAGGTAGCAGCATGGGTAACGTTAGCTGTGATGCTAGCGGAGCCGTGCGAGTGGTAATACGAGAGAAAGAAGGTGCGAATGAAGAAAGAATTAATTCCCATGAAAAACAACAAGGGGTCCATCGTCTGGCGGTGGTTTGGCTTCAAGTGGGAATATTTTGAACAGACAACCGTAATAAGTCAAGCATGCGGCAAAAGCGTTGCTATAAAAAGTAGCATTACTGCTTATATGTAGCATTATTTGAAAAGTCACCTGCTAGAGCAGTGGTTCTCAACCTTTTTTCAGTGATGTACCCCCTGTGCACATTTTATTAATTCAAGTACCCCCTAATCAGAGCAAAGCATTTTTGGTTGGAAAAACAGAGATAGAGAAGTAAAATACAGCACTATGTCATCAGTTTCTGATTTATTAAAATTGTATAACAGTGCAAAATATTGCTCATTTGTAGTGGTCTTTCTTGAACTATTTGGAAAAAAATATATAAAGATAACTAAAAACTCATTGAAAAATAAACAAGTGATTAAATCATAAATAAAGATTTCTACACATATAAGTAATCATCAACTAAAAGTGCCCTCTTTGGGGATTGTAATAGAGATCCATCTGGATTCATGAACTTAATTCTAAACATTTCTTCACAAAAAAAGAAATCTTTAACATCAATATTTATGGAACATGTCCACAAAAACTCTAGCTGTCAACACTATTTCTTTTCACAGTTTATGAACCTACATTCGAAGTATTATTCAATATATATATTTATAAAGGATTTCTGAATTGTTGCTAATTTTAGAATATTAAAAAAAAAATCTCACGTACCCTTTGGCATACCTTCAAGTACCCCCATTTGAGAACCACTGTGCTAGAGAATGAAGAGTGCTTACGCCGCATGTCAACATCTCCAATCGGTGCCACACGCCCACACCATCAAAATGCTGAGGCAAACATTTCCACATCAACACCGTATGAAAAAAATAGAATTTAATACCATCCGTCGTAACCTCTGCTTATTGTGTTACTAGTGTTTTAGTGAAATTATATAGTCGTATCTGAAAGTCGGAGGCGTGTGGTCACGGGTGTGGCGACCGCCAGGGTCTCCGAAGGAAGCCACGTTTCTTGACGAGGCAAGGCAACCGGGCTGAGATTTTTTTTTTTTTTTTTTCCCTCCACGGAGTAGGCATCCGACGGTCGGTGGCGGCCGGTGGGAGGAAGCAAGAGAGTCCACAGTTGCAGGAGGAACGACGCAAACTCTCTGCTCCTTTCTACGGTAAGAGCCGAATGTAAACGAGGAAACACCAGCTGTGTTTGTGTTGCTAAAGGCGGCCGCATTACACCGCTTCCCACTTACAGCTTTCTTCTTTGACGTCTCCATTATTAATTGAACAAATTGGAAAAGATTGAGCAACACAGATGTCCAGAATACTGTGTAATTAAGCGATTAAAGCAGACCACTTATAGCTTGGATCAAAACGTCCGCTACAATCCGTGACGTCACGCGCACACTTCATCATACCGCAACGTTTTCAACAGGATACTTAGCGCGAAAGGTAAAATTGCAATTTAGTAAACTAAAAAGGCCGTATTGGCATGTGTTGCAATGTTAATATTTCATCATTGATGTATAAACTATCAGACTGCGTGGTTGGTAGTAGTGGGTTTCAGTAGGCCCACAATAACCGTTTAATAAATACAGTTTTGGTCAATTGACTTAGTTGTGACTTCCCTCTCTGCATGAAAGTTTAAAATGAGCATATATTAATGCAATATGAAGAAGAATGTTTTAATGTAGACACATAGAATCATCATACTGCTGGGATTATAAGCATCAAGTGTTCAAGTCCAAGGCAAAATATCAAGATATATATTGTGTATCGTGATATGGCCTAAAAAAATATCGAGATATTAAAAAAGGGCATATCTCCCAGCCCTGATAACAAATGAGGCACGGAATTGTTTGTGCACACAACATCAAATGTTGCATGGCGGGGAGGCCTTACAGTCTTGCATTGCAACGCAATATTTAAGGCCTACTGAAATGAGATTTTCTTATTTAAACGGGGATAGCAGGTCCATTCTATGTGTCATACTTGATCAATTCGTGATCATTGCCATATTTTTGCTGATAAAGTTTACAACGTTTGGTCGCTAATAAAAAAGCCTTGCCTGTACTGGGTGTAGCAGACGATGTGCGCGTGACGTCACTGGTTGTAGCGCTCCTCACATCGTTTACAATCATGGCCACCAGCAGCTAGAGCGATTCGGACCGAGAAAGCGACAATTTCCCCATTATTTTGAGAGAGGATGAAAGATTTCTGGATGAGGAAAGTAACAGTGGAGGACTAGAAAAAAAGAAAAAAAAAGACGAGGGCAGTGGGAGCAATTCAGATGTTATTAGACACATTTACTAGAATAATTCTGAAAATTCCTTATCTGCTTATTGTGTTACTAGTGTTTTAGTGAAATTATATCGTCGTATCTTAAAAGTCGGAGGCGTGTGGCCACGGGTGTGGTGACCGCCAGTGTCTCCGAGGGAAGCCACGTTTCTTGACGAGGCAAGGCAGCCGGGCTGAGATTTTTTTTTTTTTTCCCTCCACGGAGTAAGCATCTGACGGCGGGTGGGAGGAGGCAAGAGAGTCCACAGTTGCAGGAGGAACAACGCAAACTCTCCGCTCCTGTCTACGGTAAGAGCAGAATGTAAACGAGGAAACACCGGCTGTGTTTGTGTTTGTAAAGGCGGCCGCAATACACCGCTTCCCACCTACATCTTTCTTCTTTGACGTCTCCATTATTCATTCAACAAATTGCAAAAGATTCAGCAACACAGATGTCCAGAATACTGTGTACGCATATATGTGTCCTCTTTTTGGGATTTCAGAATATGGTCAGCCTACTATATGTTAATATTTCATCATTGATATATAAACTATCAGACTGCGTGGTCGGTAGTAGTGGGTTTTCAGTAGGCCTTTAATAACTGTTTAATAAATACAGTTTTGGTCAATTGACCTAGTTGTGATTTCCCTCTCTGCATGAAAGTTTAAAATGAGCATATATTAATGCAGTATGAAGAAGAATGTTTTAATGTCGACACATAGAATCATCATACTGCTGGGATTATATGCATCAAGTGTTCAAGTCCAAGGCAAAATATCGAGATATATATCGTGTATCGCGATATTAAAAAAGGGTATATCTCCCAGCCCTGATAACAAATGATGCACGGAATTGTTTGTGCACACAACATCAAATGTTGCGTGGCGGGGAGGCCTTACAGTCTTGCATTGCAACGCAATATTCATTAAAAAGTGCAGCCACTAAGTGATATTTTGCTTGCATTCATGCCAAACCAGCAAAGGCGACATGATGATAAGAGTTGACGTCGATTCAATGCTAAGCTAACGCACATTACCTGCCAGGGAAGCGCGCTAACACCGGCACTGCGAGCTGGCCGCCACACAAACTCCTCGCACGGCTGCCATAAAAAAAAAAAAAAAAGTGCGACGCGTCGGATTCCAAGCTATTAGCGTTAAACTTGTGTTTGTTGTGCCTTACCGCCTCGCTTTTGCAAATGCTGCGCAGCCCCTTGACGTCCACCTAGCGTGCTAATGTTACCAACAGTGGTGAAGCAGCGGATATATCAAGCGAGCTGCTCCTTCATCGCGACATGGGGGCGTTGAAATTATGTCACCGCACGCCGCCGCCGGGTGTCGAGAAACTCTTTAAAACAGGGGTCACCAACCTTTTTGAAAGCAAGAGCTACTTCTTGGGTACTGATTAATGCGCAGGGCTACCAGTTTGATACACACTTAAATAAATTGCCAGAAATAGCCAATTTGCTTCAACTCTATGTTATTATTCATAATTAATGATATTTATCTTAGTGAAAAACACTGATCATATTAATGATTTCTCAATATAAATATATATAGAAACAGATAAATATTTTTATAAATATATTTCAACTCTTTAATATTAAACCGAAAAAAAGAAGAGAAAAACTAGCAACCATACGTAATTCCTTGAATTGCCGCCGGGGCGCTAATTCATATCAATCAATCAATCAATGTTTACTTATATAGCCCTAAATCACTAGTGTCTCAAAGGGCTGCACAAACCACCACGACATCCTCGGTAGGCCCACATAAGGGCAAGGAAAACTCACACCCAGTGGGACATCGGTGACAATGATGACTATGAGAACCTTGGAGAGGAGGAAAGCAATGGATGTCGAGCGGGTCTAACATGATACTGTGAGAGTTCAATCCACAATGGATCCAACACAGTCGCGAGAGTCCAGTCCAAAGCGGATCCAACACAGCAGCGAGAGTCCTGTTCACAGCGGAGCCAGCAGGAAACCATCCCAAGCGCAGGCGGATCAGCAGCGCAGAGATGTCCCCAGCCGATACACAGGCAAGCAGTACATGGCCACCGGATCGGACCGGACCCCCTCCACAAGGGAGAGTGGGACATAGAAGAAAAAGAAAAGAAACGGCAGATCAACTGGTCTAAAAAGATTTAAAGTCTATTTAAAATATAAAACCTCTTCTCACTCCTGCGCTTACCAAAGGCATGCGGTAAAAATAAGCATGCGCTATTTATTTTAAAACCCTCTTCTCACTCCTGCGCTTATCAAAGGCATGCGGTAAAAATAAGCATGCGCTATTTATTTTAAAACCTCTTCTCACTCCGGCACTTACCAAAGGCATGCGGTAAAAATTTAAATGTGATGTAAGCTTGGACCTTAAAGGCCTACTGAAAACCCACTACTACCGACCACGCAGACTGATAGTTTATATATCAATGATGAAATAATAACATAGATAGACAGATAGTACTTTATTGATTCCTTCAGGAGAGTTCCTTCAGGAAAATTAGAATTCCAGCAGCAGTGTACAGAGTTGAGATCAATTTTTAAAAAAAAGGAAAAAGTAAATAATGGGGGTTTAAATGGAAACAAAATAGAGAAATATTACAGTAATAATAAAAAATAAAAAGCAACAATGGGAATAAAAATATAACAGTAAAATAAGAATATAACAAGACTAGGTAGGCAGTTTTCATAACGTTTTCATAACCATGTTATGAAAACGTATTGCACTGTTAATGTTTTGCATCCCCTGTCATCCTAGTACCCCCCGCCCTTGCAAATACGGCCTTTTTAGTTTACTAAATTACAATTTAAAATTTCCCAAGAGTTTCGTCATGAAAACGTCGTGTAATGATGACGTGTACGCAAGACATCAGGGGTTTTAAGGAAATATGAGCGCTGCACACACACACAGCTAAAAGTCGTCTGCTTTAACGGCATAATTACACAGTATTTTGGAGATCTGTGTTGCTGAATCTTTTGCAATTTGTTCAATTAATATTGGAGAAGTCACAGTAGAAAGATGGAGTTGGGAAGCTTTAGCCTTTAGCCACACAAACACACGGTGATTCCTTGTTTAAAATTCCTGGGGGTGAAGCTTTACTATGGATCAGAGCTCGGTCAAGAGAACATGTATCCCTACCAAATGTCAACCAGCAGGTTTCGGTGAGAAAATTGTGGTTAAGAAGTCGCTTTTTACCGGAGAAAAGCTGAGCTTGTGCCGTCCAAAAATTCTGCCGTCGACTCCCCTGAGACACTGGCATCAAGACACCCGTGGACAAACCCCCTCCGACTATCAGATACTATTCAACTCACTAAAACACTAGCAACTTAATAGAAAGATAAGGGATTTCCCAGAATTCTCCTAGTAAATGTCTCTAAAAACATCGGAATCCGTTCCAATGCAATCGCATTTTTTTTAAACTTTTTTTTTTTTTTTTATCATTTTTTTTTTTTCTAGTCCGTCGCTATCAATATCCTCAAACACAAATCTTTCATCCTTGCTCAAATTAATGGGGAAATTGTCGTTTTCTCGGTCCGAATAACACTTTTTGTTGGAGGCTCCCATTAAAAACAATGTGACTATGCGAGGAGCCATCAACGGGTGATGTCATCGTCTGCGACTTCCGGTAAAGGCAGGGCTTTTCTCTTAGCACCGAAAGTTGCAAACTTTATCGTGGATGTTCTCTACTAAATCCTATCAGCAAAAATATGACAATATCGCGAAATGATCAAGTATGACACATAGAATGGACCTGCTATCCCCAATTAAACAAGAAAATCTAATTTCAGTAGGCCTTTAATGATTAATGATGTTTATCTTTATAAAAAACACTGATCATATTAATGATTTCTCAATATAAATATATACAGAAACAGATAAATATTTTTATAAATATATTTCGACTCTTTAAAATTCAACCGAAAAAAAGAAGAGAAAAACTAGCAACCGTACGTATTTCCTTGATTTGCTGCCGGGGCGCTAATTAATTTAAAACCTCTTCTCACTCCTGCGCTTACCAAAGGCATGCGGTAAAAGTAGGCATGCGCTATTTCATGGGTCACCAACCTTTTTGAAACCAAGAGCTACTTCTTGGGTACTGATTAATGCGAAGGGCTACCAGTTTGATACACACTTAAATAAATAGCCAGAAATAGCCAATTTGCTCAATTTACCTTATTATTTTTTTAATTAACCTTAAAATGGGTATTTCATTCCGTTGTTAATTTTTTTTCCTTTTACGGAAGGTTTTTTGTAGAGAATAAATGATGAAAAAAAAACACTTAATTGAACGGTTTAAAAGAGGAAAAAACACGAAAAAAATTAAAATTAAATTTTGAAACATAGTTTATCTTCAATTCCAACTCTTTAAAATTCAAAATTCAACCGAAAAATATGAAGAGAAAAACTAGCTAATTGCAATCTTTTTGAAAAAATTTAAAAAAGAATTTATGGAACAACATTAGTAATTTTTCCTGATTAAGATTAATTTTAGAATTTTGATGACATGTTTTAAATAGGTTAAAATCCAATCTGCACTTTGTTAGAATATATAACAAATTATACCAGGCTGTATATTTCTATCCATCCATTTTCTACCGCTTATTCCCTTTGGGGTGACGGGGGGCGCTGGTGCCTATCTCAGCTACAATCGGGCGGAAGGCGGCGTACACCCCGGACAAGTCACCACCTCATCGCAGGCTGTATTTCTAACAAAGACAAATCATTTTTGAGAATTTTAATCAAAATAAGTTTGAAGAAATATATCACAAATATTCTTTGTCGAAAAAAACAGAAGCTGAAATGAAGAATTTAATTAAAATTGATTTATTATTCTTTACTGTGAAAAAAATTAATTTACTTGAACATTGATTTAAATTGTCAGGAAAGAAGGGGAAGGAATTTAAAAGGTAAAAAGGTATATGTGTTTAAAAATCCTAAAATAATTTTTTAAGGTTGTATTTTTTCTCTAAAATTGTCTTTCTGAAAGTTATAAGAAGCAAAGTAAAAAAATAATTTATTTAAACAAGTGAAGACCAAGTCTTTCAAATATTTTCTTGGATTTTTAAATTCTATTTGAGTTTTGTCTCTCTTGGAATTAAAAATGTCGACCAAAGCGAGACCAGCTTGCTAGTAAATAAATACAATTTAAAAAATAGAGGCAGCTCACTGGTAAGTGCTGCTATTTGAGCTACTGTATTTCCTTGAATTGCCACAGGGCATATAGTATGCACCTGCCTTCGCAAAATAATTAGCGCAAGCTTAGTATTACCGCCGGGTCAAACTCGTGACACTTCCCCTGTCATCATTTTCAAAATGGAGGAGGCTGATTTCAATACCGGTAATTTGAAATCGCATAAAGGGAAGCGGATTAAGAGCTATTCAGTAGGATTTAAGGTCTAAGCTTACATCACACTCAAATTTTTACTGCATACCTTTGGTAAGTGCCGGAGTGAGAAGAGGTTTTAAAATAAACGGCGCATGCTTACTTTTACCGCATGCCTTTGGTAAGCGCAGGAGTGAGAAGAGGTTTTAAATTAATTAGCGCCCCCAATTCAAGGAAATAGGCTATTTTTAGAACAGGCACCACGTTGGTGACCCCTGCTTTAAAATGTGTTTCTTTTAATTTATTTAATATGTGTAATCTAATATTGTTGACATTGTTGCATTATCGCACATTTTGTTGTCAAATGCTGCAACCCGTAAATTATGTAATTTGAAAGCTGCTTTGTTGACCTGGATGGCCGGTGTTGAAAATCGAGTGCACCTTTATTTTGCCGCGAGATACACTTCCCATGCTTCAACTCGAGCTGTTGTGTTCAAATCCCTTTTGGACTGCTGGGCTTTATTCCACCTTTTAATCCGGTAGGGCTGCAACACAAACACACAAACACACGACGACGTTGATTGTACCGAATTAAACTTTCCAAACGATGACGCGTATGATGCGACAACTAGCATCGTTATCATCAAAACACGTGGTGGGTTTGGCATTTTCGACAGTTCCTTTGGGGGGAAATGACATGCGAACTTAATTAAACACGCTTTAAACTCAAAACTGTATAGTTTTAGAACAGTTTATTGGTATAAAGTCGGATTCGCCAAAATAAAAGTGTTTCCGGTATTGATTCTGAAGGTATGTGATGTAGCTGGCATTTGAAGAGCTCTTATTTTGGTCACCAACATCCTACTTCCGGATACGTATTGCTTTTATATATTCTAAGTGTGACTATAAATTGTGTATATCTCACTTCCAGATGCCCTTAAGAGTCGCGCTAGACAGTGAGTTGATAGCTCGGAGCCTTTAGCTCAGCCCTGGGCAAATTAAAGGTCTACTGAAACCCACTACTACCGACCTCGCAGTCTGATAGTTTATATATCAATGATGAAATGTTAACATTGCAACCAGTATTCTGGACGTCTGTGTTGCTGAATCTTTTGCAAATTGTTCAATGAATAATGGAGAAGTCAAAGTAGAAAGATGGAGGTGGGAAGCTTTTAGCCTTTAGCCACACAAACACAGCCGGTGTTTCCTTGTTTAAAATTCCCGGAGGTGAAGCTTCAGGGTCAAGCTAACATGTCAACCGGCAGTTTTCGGTGAGAAAATTGTGGTAATAAGTCGGCTCTTACCGCAGATCAGCGGAGCTTCTGTCCTGCTGCAGCTTTGTGACTTCCCTCAGAGACTCTGGTGTCAACACACCCGTGGCCACACCTCTTTGACTTTAAGGTACTATTTAACTCACTAAAACACTAGTAACGCAATAGGCAGATAAGGGATTTCCTAGAATTATCCTAGTAAATGTGTCTAAACACATCTGAATCGCTCCCAATGCAATCGCCTTTTTTTATTTGATTTTTTTTTTCTAGACCTTCACTCTATATTTCCTCATCCACAAATCTTTCATCCTCGCTCAAATTAATGGGGAAATTGTCGCTTTCTCGGTCCGAATAGCTCTAGCTGCTGCTGGCTATGATTGTAAACAATGTGAGGATGTGAGGAGCCCTACAACCCGTGACGTCACGCGCACATCGTCTGCTACTTCCGGTAAAGGCAATGCTTTTTTATTAGGGACCAAACGTTGTGAACTTTATCGTCGATGTTTTCTACTAAATCCTTTCAGCAAAAATATGGCAATATTGCGAAATGATCAAGTATGACACATAGACTGGACCTGCTATCCCCGTTTAAATAAGAAAATCTCATTTCAGTAGGCCTTTAAGGCCCGGGGGCCCGTTGAACTTTTCAATCTGGCCCGCCGGACATTCCCAAATAATTACTTTAGATGTTTAAGATGTAAAGTGTAGCTGCCATTATGATGTGCAGTCATATTTTCTAATGACGGTAAGTCTTCAACTATATTAAGTCTATCAATGCTTGGAATATGCATGATGTACTAGTTACTATGGTCCTCTAATTACAAACCCCGTTTCCATTTGAGTTGGGAAATTGTGGTAAATAAAAACATAATACAATGATTTGAAAATCTTTTTCAACCCATATTCAATTGAATGCACTAAAAAGACAATATATTTCATGTTCAAACTCATAAACTTTATTGTTTTTATAGCAAATAATAGTTAACTTAGAATTTCATGGCTGCAACACATGCCAAAGTAGTTGGGAAAGGGCATGTTCACAACTGTGTTACATCACCTTTTCGTTTAACAACACTCAATAAACGTTTGGGAACTGAGAAAACTAATTGTTGAAGCTTTGAAAGTGGAATTCTTTCCCATTCTTGTTTTATGTAGAGCTTCAGTCGTTCAAAAGTCTCCGCTGTCGTATTTTACGCTTCATAATGCGCCACACATTTTCGATGGGAGACAGGTCTGGACTGCAGGCGGGCCAGGAAAGTACCCGCACTCTTTTTTTACTAAGCCGCGCTGTTGTAACACGTGCTGAATGTGGCTTGGCATTGTCTTGCTGAAATAAGCAGGGGTGTCCATGAAAAAGACGGCGCTTTGATGGCAGCATATGTTGTTCCAAAACCTGTATGTACCTTTTAGCATTAATGGTACCTTCACAAATGTGTAAGTTACACATGCCTTGGGCACTAATGCACCCCCATACCATCACAGAAGCTGGCTTTTGAACTTTGCGTCGATAACAGTCTGGATGGTTTGCTTCCCCTTTGGTCTGGATGACACAATGTCGAATATTTCCAAAAACAATTTGAAATGTGGACTCGTCAGACCACAAAACACTTTTTCACTTTGCATCAGTCTATCCTAGATGATCTCGGGCCCAGAGAAGCCGGCGGCGTTTCTGGATGTTGTTGATAAATGGCTTTCGCTTTGCATAGTAGAGCTGTAACTTGTACTTACAGATGTAGCGACAAACTGTATTTAGTGACAGTGGTTTTCTGAAGTGTTCCTGAGCCCTTGTGGTGATATCCTTTAGAGATTGATGTCGGTTTTTGATACCGTGCCGTCTAAGGGATCGAAGGTCACGGTCATTCAATGTTGGTTTCCGGCCATGCCGCTTACGTGGATTGATTTCTCCAGATTCTCTGATATTATTTCATATATTTCATTGTTTGTTGCATTTTTTTACGTTTCTTTTGATTGTAAAATATCGATCAAAAGTGGGTGTGACCTTCATATTAGGTTAATATTCAGTGTTTTATTGTTCATAGAAAAATGTAAGATTCGATTATATTTTTAAGGCGGTCTGTCTTAACGTTTTTAGCATTTATTCAGACATTATTGTGATGTTTTGTATTAGTGTTCCTAAAAATAGATATACCGGCCCCCCAGACACATTTTTCTCTCTAAATGTGGCCCCCGATTCAAAATAATATCCACGGCCTGCTTTAACTCTCGTTTGCAGGCCAGGTCTCCAAACTGTGACATAGATGATACTACAAATTCTGGCATCGATTTGATACTAAATAAACACAGGGCCCAGTATCGCTTATACTGATACCGTCACTTTTTATCGGGGCTTTTTTTTAAAGATCATCAAATTACTTTTGTGTTTTTTGCATTTAATTTGTTGATCGTGATTATAATCAGAATAAAACACAGGAGGAGATTTAATTACACTGAAACAGTATTGGTATCAAAATGACAATCATTGTTTTATGCTGCAGATTCTGATACAGGTCATCCATTAGTGATATCTCCGGATACAATACTGATACCGATCACATGTTTTAACTGTATATTTTTCGATGTATTTATGGTGAGTACTATTGAGAGTGTAACCATATAAACAAAGTATGTAAACTAGTTCCTTATTATCTTTTACTACATTTTTACTAATTGTTGGAGTAAAACAAAATCAATACAACATTTTTTTTCAAACTGTGGGCTCCATCTAGTGCAGGGTCAGCAACCTGCGGCTCTTTAGCCACATGTGGCTCTTGAGCGGCACCCTGGTGGCTCCATGGAGCTTTTTCAAAAATGTATGACCATATGACCTGCTTCCGGTGTGTAACGTGTGTTCTTACGAAGTGCATTTTTTTTGCCGTATTTAAGGTGATTATTATTAACTTTAGCTTTGGGGAGCGGCTTCACACTCTGTATGGAGACACATTATTTACTGCTTGTCAGCCAAAGGACTAAAAACAAAGTGTCAGCCAGAGAGGATGGCGGTTTCTGATCAAATTAAAAGGTATTGAACTGCAATAACATACTTTGGCTGCTAATAATAGGTGGCTGATCGATTAGTAACAATAGCAACAAAATAATACAGTTATGTGAGCAAAACAAAGTCAGTTGTGCAAAATAACTAAGCAAAAACTACTGACTTATTCAAATACTTTGTCTTTTTGCCCTTAAAGCCCTCTTGAGTGAACAGACCTGCATGACTTATTCCCTGAGTACTGGGGATGCAAGATAAAACGGGGGTTCTTCATTTTCCCAACTTTTCCACTACAGAGGGGCCCCGGTGGCCCAGTCAACCATTAACACCGATTTAATAATCTTACTCTTGAGTTTAATCATATTCAATATTATATCCAACCTAATTACAACCTTGTCAAATTGTATTAAAGCATGTGTTAATTACAAAGATTATTATCAAGGCTTAGGTCAGGCTGATGACAAAAATAAATACTCATCAGACATACTTCAAAATAAGGGGCTCGTAAAAACTGATGAAAAACACATTTATATGCAGTGAAATATTGCTAGAATAATCAAATTCTAACTAAATTAATAATGAATAATAACAATCGGCATGTTTTTTAAATAAACTGTCCCCAAAAAATGTAAGTGTAAATTAAAATACAGCTTTACCACTTTAGTCGTAATTTTTGCGCTTAAACTTCCCTCTGACTTTGCCTCCAGACTTCTTCTGTTTGTTTGATATTGTCATTACTGCCACAAGTGGTGAAAAAGTGTATTACAAACAGTGTTTCCCACAGGTCAGGCATCTATTTGTGGTGGTGTGGTCGGGCCGCGGGTGGGGGGGGGGGCAGTGGCGGCGGCGATGACCAAGAAGAACGCCGAGTTGGAATATAATTACATCGGCGGAGTTATAATGCATAGTAGGCTACCGCCACCTACTGCACAGGAGTTGTAAGTACAAGCTCCATTTTTTACAGGGGGGGGGATGACCGAGAAGAACGCAGAATTGGAATATAATTACAACACTTTATGTACATATTTATATACATATTTATATAATATTTACATATTTATATAATATGTAACTACAAGCTCCATTCACAGACAGAGTCCCATTGCTTTTATGAGCGGTCGAGCGAGTTAAAAGCCGAAAAAAATAAAATAAAATAATCATTTTATTTGTGGCGGCCGTAATTCTTCCGTGGCGGGCCGCCACAAATAAATGAATGTGTGGGAAAGAAACCCTGACAAATGAGCACAGCTGAAAAACAGATATTTTTGGCAGCCCTCAGCCTAAAGAAACACTGCGATAAACGGCATCTGCCAAGAACAGATGTTTAAAAATATAGATTTAGACATGCTAAGGACCCGATACTGATGATATAGCTTGTTAAACTTGGCTGTTATAGTCATTTGACCCCAAAATGGTGTTGATAGTGAAGAAAAAATGAGAGGGATCATTTTTTTTTTGCTGTAAAAATACCTGTACTTCTTTCAGGATTGTCCTGCAAATTGCACACGCTTAAAGGTCCGTGTTTTTTGTGTACGTGTTACAATTCAGATGGAAGCTACCGGTGAGGGCCCGGTAATGGCAGTGGATGGTAGCGGCCCGCAGACCCCCCACTGTGATACAAGATGGTCACGGCAACTGTCAGGCCTTCCTCGCAAGCTCCTGCAGCGCTTGATGTCTTTCCAAAGGGAGGGCGTGGATTTCGCTTTATCCAAGAACGGACGGTAAGCACCGGCGGCACTTGGTGCAGATACACCTCGGCGCATACACACGGATGCACAAATGACACGCATGAGTGTGACGTAACGCGCAGCTCTGCCGTGAACATCCAAGGGATGGCACACGCTCCAGCAGTGCAGAAAATTAGGCAACTGCAAACAAGCAAATGGCAGCCGTCGCCAATGTTGTGGCCTTATTCATCGATTTATATTCCCTGTAGGGTTGTTCGGTGTACCGGTACTAATAACCTACTGCAATACTAATTGATTAAAATTGGTACTATACTGCCTTTGAAAAATACCTGTGCCTTTCTTTAATCAGCTGTTGAGTGTGTCAAAACGCACACACAAAGTGCATACAAGCAATAACATCTTGGAAAGGAGGAATGGCCAAAAAACAACAACAATTCTACTGCTTAATGAAGAGGGTGGTAAAGCACAATATGGAGGTACTTGGGGTTCAAATCTAACGATAAAGGTGGCGTTTGAATAAGGAAGAAACGCGCTTTAAGTGTTGCTTCAAAACACGCCTCTCCAATTGTGGCGATTTAGTATTAGCACCTTTGCTTCAAACTCAGATAAACATTTAAATAATAAGCATTCAGATCTGCACAAGCAGTTTAAAGAGTGACAGGTATTAATGTAGTTGTTACACCTGTCCTGTTGTTCTGCTCCGGTGCAGACTATAGTCGAGGAGCACAGGGGAGACGTGTCGATGTTTTCGTCGGGGGTATCATCGTTCACTTTACCCGTCAATGGGTCTGCAAGGATCCGATTTCAGGTCAGAATGACGAGGCCGCCGATATGTGACATTCTGGTTGATTTATTGTTAGTTCTGCAGGACACAACGAGACCCGTTCATCACTCTACTGCGCAGTGCATGCGCTACATCTCTTTCTCTCTCTCTTTACTCACTGGCGTCACTCATACAACACTTTGCCATTCTCACAAACACACACACGCTACTCTCTCTCTGTTGTGCACATGTAGATACATAACATGTAGATACGTAGGCGCACACAGCTGCTTGGATTGATGCCAAATATTAGTAGTTAAAACAGTCAACTAATGCAAGTGAATTGACCATTTTGTATTAAATTATTTCAATTCGTGTTTTATCTTTAACAAGTGTGTGTTTTACCAGCTACATACAGTATATTGGGGCAAAAAAGTATTTAGTCAGCCACCGATTGTGCAAGATCTCCCACTTAAAATGATGACAGAGGTCTGTAATTTTCATCATAGGTACACTTCAACTGTGAGAGTCAGAATGTGAAAAAAGAATGCAGAAATTCAAATTGTAGGAATTTTAAAGAATTTATTTGTAAATTATGGTGGAAAATAAGTATTTGGTCAACCATTCAAAGCTCTCACTGTCGGAAGGAGGTTTTGGCTCAATATCTCACGATACATGGCCCCATTCATTCCTTCCTTAACACGGATCAATCGTCCTGTCCCCTCAGCAGAAAAACAGCCCCAAAGCATGATGTTTCCACCCCCATGCTTCACAGTAGATATGGTGTTCTTGGGATGCAACTTAGTGTTCTTCTTCCTCCAAACACGACAAGTTGAATTTATACTAAAAAGTTCTATTTTTGGTTTCATCTGACCACATGACATTCTCCCAATCCTCTGCTGTATCATCCATGTATCCATGTTGGTATAAACTCAACTCGTCATGTTTGGAGGAAGAAGAATACTGAGTTGCATCCCAAGAACACCATACCTACTGTGAAGCATGGGGGTGGAAACATCATGCTTTGGCGCTGTTTTTCTGCTAAGGGGACAGGACGATTGATCCGTGTTAAAGAAAGAATGAATGGGGCCATGTATCGTGAGATTTTGAGCCAAAACCTCCTTCCATCAGTGAGAGCTTTGAATGGTTGACCAAATACTTATGTTACACCATAATTTACAAATAAATTCTTTGAAATTCCTACAATGTGAATTCCTTGATTTTTTGTTCACAATCTGTCTCTCACAGTTGAAGTGTACCTATGATGAAAATTACAGACCTCTGTCATCATTTGAAGTGGGAGAACTTGCACAATCGGTGACCGACTAAATACTTTTTTGCCCTACTGTAGCTTATTTGGGTACTTTTATTCCATAATTTTGTTTTTGGTACTTACTAATAATTGTATTTTTTTAAAGCACATACCAGGAGTGGCGAACATGAATCATGAAGCATTTAATATAAAGTAAATAAAGTGTTTTTATTATATTCTAATCTAATCCTTGATTATGGCACACTATATGTAATATGGAAAATTGTAAATCGTTCTCAGAGTGCAACGAGAAACGCCCAATGTGTTCAGTGCCCTTTAAAGGGGAATATTATCACCAGACCTATGTAAGCGTCAATATATACCTTGATGTTGCAGAAAAAAGACCATATTTTCTTTTAACCGATTTCCGAACTCTAAATGGGTGAATTTTGGCGAATTAAACGCCTTCCTATCATTTGCTCTCGGCGCGATGACGTCAAAACGTGACGTCACCTAGGTAGTCAACCGCCATTTTCTCAAACACATTACACGCAGCAAGTCAAATCAGCTCTGTTATTTTCCGTTTTTTCGACTATTGTACCGTACCTTGGAGACATCATGCCTCGTCGGTGTGTTGTCGGAGGGTGTAACAACACGATCAGGGACGGATTCAAGTTGATTTACGTAGAATATGCGTCGATTAGCACGGCATGCTAATCGTTTGGTCTGCACATTTTACCGGCGATGCTAAGGCAGACATGGCACAGAGATGTCTGAATATCCTGCAGATGCATTTCCAACGATAAAGTCAACGAAATCACAAAGGTGAGTTTTGTTGATATTATTGACTTATGTGCTAATCAGACATATTTGGTCGCGGCATGACTGCCAGCTAATCGATGCTAACATGCTATTTAGGCTAGCTGTATGTACATTTGTAGCTATATTTGCATCCAGCGTTTCCCTCCACCCACATTTAATGCCAAACAAACACTTACCAATCGACAGATTTAAGTTGCTCCAGTGTCAATACGAAAGTCCCGATCGTCTGGTCTGCACATTTTACCGGCGATGCTAAGGCAGACATGGCCGAATAGCGTCAATAGCTTCAGTTTCTTTTTCAATTTCGTTTTCGCGATCTGCCTCCATACTCCAACCATCCGTTTCAATACATGTGTAATCTGTTGAATCGCTTAAGCCGCTGAAATCCGAGTCTAAATCTGAGCTAATGTTGCTATATCTTGCTGTGCTATCAGCCATGTTTGTTTGTATTGGCATCACTGGATGACGTCACAGGAAAATGGACGGTGGCTTCACAGATAGCGAAAATCGGGCATTTTAAAGCCTTTTTTCGGGATATTCCATGAAGGGTAAAATTTGAAAAAAACTTCGAAAAATAAAATAAGCCACTGGGAACTGATTTTTATTGGTTTTAACCCTTCTGAAATTGTGATAATGTTCCCCTTTAATTTATATTTTAACTTTCTACAATTGTTCTTTGAGTGCAATAAAAAAAATATGTTTATTCAGCTAACTTCCGCAGCTAGTGGGTCCATGAAGATGACTTCTGTTTTGTCTGATCATCCGTTTTACTACCGTGTTACAGGTATCATATGGAAATAATTAAGGTATGTAAATAAACATTTACAGAATTGTCTGTATAAATAACTAATTTCGCAACATTTTAATACCTGTGACTTATAGTGCGGCTAGGATATGGTTGGGAACATTTTTTTTTCCCTGGAATTTAGTGGGTGCGGCTTATTTAGTCCGGAAAATGAGGTAATCTATATCTGAGCATTCGTTCAGAATCGTCCACTTTCAATTTAGGATTCATCGGAGTATCGATCGTTATTCCCACTTCTAATGAGATTCATAGATAAAGTCTGTAAAAGTTAACACCTAAAAGGAACCATGTAGACACGAAAGGTGAAATGAAAAATATTCAACATTTATAAGGTCAAATTCAGCCAATTTGGTGAAATTTCCAAAAATTATTTTCATGTCCAAAAGAAGTTTCTCATGTTGCCTCTAAAGCACCTGCTACAAGAGTATACACAGGATTTGACCGTTTCCTAACCCGTCCAGTTAATGCAAGCTCGGGTTCTCAGGGAGGTCAACACAGGGGGCAGCCAATCTGAGCGCCTCCACTGTGATGCGGCGGCCATATTGATTAAGGAACATCGAGATGCGCGGCTTTTGCTGCACGGGCAGGTCAGAATGTCAATTGACTTCTGCTGCATTCTGTGAACAGCCATGTCAGTTGGGATCAATGTGACGGCGAGAAGAGTTTGGGTACTGTTCCTCCTGGAAGACAAGCAGGTGTACCTTTTTACAGTTTATCTGAAGACTCCGTTAATGACCTGGGCCCAAACAAACGCATGCTTAGTATTGACAGGGTACTTACAGTTTCCCTAAAAGAACAGCTCCTTCCCCAGCAGGAACAAGACATTGATACAACGTTGATTATACCCACTTGTGCTTTAAAACTGACAGCAAGAATCATGTCTAACGTTGGATCCTTGGTTGTTGGTAGAAAAATGACCAAATTTCATTGGTCAAATCAACTTCACAACCAGACATTGAATAAACGTCGTCAAAATTCATTTTGTTCCTAAGTTGTATTTTTGTATTGTAGAATATTGGTTGGGAAAGGACCAAAATTCAATGGTCAAATCAACGTCACAAGCTGACATTGATTAAACGTCATCAGTCAAAAAGCATGTTGTCTCAACGTTGTTTGTGTGGTCGAATATTGGTTGGGAAATGACTAAAATTCAATGGTTGTTTGTGTGGTCGAATATTGGTTGGGAAATGACTAAAATTCAATGGTCAAATCCACCTCACAACCTGACATTGAATAAACGTTGTCAAAAGAACGTTGATTCGACGTTGTGTTTGTGTTGTCGAATTTTGGTTGGGAAATGACCAAAATTCAATGGTCGAATCCAACATTGATTACACGTCATCAGTCAAAAAGCATGTTGTCTCAACGTTGTGTGGTCGAATATTGGTTGGGAAATGACGAAAATTCAATGGTCAAATCAACCTCACAACCTGACATTGAATAAACGTTGTCAAAAGAACGTTGTTTCGACGTTGTTTGTGTTGTCGAATATTGGTTGGGAAAGGAACAAAATTCAATGGTCAAATCAACGTCACAAGCTGACATTGAATAAACGTTGTCAAAAGAACGTTGTTTCAACTTTGTGTACATGTTGTCGAATATTCGTTGAGAAAGGACCAAAATTCAATGGTCCAAACCAACGTCACAAGTTGACATTAAATGAACGTCATCAAAATTCATGGTATTCCAATGTTGTATTTGTGTTGTAGAAAATTGGTTGGGAGATGACAACATTTCAATGGTCAAATTAACGTCACGACCTGATGTTGAATAAACGTTGTCAAAAGAACGTTGTTTCAACTTTGTGTACATGTTGTCGAATATTGGTTGAGAAAGGACCAAAATTCAATGGTCAAATTAACCTCAGGATCCAACATTGATTAATCGCCATCAGTCAAAAAGCATGTTGTCTCAACGTTGTTTGTGTGGTCGAATATTGGTTGGGAAATTACTAAAATTCAATGGTCAAATCAACCTCACAACCTGACATTGAATAAACATTGTCAAAAGAACGTTGTTTTGACGTTGTGTTTGTGTTGTCGAATATTGGTTGGAAAATGACCAAAATTCAATGGTCAAATCAACTTCAAAACCAGGCATTGAATAAACGCCGTTAAAATTCATGTTGTTCCTAAGTTGTATTTTTGTGTTGTAGAATATTGGTTGGGAAATGACCAAAATTCAATGGTCAAATCAACCTCAGAATCCAACATTGATTAATCGTCATCAGTCAAAAAGCATGTTGTCTCAACGTTGTTTGTGTGGTCGAATATTGGTTGGGAAATGACTAAAATTCAATGGTTGTTTGTGTAGTCGAATATTGGTTGGGAAATGACTAAAATTCAATGGTCAAATCAACCTCACAACCTGACATTGAATAAACGTTGTCAAAAGAACGTTGTTTCGATGTGTTTGTGTTGTCGAATATTGGTTGGGAAAGGACCAAAATTCAATGGTCAAATCAACCTCAGAATCCGACATTGATTAAACGTCATCAGTCAAAAAACATGTTGTCTCAATGTTGTTTGTGTGGTCGAATATTGGTTGGGAAATGACTAAAATTCAATGGTTGTTTGTGTGGTCGAATATTGGTTGGGAAATGATTAAAATTCAATGGTCAAATCAACCTCACAACTTGACATTGAATAAACATTGTCAAAAGAACGTTGTTTCGACGTTGTGTTTGTGTTGTCGAATATTGGTTGGGAAATGACCAAAATTCAATGGTCAACTCAACCTCAGAATCCAACATTGATTACACGTCATCAGTCAAAAAGCATGTTGTCTCAACGTTGTTTGTGTGGTCGAATATTGGTTTGGAAATGACTAAAATTCAATGGTTGTTTGTGTGGTCGAATATTGGTTGGGAAATGACTAAAATTCAATGGTCAAATCAACCTCACGACCTGACATTGAATAAACATTGTCAAAAGAACGTTGTTTCGACGTTGTGTTTGTGTTGTCGAATATTGGTAGGGAAATGACCAAAATTCAATGGTCGAATCCAACATTGATTACACGTCATCAGTCAAAAAGCATGTTGTCTCAACGTTCTGTGGTCGAATATTGGTTGGGAAATGACGAAAATTCAATGCTCAAATCAACCTCACAACCTGACATTGAATAAACGTTGTCAAAAGAACGTTGTTTCGACGTTGTTTGTGTTGTCGAATATTGGTTGGGAAAGGAACAAAATTCAATGGTCAAATCAACGTCACAAGCTGACATTGAATAAACGTTGTCAAAAGAACGTTGTTTCAACTTTGTGTACATGTTGTCGAATATTGGTTGAGAAAGGACCAAAATTCAATGGTCCAAACCAAGGGCACAAGTTGACATTGAATAAACGTCATCAAAATTCATGTTGTTCCAATGTTGTATTTGTGTTGTAGAATATTGGTTGGGAGATGACAAAATTCAATGGTCAAATCAACCTCACAACTTGACATTGAATAAACATTGTCAAAAGAACGTTGTTTCGACGTTGTGTTTGTGTTGTCGAATATTGGTTGGGAAATGACCAAAATTCAATGGTCAACTCAACCTCAGAATCCAACATTGATTACACGTCATCAGTCAAAAAGCATGTTGTCTCAACGTTGTTTGTGTGGTTGAATATTGGTTGGGAAATGACTAAAATTCAATGGTTGTTTGTGTGGTCGAATATTGGTTGGGAAATGACTAAAATTCAATGGTCAAATCAACCTCACGACCTGACATTGAATAAACATTGTCAAAAGAACGTTGTTTCGACGTTGTGTTTGTGTTGTCGAATATTGGTAGGGAAATGACCAAAATTCAATGGTCGAATCCAACATTGATTACACGTCATCAGTCAAAAAGCATGTTGTCTCAACGTTCTGTGGTCGAATATTGGTTGGGAAATGACGAAAATTCAATGCTCAAATCAACCTCACAACCTGACATTGAATAAACGTTGTCAAAAGAACATTGTTTCGACGTTGTTTGTGTTGTCGAATATTGGTTGGGAAAGGAACAAAATTCAATGGTCAAATCAACGTCACAAGCTGACATTGAATAAACGTTGTCAAAAGAACGTTGTTTCAACTTTGTGTACATGTTGTCGAATATTGGTTGAGAAAGGACCAAAATTCAATGGTCCAAACCAAGGGCACAAGTTGACATTGAATAAACGTCATCAAAATTCATGTTGTTCCAATGTTGTATTTGTGTTGTAGAATATTGGTTGGGAGATGACAAAATTTCAATGGTCAAATTAACGTCACGACCTGATGTTGAATAAACGTTGTCAAAAGAACGTTGTTTCAACTTTGTGTACATGTTGTCGAATATTGGTTGAGAAAGGACCAAAATTCAATGGTCAAATCAACCTCAGGATCCAACATTGATTAATCGTCATCAGTCAAAAAGCATGTTGTCTCAACGTTGTTTGTGTGGTCGAATATTGGTTGGGAAATGACTAAAATTCAATGGTCAAATCAACCTCACAACCTGACATTGAATAAACATTGTCAAAAGAACGTTGTTTCGACGTTGTGTTTGTGTTGTCGAATATTGGTTGGAAAATAACCAAAATTCAATGGTCAAATCAACCTCAGAATCACACATTGATTAAACGTCATCAGTCAAAAAGCATGTTGTCTCAACGTTGTTTGTGTGGTCGAATATTGGTTGGGAAATGACTAAAATTCAATGGTCAAATCAACCTCACAACCTGACATTGAATAAACGTCAAAAGAACATTGTTTCGACGTTGTTTGTGTTGTCGAATATTGGTTGGGAAATGACTAAAATTCAATGGTCAAATCAACGTCACAAGCTGACATTGAATAAACGTTGTCAAAAGAACGTTGTTTCAACTTTGTGTACATGTTGTCGAATATTCGTTGAGAAAGGACCAAAATTCAATGGTCCAAACCAACGTCACAAGTTGACATTAAATGAACGTCATCAAAATTCATGGTATTCCAATGTTGTATTTGTGTTGTAGAAACTTGGTTGGGAGATGACAACATTTCAATGGTCAAATTAACGTCACAACCTGACGTTGAATAAACGTTGTCAAAATGCATGTTGTTCCTAAGTTTTATTTTTGTGTTATATAATATTGTTCGAGAAATGACCAAAATTCAATGGTCAAATCAACCTCAGAATCCAACATTGATTAAACGTCATCAGTCAAAAAGCATGTTTTGTCAATGTTGTGTTTGTGTTGTAGAATATTGGTTGAGAAATGACTAAAATTCAATGGTCAAATCAACCTCACAAGCTGACATTGAATAAATGTTGTCAAAATTCGTGTTTTTCCAAAGTTGTATTGGTGTTGTAGAAGATTTTTGGGGAAATTACCAAAATTCAATGGTCAAATCAAAGTCACAAGCTGACATTGAATAAACGTTGTCAGAAGAACGTTGTTTCAACTTTGTGTACATGTTGTCGAATATTGGTTGAGAAAGGACCAAAATTCAATGGTCCAAACCAAGGTCACAAGTTGACATTGAATAAACGTCATCAAAATTCATGTTGTTCCAATGGTTGTTTGTGTTGTAGAATATTGGTTGGGAGATGACAAAATTTCAATGGTCAAATTAACGTCACGACCTGATGTTGAATAAACGTTGTCAAAAGAACGTTGTTTCAACTTTGCGTACATGTTGTCGAATATTGGTTGAGAAAGGGCCAAAATTCAATGGTCCAAACCAACGTCACAAGTTGACATTGAATAAACGTCATCAAAATTCATGTTGTTCCAATGTTGTTTTTGTGTTGTAGAATATTGGTTGGGAAATGACCAAAATTCAATGGTCAAATCAACCTCAGGATCCAACATTGATTAATCGTCATCAGTCAAAAAGCATGTTGTCTCAACGTTGTTTGTGTGGTCGAATATTGGTTGGGAAATGACTAAAATTCAATGGTCAAATCAACCTCACAACCTGACATTGAATAAACATTGTCAAAAGAACGTTGTTTCGACGTTGTGTTTGTGTTGTCGAATATTGGTTGGGAAATGACCAAAATTCAATGGTCAAATCAACCTCAGAATCCAACATTGATTAAACGTCATCAGTCAAAAAGCATGTTGTCTCAACGTTGTTTGTGTGGTCGAATATTGGTTGGGAAATGACTAAAATTCAATGGTCAAATCAACCTCACAACCTGACATTGAATAAACGTCAAAAGAACATTGTTTCGACGTTGTTTGTGTTGTCGAATATTGGTTGGGAATCGACTAAAATTCAATGGTCAAATCAACGTCACAAGCTGACATTGAATAAACGTTGTCAAAAGAACGTTGTTTCAACTTTGTGTACATGTTGTCGAATATTGGTTGAGAAAGGACCAAAATTCAATGGTCCAAACCAACGTCACAAGTTGACATTGAATAAACGTCATCAAAATTCATGTTGTTCCAATGTTGTTTTTGTGTTGTAGAATATTGGTGGGGAAATGACCAAAATTCAATGGTCAAATCAACCTCAGGATCCAACATTGATTAATCGTCATCAGTCAAAAAGCATGTTGTCTCAACGTTGTTTGTGTGGTCGAATATTGGTTGGGAAATGACTAAAATTCAATGGTCAAATCAACCTCACAACCTGACATTGAATAAACATTGTCAAAAGAACGTTGTTTCGACGTTGTGTTTGTGTTGTCGAATATTGGTTGGAAAATGACCAAAATTCAATGGTCAAATCAACCTCAGAATCACACATTGATTAAACGTCATCAGTCAAAAAGCATGTTGTCTCAACGTTGTTTGTGTGGTCGAATATTGGTTGGGAAATGACTAAAATTCAATGGTCAAATCAACCTCACAACCTGACATTGAATAAACGTCAAAAGAACATTGTTTCGACGTTGTTTGTGTTGTCGAATATTGGTTGGGAAATGACTAAAATTCAATGGTCAAATCAACGTCACAAGCTGACATTGAATAAACGTTGTCAAAAGAACGTTGTTTCAACTTTGTGTACATGTTGTCGAATATTGGTTGAGAAAGGACCAAAATTCAATGGTCCAAACCAACGTCACAAGTTGACATTGAATGAACGTCATCAAAATTCATGTTGTTCCAATGTTGTATTTGTGTTGTAGAAAATTGGTTGGGAGATGACAACATTTCAATGGTCAAATTAACGTCACAACCTGACGTTGAATAAACGTTGTCAAAATGCATGTTGTTCCTAAGTTTTATTTTTGTGTTATATAATATTGTTCGAGAAATGACCAAAATTCAATGGTCAAACCAACCTCAGAATCCAACATTGATTAAACGTCATCAGTCAAAAAGCATGTTTTGTCAATGTTGTGTTTGTGTTGTAGAATATTGGTTGAGAAATGACTAAAATTCAATGGTCAAATCAACCTCACAAGATGACATTGAATAAATGTTGTCAAAATTCATGTTTTTCCAAAGTTGTATTGGTGTTGTAGAAGATTTTTTGGGAAATGACCAAAATTCAATGGTCAAATCAAAGTCACAAGCTGACATTGAATAAACGTTGTCAGAAGAACGTTGTTTCAACTTTGTGTACATGTTGTCGAATATTGGTTGAGAAAGGACCAAAATTCAATGGTCCAAACCAAGGTCACAAGTTGACATTGAATAAACGTCATCAAAATTCATGTTGTTCCAATGTTGTATTTGTGTTGTAGAAAATTGGTTGGGAGATGACAACATTTCAATGGTCAAATTAACGTCACAACCTGACGTTGAATAAACGTTGTCGAAATGCATGTTGTTCCTAAGTTGTATTTTTGTGTTATATAATATTGTTTGGGAAATGACCAAAATTCAATGGTCAAATCAACCTCCGGATCCAACATTGATTAAACGTCATCAGTCAAAAAGCATGTTTTATCAATGTTGTGTTTGTGTTGTTGAATATTGGTTGGGAAATGACCAAAATTCAATGGTCAAATCAATGTCACAACCTGACATTGAATGAACGTCAGTAAAAAGAATTTTGCTTCAACGTTGTGTCTGAGTTGTCGAATATTTGTTTGGAAATTACAACAATACAATGGTCAATGCGTATGAATGTGTTTTTTGTGTGTGTGTGTGTGTACATATATATACACACATATATTTGAATCTATTCAATTTGTAAGTAGCAACAAGATTCAGAAACTAATCACAAGTTAATGAAGCGCTTACTTAGTCAACAGCCATACATGTCACACTAAGGGTGGACGTATGAACAACGCCAACACTGTCATAAATATGTGCCATATAGTGAAACCACACTAAACAACAATGACAAACACATTTTGGGAGAATATTTGCACCGCAAAACAACATAAACACAAAAAAACAAATTCCCAGAATTCCTTGCAGCACCAACTCTTCTGTGACGCTTGAACATATACAAACGCCATTGGTGGGTCTACACCTAACATCCACTGTGATGATACCAAGTATTGGAGCATATCTAGTCGATACTACTATGATTACATTGACATTTTTTGAAATCACAACATCTGCTTTTGTTTTTTAAAAATATATATTATGTTTATAAACTCAGGTAATATGTCCTGGATACATGAGGACATTGAATTTGACCAATGTCGGATCCTACTTGGTATCGGATTGATACCTGAATTTGTGGTGTCATCTAAAACTAATGTTAAGTATCCAAACAACAGAAGAATATGTGATTATTACATTTTAACAGAAGTGTAGATAGAACATGTTAAAAGATAAAGTAAGCCGATATTAACAGTAAATGAACATGTAGATTGATAATACATTTTCTACCACTTTTCCTTAATAATTTTGACAAAATAATAGAATGATAAATGACACAATATGTTACTGAATATGTCAGCAGACTAAATTAGGAGCCTTTGTTTGTTTACTTACTACTAAAAGACAAGTATGTTCACTATTTTATTTAAGGACAAACTTGCAATAAGACACATATGTTTAATGTACCTTAAGATGTTTTGTTAAAATAAAGCCAATAATGCCATTTGTTGTGGTCCCCTTCGTTTATAAAAGTACCAAAGTGTCAAAATAATTTTAGTACCGGTACCAAAATATTGGTATCGTTACAACACTATACCGAAGATAATTCATCCCGGTACTATACTAATATCGCTATACACTACAACCCTATTGCATCCATCCATTTCCCACCGCTTGTCCTGTTCGGGGTCGCAGGGGTTCTGGAGCCTATCTCAGCTGCATTCAGGCGGAAGGCGGCGTACACCCTGGACAAGTCGCTATCTCACCGCAGGGCCAACACAGATAGACAGACAACATTCACACTCACATTCTATATTTTTAAAATTTTTAATTTTCAATTTATATATTTATTAGGGTTGCGAATCGTATCGATTCAACTCGATTCTTGGGGGTAACAATACTAGTCAGAATCGATTCTTGATTCAAAACGAATATTTTAAAGTAAAATGTTTTAGTGTCCTGCGATGAGGTGGCGACTAGTCTGCCCGTTTGTAGCTGAGATAGGCTCCAGCACCCCCCCTGCGACCCCGAAGGGAATAAGCGGTAGAAAATGGATGGATGGATGGATGTTTTAGTGTCGATATACTATAACATACTTGCCAACCCTCCCGGATTTTCCGGGAGACTCCCGGAATTCAGCGCCTCTCCCGAAAACCTCACGAAATTCAGGCGGAGCTGGAGGCCACGCCCCCTCCAGCTCCATGCGGACCTGAGTGAGGACAGCCTGTTTTCACGTCCGCTTTCCCACAATATAAACAGCGTGTCTGCCCAATGATGTCATAACTGTAGAATGATCGAGGGCGAGTTCTTGGTTTCTTATGTGGGTTTATTGTGAGGCAGTTTAATTAACGTCCTCCCAGCGCGGTAACAACACACAACAACAGCAGTCACGTTTTCGTCTACCGTAAAGCAGTTCGCCTGCCGCAAACAGCAATGTTTTGACACTCTTAAACAGGACAATACTGCCATCTACTGTACATGCATATGTGACAATAACATCTACGGCTTTTAGAGAGTGCAGTGCACAACTGCGCACACAACAAGGAGACAAAGATGGAAGATTCCGGACTCTAGGGCATTTGATGAAAGCACTTTTGTGCGTGTCCCACTGCAATGCATCATCAGAGAGGGTGTTCAGCATGGTTAGAAAAATAGTGACAGAGAATAAAACAATGATGGACAATTCAACCCTTAACTCAACAATGAGTAGATGAGTGTTATGTGTGTGTATATGTGTAAATAAATGAACACTGAAATTCAAGTATTTCTTTATTTATATAAATATATATATATATATATATATATATATATATATATATATATATATATATATATAATAAATATGTATATATATATAGCTAGAATTCACTGAAAGTCAAGTATTTCTTACATACATATATATATATATATATATATATATATATACATATATATATATACATACATATAATCAACACATGGACTCAGGAACACTTCAGAAAACCACTGTCACTAAATACAGTCCGTCGCTACATCTGTAAGTGCAAGTTAAAGCTCTATGCAAAGCGAAAGCCATTTATCAACAACATCCAGAAACGCCGCCCGCTTCTCTGGGCCGGAGATCATCTAAGATGGACTGATGCAAAGTGGAAAAGTGTTCTGTGGTCTGATGAGATAACACATTTTCTGTGGCAAGTGACCACCCTAGACAGGTGGCCACTATAGACAGGTGACCAATATAGACAGGTGGCAAGTATAGACAGGTGGCAAGTATAGACAGACAGGTGGCCATTATAGACAGGTGACCATTATAGACAGGTGACCACTATAGACAGGTGACCACTATAGACAGAGGACCGCTATAGATAAGAAATACTTGACTTGATGAATTCTAGCTGTAAATATACTCCTCCCCTTCTTAACCACGCCCCCACCCCCCACCTTCCGAAATCGGAGGTCTCAAGGTTGGCAAGTATGTACCATAATACCCTTATTTTTTTCAATCAGCCGTTTAGATTAGGCGAATATTTGAAAACGGGGCAATAGATGAATTGTTTGTGTCTGCTCTAGTTTAAACTAAGGTTATTTTATACGTTTCCAGATCATATAGTCAATAGCTTTCACCATAAATAAATACGTTCGATCGATTACCGCCGAGCAGCATAAAACCCTGATTGCAACACCCTCACTTAGCATATATCGACCTGCAGTAGCGTAGCGGTGAATATCAACGCGTCTTTCTGGATAGAGTGTGGACACCTCCGATGTCAGGTCTGATGTTAAACTTATTTGTATTTCGTCAGTTACAGCAGATATCAAATTATTTGCGGTGACGGTTTGAAGAATCCAAAGTGATATTTTTACCTCCCAATTGGAATTTGAGAGACATGTGGGCTGCCAGAATGCAGGAAGTATCGGAAGTAAATGAGGCAGGCTGTCAGGGTGTAGAAAAGAAAAAAGAAATAGAAGCCCTTTATAGCTTCCTGGAAGGCACGGAACATCACTGATGTCAGATGTGTGGGAGGATTCGGGCAGATTTTTTTTTTTTTTTTTTTCCCCTTTAAATTTCACAATCCTTGTGTCTTTTCACATTGCGATCACCGGGCGCACCGAGCCGAGACATCAAATGCCGCTGCAATTCATATGCTGATGCAGCCTGCTGTATCGGCAGTGTAGGAGGACCAGGGGATTTTTATGGATTCAGATGATAGATAATGTGGGAAAGTTATGGCACGGTACGACAATAAAATCCCATCCGATGTGCTTCGGCGTATTGTTTGCAAAGTGGGCCCGTAATCAGTTGTGCTGAAACACGTATTTACCCAGAGTGCACTTGTACAATGCTGGAGTGTGGCTGGGGGGAGGTGGGAATCGGTTTGAAGTAAAAGTACATCCATTAAGATCTCTTTGTCACTTTCATTTTCAATGTTGACGGTGATGTTGCACATTGCCGGTCTTTCCTGCTGTGAGCTGCCAAATATTTTACTCCAAGTGACTGCCTGTGCTTTTATCGAATCAGGCCTGCTTCACTGATGCAAGAGGGGATCGATAAAAAATACTTTATTGCTCCTGTACATCGCTCTACTGGTTGTATGACTAAGGTTTCTACTGTAGGTACAACACCTGCGTCTGCCGGCAATTGGGCCTAAGCGTGGTGGATGAATTCTCGCAAATTCGGATTCGTGTTTATAAATGGAATGTGTTCGTAGTTAGCATAGAAAAACCTGTTTACTACCTTCCATATAAAGTTTTTAACATCAATAGATGTAAAATTACACCCATGTCCCGTATTTTCAGTATTTAAGTTCATATCGAGCAACATAATTATAGAAAACAAGACAAAAAATTCAAATTTTTTTAATCATTTGTACTCAACGGTACCAATTTTCAGTACTTTGTCTTTTTTTGATATATAAATATTAATTTGTCTAATGATTAAACTTATTTTCATTAAACATTTAACAGTGACATATTATGATAACTGTCTTGTAAAAAAAAATTCTCACACTTTTGAGTCTCATTTGCAAGTATTACATAACTTTAGTGTTTGTTCATGGGTTAGTAAATATTAATTTGTTCATGGATAAAACTTTTTTTTTCATTTAACATTTAATAGTGACAGGTTATGATAACTCTGCCTATATCTTGTTTTCTTACACTTCTGAATCTCATTTGCAAGTTTTATATAACTTTTGTGTTTGTTCATGTGTTAGTTAATAAATATGAATTTGTCTAATGATGAAATTTTTTTATTAATTTAACATTTGTCACTGACTGATTATGATAACTCTAATTATATCTTGTTTTGTAACACTTCTGAGTGTCATTTTAAAGTAATACTTAACGTTTGTGTTTGTTCATGTGTTAGTTAATAACTATTAATTTGTCTAATGATGAAACTTTTTAATTTATTTAACATTTATCATTGACTGATTATGATAACTCTAATTATATCTTGTTTTCTTACACTTCTGAATGTCATTTACAAGTTTGACATAACTTTTGTGTCTGTTCATGTGTTAGTTAATAAATATTAATTTGTCTAATGATGAAACTTTTTTATTTTTTTGAACATTTATCACTGACTGATTATGATAACTCTAATTATATCTTGTTTTGTTACACTTCTGAGTGTCATTTGCAAGTAGTACATAACATTTGTGTTTGTTCATGTGATAATACATATTCATTTGTCTTATGACAAAACTTTTTTTTCATTTATCATTTAACAGTGACACATTATGATAACTCTGCTTATAACTTGTTTTCTTACACTTCTGAGTCTCATTTGCAAGTATTATATACTCAATTTTGCATGCAGTTGCAATTCCAAGACATGTTATAGTCGTATTTAGGAAGTTGTCTTTGCCATTAAATTTAATCCGCCAGCCTTGGCTTTTGTTAAGTCCTACAAAGTGTTAATACTGTAAGTATACGTGTCTTAGTTATAGTTTTAATTACCAGATTAAGAGGTGATGAATTTGCCATGTCAAATCATGTAAATGGCATAGCCAATGTAAAATAATATTGAATGAGTGTGCAGTTTGGAAAAGTGGAATCCCTACTGTACGTTTGGGCGTTTCCTATTAGGCATGCTTGCTTTTTCGACATGGAAAAATGCAACATTACCTAGAGCAGGGTTCGGCAACCTTTACCGCTCAAAGAGCCATTTTGACCCGTTTCACAAAATAAAGAAAATAATGGGAGCCACAAGCCTCTTGAAATTTATAACGAAATAACAATGTATACAGAGTTTAGTTTTTTTTGCTTTGTGCTATGTATAAACCAGGGGTCTCAAACACGCGTCCCACAATTAAATGTGAAGATTTGATGTTAGTGCGGCCAGTTACTTTTATATGACTGCCCCTTATTAGCATCACGCATACAATTCCTCCCGATTTGTCTGGGAGACTAGCGGGTTTTAGAGTGACTATTCCGTCGGACGTCTGCTGAGTAAAACTCATTCTACAAATATAAGGGCGTGCTACGATGGCGCTGTATTTAATGCCCTCCACTATTTTTACAAACAGCTTACCAGTCAGGGCATGTGTTGTATGTAGCTTCTGCAGACGGACACACGTGACCGCAAGGCATTCTTGTTCAACTGCCATACAGGTCACACTGAGGGTGCCAGTTTAAACAACTTTAACACTGTTAAAAATATGCGCCACACCACTCAAGAATTACAAATACATTTCGAGAAAAACCTCCGCACTGTAACACAACTTAAACACAACATAACAAATACCCAGAATCCCATGCGACCCTGACTCTTCCAGGCCACATTATACACCCTACACCCTCCTGCGTCGGTTGAGGTGGGCGGGGTTGGGGGAGGTCGGGGTGTATAATGTAGCCTGGAAGAGTCAGGGCTGCATGGGATTCTGGGTTTTTGTAATGTTGTGTTTATGTTGTTTTACAGTGCGGATGTTTTCCCAAATTTGTGTTTGTCACTCTTGTTTGGTGTGGGTTCACAGTGTGACGCATATTAGTAAGAGTGTTAAAGTTCTTTATAACCCTCAGTGTAACCTGCATTGCTGTTGAACAAGTATGGCTTGTAATCGCTTGAGGACTGTAATTAACGTTTCACATAATATGTGACCGGCCGGCACGCACATAGTGTCGTGTAATAGCGGGCACAACTACATGTATTAGAAGATGTTATGGAGACTGCCATCACGGCCCGTCCCTCAATGTTGCTGTCCGAGTGAAAATCGCAATATGCAAACCTCAGACAATTTTAGGGAAAGGCACTGAGGTCAGAAATCTCCCCGTAAATTCGGGAAGGTCGGCAGGTTTACAACTGAGCCACACCAGAATGGTCAAAGAGCTGCATGCGGCTCCGGAGCCGCGGGTTGCCGACACCTGACCTAGAGGAAGTCTGACGTGTTCCGTTTTGAGTGCTGCTTGTGTGATTGTTTCCCCACTATGTCTTTGGGCTGGTGATGACCAGTATCCAACAGGACAGGCAACAAAGGTATCAAAAACTGGTTGGATTTCATGTGAATGGGTACACTGATTTGTACAGATTTTGGTACACATCGACAAGTTTGATGCATCTAAGACATCAAGATGACCTAATTTAGGCCAAAAATACGTAAAAATTTGAAATGCGAAGTTGCATTTAGACTTCCCAGCAGAACAATAGGTACTGCCACACATAGGACTGTCACAGAAAATTAGAATATTGTGATAAAGTCCTTTTATTTTCTGTAATGCAACCAAAAACATGAAAATGTCATAAATTCTGGATTCATTACACATCAACTGAAATATTGCAGGCCTTTAATTTTTTTAATATTGCTGATTATGCCAGACAGCTTAAGAAAACTCAAAAATCATATTTCAAAAAATCTGAATATTTCCTCAGACCAAGTAAAAAAAAAGATTTATAACAGCAAAACAAAATCAAACATTTGAAAATGTCAATTAATGCACTCAGTACTTGGTTTGGGAATCCTTTTGCACGGATTACCGCATCAATGCGGCGTGGCATGGAGGCAGTCAGCCTGTGGCATTGCTGAGGTGTTATGGATGCCCAGGATGCTTCAACAGCGGCCTTCAAGTCCAGAGTCAATGCAGTTGCGTACCAAGAGATTTTATAGCACTACATGCTTCCATCTGTTGAAAAGCTCTTTGGAGATGATGATTTCATTTTCCAGCATGATCTGGCACCTGCCTACAGTGCCAAAACCACCTGTAACTGGTGTACTGACCATGGCATTACTGTCCTCGATTGGCCTGCCAACTCCCCTGACCTGAACCCCAAAGAGAATTTTTGGCGTATTGTGAAGAAGAAGCTGAAAGACACCAGACCCAATAATGTAAATGAGCTAAAGGCCGCTATTGAAGCATCCTGGGCATCCATAACACCTCAGCAATGCCACAGGCTGATAGCCTCCATGCCACGCTGCATTGATGCAGTAATCCGTGCAAAAGGATTCCCAACCAAGTACTGAGTGCATTAATTGACATTTTCAAATGTTTGATTTTGTTTTGCGGTTTAAAGGGGAACATTATCACCAAACCTATGCAAGCGTCAATATATACCTTGATGTTGCAGAAAAAAGACTATGTATTTTTTTAACCGATTTCCGAACTCTAAATGGGTGACTTTAGGTAAATTAAACGCCTTACTGTTTATCGGTCTTTTAGCGATGACGTCAGAACGTGACGTCACCGAGGTAACACACCCGCCATATTCATTTTCAACACATTGCAAACACCGGGTCTCAGCTCTGTTATTTTCCGTTTTTTCGACTATTTTTTGGAACCTTGGAGACATCATGCCTCGTCGGTGTGTTGTCGGAGGGTGTAACAACAGTAACAGGGAGGGATTCAAGTTGCACCACTGGCAAGAAATCTTCCGCCAGACCCCCATTGAATTTGCCAGAGTGTCTGCACATTTGACCGGCGATGCTAAGACAGACATGGGACAGAGATGTTTGGATAACCTGCAGATGCAATTGCAACGATTAAGTAATCAAAATCACAAAGGTGAGTTTTGTTGATGTTGTTGACTTATGTGCTAATCAGACATATTTGGTCACGGCATGACTGCCAGCTAATCGATGCTAACATGCTATGCTAATCGATGCTAACATGCTATTTACGCTAGCTGTATGTACATTTGAAACTAGATACCCACATTTAATGCGAAACAAACACTTACCAATCGACAGATTTAAGTTGCTCCAGTGTCCCAAGATGCGAAAGTCCTGATCGTTTGGTCCGCACGTTTTACCGGCGATGCTAATAGGGCAGCCATGCTATGGGCCACTTCATTAGGTACACCCATTTTATGGCCGAATAGCGTCAATAGCTATTCGCTCAATAGCTTCAATTTCTTCTTCAATTTCGTTTTCGCTATCTGCCTCCATACTCTGACCATCTGTTTCAATACATGCGTAATCTGTCGAATCGCTTAAACCACTGAAATCCGAGTCTGAATCCGAGCGAATGTCGCTTAATCTTGCTGTGCTAACCGCCGTATTGTTTGTATCAGGATGCAATGTATGAAGTCACAGAGAAATGGACAGTCGCATCGCAAATAGCGAAAATCAAGAACTTTAAAGCTTTTTTTAGGGATAGTCCGGAAGATGTAAAATTTTGAAAAAAACTTCGAAAAATAAAACAAGCCACTGGGAACTGATTTTTATTGTTTTTAACCCTTTTGAAATTGTGATAATGTTCCCCTTTAAATCTTTTTATTTTACTTGGTCTGAGGAAATATTTAAATTTTTGGAGATAGGATTTTTGAGTTTTCTTAAGCTGTATGCCATACTCAGCAACATTAAAATAATAAAAGACTTTCAATATTTCAGTTGATGTGTAATGAATCCAGAATGTATGACATTTTCATGTTTTTAGTTGCATTACAGAAAATAAAGGACTTCATCACAATATTCAAATTTTTTGAGACAGTCCTGTAATCTATGTCCATATTTTGCATGAAGATGATGAGACTCTCATCAAGCATCTCTTGTTAGATTCCCACCAAGAAATGCAGCAGACATTGAATAAAAAGAGACGGCTTTTCCATTAGCCATCCGGTATGGCTTTTATAAAGATGTTAGTGAACCCTGCAGAAATGAAACCGGACGCAAACATAAGAGGAAAGGTTCAAATGAGTCATTAGACGTTAAAAGTTCTGATTGCTTTGTTCGTCGTGTCAACCAGGTGAAGCACCATTTAAGATGAAGTTACAGCCATACACCTTTTGATGCACTTTGCGTACCATAATAGGCACTGCGGGAATAATGCTTATAATTAAAGTCACCCAAGGCCATAATGTCTGAGTCTAGTCTTCAAAACACCCACACACTATATTTTATATACATGTAAAAAGCTGGCAATTATATGGCTTATGTTTTTTGCCTTTTAAGTTTGCTGCTTTAAGTCTTGCTATTTTACCCCAAATGCGACTCAGAATTAGAGCTTGACCGATTATTGTAGTGGAGGATATGTACATAGGCCCTTTTTTTCTTAGCTCCAAAAAACTACACCAGCAAATACAATACTGGGTTTCCCCTTAATGTATTTGATCGTGATGGTGCGCCCCACAGCAAAATATTAGCCGCCACGCCTAAAAATGTAGTTGTTTTTTTTTTACGTTAAAAAAATAAATAAATAGAAGAATGTAATGTATTATAGCGTCCAGAAGAAGACACACACAGGCTCAAGTCCAACAAGTATTCCACTGTGTTTTACCCCCAGACACACAGCAACACTTCCTCAAGTTCAAGACCATAGGAAATAATAACATACACAAAACATACATACTTCCGAATGTCAGTGCCTCTCCTGAAAATCTCCCGGGAAAACCATTCTCCTGAAATTCTCCCACTTTTCCTCCATATAAACAGTGTGTCACGTTATAGCATCTACGGCTTTTTGAGCTCAGAGCCCAACTGCACACACAACAAGAAGGAAACTATTATATGTCACTGTTATCCATAGGTTTATCTATAACCCATAAAGTAGGCGGACACAGAGCTATTTCTCGGCGTGTGTTTATTCCAGCCGGCACGTTAATACACTGACACACAACATCCGGATTCCCGTCATGCATTGCTTCAAAACTATGGCAAGTAGTAATGTCCCAAAAAAAAGATAGTGACAGAGAATAGAACGAGGATGGCAAATTCAACCCTAAACTCACTCCTTTCCTGCAAATTAAATTTCGCAGATTCTGTCCATACCTATGCTCCTTCAAAAGCTGTGCTACTGGCTGCAAAGCATTGCACTTTCAAATACAACAATGAGTAGAGAGGAGTGTTATGTGTGTGTAAATAAATGAACACTGAAATTCAAGTATTTCTTATATATATTTAAGTATTCAAATTCAAGTATTTCTTTTATATATATATATATATATATATATATATATATATATATATATATATATATATATATATATATACATATATATATATATATATATATTTATATATATATATATATGTGTATATATATATATATATATATATATATATATATATATATATATATCTCAATCAATCAATGTTTACTTATATAGCCCTAAATCACTAGTGTCTCAAAGGGCTGCACAAACCACAACACAAACCACTACGACATCCTCGGTAGGCCCACATAAGGGCAAGGAAAACTCACACCCAGTAATAAGAAATACTTGAATTTCTAGCTAGAATTCACTGAAATTCAAGTATTTCTTATATATATATATATATATATATATATATATATATATATATATATATATATATATATATATATATATATATATATATATATATATATACATACATATATATAAAAGAAATACTTGAATTTCAGTGAATTCTAGCTAGAAATATACTCCTACCCCTTAGGGGGAGGAGGCAAAGAGGGTCTTGGTAGGCAGGCGAGCAGTCGGTGGCTGGAGAGAAGCAACGAGGTCCGAGTGAGGATCGAAGATCGGGGAAAGCAGTCCAAAGTTCGAGATACACAATTCAAGCAGACTGAACAGGGAGGGTACTGATTAACACCATGTGCGCTGATTGCTGATAGTCTGTAGCTTCTCTTTGTGTGGACGTGAAGTGACTGGCGCGTGCCAGATTTTGGACATTGGCGGGCCATATCTGGTCTGCGGGTTGGAGTTTGGGGACCACTGTATTAATTCCATAAATCTACAACGTTACGGACATGTTGTAAAGAAAATTTAAAAAATGTGACGTATCATTTTGAGATTGTATAAATATTCAAATAAAACCAATTTGAAGCAGAAGCATGATCCACTTTAAGGAACTGTTCAAACTAAAAGTGTTTGCAAATTACAAGGAAGAATAATAATGGTAAATGTCTTGAACGTGACAAAAATATTATTTATCTCATCATAAATGACTTACCTAGTTATGAAGAAAACGGTGGTATATACACTACAATGATTCTTAATGTGTGACATGTTTGGAATGTGTACAAACCAAGTACAGGAAGTGAACATATGTACAAACCCCGTTGCCATATGAGTTGGGAAATTGTGTTAGATGTAAATGTAAACAGAATACAATGATTTGCAAATTATTTTCAACCCATAATCAGTTGAATATGCTACAAAGACAAGATATTTGATGTTCAAACTCATAAACTTTATTTTTTTTTTGCAAATAATAATTTACTTAAAATTTCATGGCTGCAACACATGCTAAAGTAGTTGGGAAAGGGCATGTTCACATCTGTGTTACATCACCTTTTCTTTTAACAACACTCAATAAACGTTTGGGAACTGAGGAAACTAATTGTTGAAGCTTTGAAAGTGGAATTCTTTCCCATTCTTGTTTTATGTAGAGCTTCAGTCGTTCAACAGTCCAGGGTCTCCACTGTCCTATTTTACGCTTCATAATGTGCCACACATTTTCGATGGGAGACAGGTCTGGACTGCGGGGGGGCCAGGAAAGTACCCGCACTCTTTTACTACGAAGCCACGCTGTTGTAACACGTGGCTTGGCATTGTCTTGCTAAAATAAGCAGGGGCGTCCACGGTAACGTTGCTTGGATGACAACATATGTTGCTCCAAAACCTGTATGTACCTTTTAGCATTAATGGTCCCTTCACAGATGTGTAAGTTACCCATGCCTTGGGCACTAATGTACCCCCATACCATCACAGATGCTGGCTTTTGAACTTTGCGCCTATAACAATCCGGATGGTTATTTTCCTCTTTGTTCCGGAGGACACCACGTCCGCAGTTTCCGAATAAAATTTGAAATGTGGACTCCTCAGACCACAGAACACCTTTCCACTTTGCATCAGTCCATCTTAGATGAGCTCGGGCCCAGCCAAGCCCGCGGCGTTTCAGGGTGTTGTTGTTAAATGGGTTTGGCTTTGCATAGTAGAGTTTTAACTTGCACTTACAGATGTAGCGACCAACTGTAGTTACTGACAGTGGTTTTATGAAGTGTTCCTGAGCCCATGTGGTGATACCCTTTACACACTGATGTCGGTTTTCGATGCAGTACCGCCTGAGGGATCAAATGTCTATAATATCATCGCTTACGTGCAGTGATTTCTCCAGATTCTCTGAACCTTTTCATGATCTTATGAACCGTATGTGGTAGAATCCCTAAATTCCTTGCAATAGCTCGTTGAGAAATGTTCTTAAACTGTTCGACAATTTGCTTACAAAATGGTGACCTTTGGCCTTTATCAGTATTTATTGCCACCTTTCCCAACTTCTTTGTCACGTGTTGCTGGCATCAAATTCTAAAGTTAATGATTATTTGCAAAAAATTAAAAAAATGTTTATCAGTTTTAACATCAAATGTTGTCTTTGTAGCATATTCAACTGAATATGGGTTGAAAATGATTTGCAAATCATTGTATTCCGTTTATATTTACATCTAACACAATTTACCAAGCCAAATGGAAACGGGGTTTGTATAAGTCATTGATATGAAATGGATAAGGGGTCGGATTAAATAGGCGTTGCTTGGACATGTAAAGAAAATGAAAACGTGTCGTATCATTTTGAAACGATAAATACTGTATTTCCTTGAATAGCCGCCGGGGCGCTAATTAATTTAAAACCTCTTCTCACTCCTGCGCTTATTCAAGGTATTCGGTAAAAGTAAGCAGGCGCTAATAATTTTTAAACCTTTTCTCACCCCCGCGATTACCAATGGCATGCAGTAAAAAATTGAGTGTGATTTAAAAAAATTAAAATCCTAAAAAATTATTCCGCGGCCCGGTGGTTGGGGTCCACTGCTCTACAACATGTCATCACGCCCACCTTTACACCTTGCTATCTGCGTTCCGGTCGGACGCATGCATTTCGCTGCTTCTCATACGAGATTGCAATGCATACTTGGTCAACAACCATACCTTTTACACTGATGGTTGTGATATAAACAACTTTAACACTCTTACTAATATGCGCCACACTCTGTGAACTCACACCAAACACATTTCTGGAGAACATTGGCTCTGTAACACATTATAAACTCAACATAATAATTACCCAGAATGCCAAGCATCCATGACTATTGGCTATATTATACATGCGCCCCCCAACCCCGCCCACCTCAACCGACGCACGGAGAGGGGGAAGGGGGGCGTTGTTTGGTGCTAGATATAAGCAGTAAGAGTCATGGATGCATTGCATTCTGTATAAGTGTTATGTTGCGTTTATAATGTGTTACAGAGCCGATGTTCTCCAGAAATGTGTTTGGTGTGGGTTCACAGAGTGTGGCGCATATTAGTAAGAGTGTTAAAGTTGTTTATATCACAACCATCAGTGTGATCTGTATGGCTGTGGAACAAGACCCCTGGTTTACACATAGTAAAAGCAAAAATAAACTCCTCCACCATTTTCAAAAAGATGACAGTGGAAGGGTCATTCGTGACGGCATGAATTTGACCCGGCGGTAAAAGTAAGCATGCGCTAATAAATTTGGGCAGCGAGTTTGACCCGGCAGTAGTTTAAGGCAGGCGCATAATGCATGCCCGGCGGCAATTCAAGGAAATACGGTATGTTCAAATAAAACCAATTTGAATAAACTACTATACAATTGTATAAACCCGAGTAGATGGCAAGTTATTGTGAAGTAGAGATATCCCATATTTTAACCAATTTTCCCAGGAGATTTTTTCTATTTTGAAATGCAAACATTGATGATCCTCTTAGACCAGACCTGGGCAAAATACTGAACCTTTTCATGATCTTTAAGATTAAGATTTCCATTCGGCACGCCAGACGTTCTACATCATTTTTTTATACCTTTAACATCAATACTGTAGCCGCCATTAATATATGCAGTGATGTTTTTATATTACCGTAAGAATTAAACTATAGAAAGTAATTCAATGGTTGAAATGTGCATTTTTGAGTATTATATAAGTTATTACGGTAATCTACGTCACGGCAGCTCATACTAGGAAAGGCATAAAAGTGATAATATATCATATTGTAGGTGTTTATTACACTTTGCATTCATATTTTGCTGTTTGTTTTATTATTCTTGTGTTTTGCTTGATTATAAAAGATACACAACTATCGAGGAGCTGGTCTGAGAAGTATAAGAGGAGCAATATTCATATGTTGTTAATATTCAGTGTTTTATGGTTCATAGTTAATATTATAAATCCCACTTTCTTTATTTTAGTGTACATTTTGGGTTTCCTAGCAGTATAAAACTGAAACATTTTATTCCATTTCTTTCAGGTGGTTTTGATTGACTGATTGAAACTTTTATTAGTATTTTGTACAGTACAATTGTCCACTAAACGGTAACACCCGAATAAGTTCTTCAACTTGTTTAAGTCACGGTCCACTTAAATCAATTCATGGTCTGTCATAACTTTTTTTTAGAATTCTATGTTTATTTTTATTCTATTGTAAACAAACGCCATTGGTGGATCTACACATGACATCCACTGTAATGATACCAAGTACAGTAGCGTATCTAGTCGATAGTACTATGATTACGTCGATGTTAACAACTTCTTTCTTTTAAAAAACAATGTCTATTATGTTTATAAACTCAGGAAAT
The DNA here is from genome assembly GCF_033978795.1 of Nerophis ophidion. Lineage (NCBI taxonomy): Eukaryota > Metazoa > Chordata > Actinopteri > Syngnathiformes > Syngnathidae > Nerophis > Nerophis ophidion. The sequence continues at coordinate 26,028,396 of NC_084637.1, forward strand.
ATGTCCCCGAATACATGAGGACTTTGAATATGACCAATGTATGATCCTTTAACTACTTGTTATCGGATCGATACCTAAATTTGTGGTATTATCCAAAACTAATGTAAAGAATCAAACAACAGAAAAATAAGTGATTATAACATTTTAACAGAAGTGTAGACGGAACATGTTAACAGTAAATGAGCAAGTAGATTAATAATCCATTTTCTACCACGTCCTTAATAATAAAAAATAAAATAACAATGGAAAATGACATAATATGTTACTGCATACGTCAGCAGACTAATTAGGAGCCTTTGTTTGTTTACTTCCTACTAAAAGACAAGTTGTCATGTATGTTCACTATTTTATTTAAGGACAATTTTACAATAATAAACATATGTTTAATGTACCCTAAGATTGTTTGTTAAAATAAAGCCAATAATGACACGATCCGCTCCTTGGATCATGGCATATTCTTCTTTTGCTCTGTTAATTGACTTCCTTAGTTCCTGGTGGCACTTCCTGTTTTGTCACGTTTCCATAGCTACGCATTTAGTGTCACCGGCCTTGTGTTTTCGACGCGCATCTGCCTCCTGATTTCTGTCCCTATTCAAGCCTGTCTTTGTTGGTCATTCGCTCTCCCAGTCTAATTTGCTTTTGATGCGACAGGCGACGTCGCTATCCCGCATTGTGGTAAATACCTTTTGAACTCGTTAGCTTCCACGCTATTCGTTTATTTCCCTAGCTCACATGCTACCGTATTTTGTTCCTTCTAGCTCACATGCTAGTTCTGTTGGTTTTGTCTATAGTGCCTTCGTGCAAGTGTTTTTGTTCTTAGTCTGTTTTATAGTAGAAATAAATCTTCAGTTCTTACCTTCACACTGTGTCCTTATCCGACTGCATGTGGAGATAACAAACACGCACCACGATGCCAGCAAATAGTCACAAATAATGCATTTTTTTGTGGTCCTCTTTATCTAGAATGGTACCGAAAAGTATCAAAATAATTTTTGGGTATCGGGACACCACTAATCTCTACTTAAAACAGCTCTGGTGGATCAAACTTTATACTTCCATTTGAAATAAAACTTGGACTAATGACGGATTCAAATTATTGCCGTGCTCGGCTGCGTTGTATCCATCGTATAAATGAGCATGGCCGCGTTTTATTGAGGAGGGATTTCGTGCGGCGTTTATTGAAAAGTTTATCCGCAGAGCTCTGTTGAGGGTTTAGTGGCTCCACGTTTTGACAAAAATATCACCACTAAAAGGCAACTTGGTCTCGCAACGCTGCCCTCCGTGTGTGGGAGCGCCATCGGGATCAGCCATCCGGGGGACGCTTTTCGCTTTTACCGAGCGCGGCTGAAAGACGGGGGGGGGTTGGGTCAGGCGCCAGGCCGTGGTACACACAACAGTGCAGGGGTCAAAGCCATCAAATGGTTGCAGCCACCCGGCGAGGCCCGTTCCCTGACATTTCGGGGCTTGTGGGTTCCTGCGATAACATTAGAAAGATTCGGCGGCGGGGGCCGTGCCGTAGTCAGGCAACAGCGCCGCGGCGTCGTTCTTGGTCTCAAACCGTCAGAGACGACACCGAGGTTATTTAAAGGAGGATGATTAATGCGTTGGGAAAGGCCAAACACCTGCCCCCGCCACACACCCTCCCCACTGTGTGCTATGCAGGATGTGCACGCGCACATATAAATATGTTCATTTACATCTGTTCACACTTGTGTGCACACCTCCTGTTAACGACGTGTGTGTGTGTGTGTGTGTGTGTGTGAGGACAATGCGCTGACTGGGCCGGTGCGCTGGCAATTAGAAAAACCACCAGTGGCAAGGAGCACATTAATCATGTTCCGCAGCTGAAAGAAAGAAATGGGGCGGAGATAGGGGGGGGGGGGCGAGAAGTGGTGGGGCGGAAGAAGAATAATGAGCGAGCGCGTCTGAGGTACTCAGCTGTTCTCTTGCTTTGTTTGGGCTGACTGGATTTTGGAGGCATTCATGAATAAGAAGGGTCCCGACAATAGGAGCCAACCTAGATGATCTGCGGGCTCCACAGTCCAAGGTGGGCTCCAAGCGCCACTGTTCTGTTGATCTGCCATTTAAAGTCTCGTGTTTGTTCGTCAAAGTCCATTAATCACTAGTTTTGCTTTACGGGGCGGCATAGCTCGGTTGGTAGAGTGGCCGTGCCAGCAACTTGAGGGCTGCAGGTTCGATTCCCGCTTGTGCCATCCTAGTTATTGCCGTTGTGTCCTTGGGCAAGACACTTTACCCACCTGCTCCCAGTGCCACCCACACTGGTTTAAATGTAACTTAGATATTGGGTGTCACCTATGTAAAGCGCTAAATATAATTCACTTCACTTCACTACATCAGGGGTCTCAAACACGCGGCCCGCGAGACGTTATTTTGCGGCCCGCACCTTAATGTGAAAATTTAATGTTGGTGCGGCCCGCGAGTTTTATATGAATGACGCTGTACAGTGTCATACTTGTATACCCTCGATTTTTCCGGGAGACTCCCAATTTTCAGTGGGGGTATTCATTCTCCCGAATTTCCCCCACACAATAATATCAAAGGGAAACCATGGAGGCACTGCCTTGAGCGTCATCTACATCAGTGGTTCTCAACCTTTTTCAGTGATGTACCCCCTGTGAAATTTTTTTCATTCAAGTACCCCCTAATCAGAGCAAAGCATTTTTGGTTGAAAAAAAGAGATAAAGAAGTAAAATAGTCATCAGTTTCTGATTTATTAAATTATATAACAGTCCAAAATATTGCTCATTTGTAGTTGTCTTTCTTTAATTATTTGGAAAAAGAGATATAAAAATAATTAAAACTTAAAAATGTTTAAAATAAACAAGTGATTCATTCATAAATAAAGATTTCTACACATAGAAGTAATCAACTTGTGGTGCCCTCTTTGGGGATTGTAATAGAGATCCATCTGGATTCATGAACTTAATTCTAAACATTTCTTCACAAAAAAATGTATCTTTAATATCAATATTTATGGAACATGTCCACAAAAAATTTAGCTGTCAACACTGAATATTGCATTGTTGCATTTCTTTTCACAGTTTATGAACTTACATTCATATTTGTTGAAGTATTATTCAATGAATATATTAATAAAGGATTTTTGAATTGTTGCTATTTTTAGAATATTTTAAAAAAATCTCACGTACCCCTTGGCCTACTTACAAGTACCCCCAGGAGTACGCGTACCCCCATTTGAGAACCACTGCTCTACATCATGTACTAACAGTGTTCCAGCCCAGCCACATGATAAATTTGGCTTTTGTAGACGCAGTATGCGACTGCAAGACATATTCGATCAACAGCCACACAGGTCACACTGAGGGTGGCCTTATAAACAACTTTAACACTGTTACAAATATGCGCCACACCGTGAACCCACACCAAACACATTTTGGGAGAACATCCGCAACGTAACACAACATAAACACAACGGAACAAATACCCAGAATCCCATGCAGCCCTAACAATTCCGGGCTACAATATACCCCCCCTGTTGTAGCCTGGAAGAGTTAGGACTGCATTGGATTCTGGGTATTTGTTATGTTGTGCTACGATGCGGATGTTCTCCCAAAATGGGGTTGTCAATCTTCTTTGGTGTGGGTTCACAGTGTGGCGCATATTTGTAACAGTGTTAAAGTTGTTTATACGGCCACCCTCAGTGTAACCTGTATGGCTGTTGATCAAGTATGTCTTGCAGTCCCTTCCGTGGGTCTGCATAAGCCTCATACAACATATGTGACGGCCGGCACACTGTTTGTATTGTGGAGAAGCGGACGAGTCGGCAGGTTGTAGAGTACGTTAAAGGCAGCGCCATCAAGCCACGCCCTTAATATTATTGTCCGGGTGAATGATTGACCCGGGAGATTGTCGCAAGGGGCATTGACATTCGGGCGTTTCCCGGAAAAATCGCGAGAGTTGGAAAGAATGACGCTAGGGCGAGAAAGCCAATTAAAGAAAGTGAATTAATTAAAAAGTGCATGTTCGATTTTTTTTATAAATCTTTTCTTCCGGCCCAGCCTCACCCAGTTTCTGCATCCAGTGGCCCCCAGGTAGATTGAGTTTGAGACCCCTGCTTTACATAATACGATGAAACAAGTGCAAGTGGATTAATGCATTGGAACATGTGGTCAGACATGATGAGCAGGTACAGGGCTGGGGCGATACGGCCGAAAAATGTATCACTATGTAAGTTAGGAGTGTCCAAAGTGCGACCCGGGGGCCATTTGCGGCCCGCAACTAATCGTTTACCGGCCCACCGCACATTCTGCAAAAATTGCAAAATTGATAGTATTGCAAAAATGAAAAATAAACATTTAAAAAAAAAGTGGAATGAGGTGAAATCTAATGAGAAAAAGTGGCAATGTTGACACAAAACTGCCATGCAGGAAGTATTTTTGTTCCTTTTGTCATTATTTTCATGTTTTTCCATTGCTCAAAAAAAGGACAAAAAAATCTATGTTATATTGAATTATTACTTATAAATTATCACTTTAAAATGTTTTATGTAGAAAAAATATTGCATATGTTGTTTGGGTGCCATATGAAAACATCAACGTTTTGACAAAAGAGCAATAGTTCAAACTTACAATCGACAGATATATCGGAAGTTGATCTTGAGATTTAAGTGTTAAAAGTTTTAAAAAAAACACTAATAAAAATTAATCACTTTATGAGTGGGGAACATTTCGGATCTCAAATATATTTAGTAGGATTTTATTTAACTTTCCACTGTGAATTCATATACACATTCTGTTCATATACAAGTACATATACATACATACACTCACGTTACATCAAACATATATCAACGTTGTTGCCCTAGGGCAGGGGTCGGCAACCTTTACCACTCATAGAGCCATTTCAACCCGTTTCACAAAATGAGGAAGTCAATGGGAGCCGCAACTATTCTCGACAATATCTGCTGGGGGTCACCCAGATGACAAGAATAAGGGCGTGCTATGAAGCCATTGCCTTGAACACCTTCTACAACATGTACAAACTGCTTGTCAGTCCAGCAACATGTTGTGAGAGGCTTCCGCAGATGCACGCACACGACTGGAAGGCATACTGGGTGACACAGAGTACACTGACGGTTGTGATATAAACAACTTTAACACTCCTACTAATATGCGCCACATTGTGAACCCACACAAAAGAAGAATGACAAACACATTTCGGGAGAAAATCCTCACAGTAACACAACATAAACGCAACACAACAAATACCCAGAATCCTTTGCATCCATGACCCTTCCTTACTATGTTATACACCCCGCGAGCACCAAACCCCGCCCACCTCAACCACGCGGGGAGGGGGGGGGTGTGAGTCATATTGCAGTCCACACGTATCTCTTTTGTGTGACTGCCATCATATTGCAGTCTACACGTATCTCTTATGTTTTACTGCCACTTATCATTTCACCATGTACCAAATAAAATAGCTTTGAGTTCGGTAAGCAAAACCAGAAATATTTCGTACATAATAAGCCGCACTGTCAAGTTTTGAGGGGAGAAAAAAAATATTTTTTTGGGAATAGGTACATTGGCAACACTAAATTGGCCCTAGTGTGTGAATGTGAGTGTGAATGTTGTCTGTCTATCTGTGTTGGCCCTGCGATGAGGTGGCGACTTGTCCAGGTTGTACCCTGCCTTGCACCCGATTTCAGCTGAGGTAGGCTCCAGCGACCCCGAAGGGAATAAGCAGTAGAAAATGGATGGATGGATTCCAAAAAAGTTCCCATTAATTGCAACTCGTAACTCTAAGTAGGGCAACTTTCCATGAATGTACCATCCCTTTGGGACCTGCTCGTATCCATAAAGCCGGTGGTTCTTAACCTGGGTTCGATCGAACTCTAGGGGTTCGGTGAGTCGGGTTCAGGGGTTCGCCGGAGGTCAACACACACACACGACTCAGCGTGTAAATAAAAACTTCTCCCTATCGGCGTATTAAGGATACGGCAACAGCAGTAGTAATTTGTTGTCAGTTTATGCACTGTGTTGGTTTTGTTGTTTGAACAAAGTGATGTTCATGCACGGTTCATTTTGTGCACCAGTAAAAAAAAACATGGTAACACTTTAGTATGAGGAACATATTCACCATTAATTAGTTGTTTATTAACGTGCAAATTAGTAACATATTGGCTCTTAACTAGTCATTTTTAAGTACGTATTAATGCCTGGTGCGGCATAGCTCGGTTGGTAGAGTGGACGTGCCAGCAACTTGAGGGTTGCAGGTTCGATTCCCGCTTCCGCCATCCTAGTCATTGCCGTTGTGTCCTTGGGCAAGATACTTTACCCACCTGCTCCCAGTGCCACCCACACTGGTTTAAATGTAACTTAGATATTGGGTTTCACTATGTCAAGCATTTTGAGTCACTAGAGAAAAGCGCTATATAAATATATTTTAGATTAGATTTTAGATTATTCGGCTTGGCTTTATTATAACCCTAACTTTCTAACCCTCTAACCCTAACCCTAACCAAATAAATCTAAATTAAGTCTTTGTTACTTACAATTAGGACTGAAACAACTAATCGATTAAAATCATTTATAAAAATAGTTGGCGATTAATTTAGTCATCGATTCGTTGGATCTATGCTATGCGCATGCGCAGAGGCTACTTGTTTTATTTATTTAGAAAATATATATAATTTTTTTTAAATAAACCTTTATTTATAAACTGCAACATTTACAAACAGCTGAGAAACAATAATCAAAATAAGTACTGTGCCAGTACGCTGTTTTTCAATAAAATACTGGAAAGGATAGAAATGTAGTTTGTCTCTTTTATCCGATTATCAATCGATTAATCGAAGTAATAATCGACAGATTAATCGATTATCAAATTAGTTGTTAGTTGCAGCCCTACTTAGAATATATTCCCCTAGTGTCTTTGTTACTTAGAATATGTCCCCCATACTAAAGTGTTACCAAAAACATATACCATATTTTTCGGACTATAAGTCGTTCCGGAGTTTAAGTCGCACCCACGGCCAAACTATGAAAAAAACCTCGACTTATAGTCTGAAAAATACGGTAACTCTGTCTTGAATTTGAAAAAAACATTCAAATTGTATTTTTCACTAAAGAAGGGTTCGATGAATGCGCATATGAAACAGGTGGTGTTCGGTACCTCCAACAAGGTTAAAAAGCACTGCATAAAGTGTATGAACCCAGATCTTAAAGGGGAACATTATCACAATTTCAAAAGGGTTAAAAACAATAAAAATCAGTTCCCAGTGGCTTGTTGTATTTTTTGACGTTTTAAAAAAATTTTTACCGGTCCCGGAATATTCCTAAATAAATCTTTAAAGTGCCTTATTTTCGCTATCTTCGAAACCACTATTCATTTCCCTGTGACGTCATACAGGGCTGCCAATACAAACAACATGGCGGTTACCACTGGAATATATAGCGACATTAGCTCGGAGTCAGACTCGGATTTCAGCAATTCAACAGATTACGCATGTATTGAAACAGATGGTCGGAGTATGGAGGCAGATAGCGAAAACGAAATTGAAGAAGAAATTGAAGCTATTGAGCGAATAGCTATTGACGCTATTCGGCCATAGCGTGGCTGTACCTAATGAAGTGGCCCATAGCATGGTTGCCTTATTAGCATCGCCGATAAAATGTGCGGACCAAACGATCAGGACTTTCGCATCGTGTGACACTGGAACAACTTAAATCTGTCGATTGGTAAGTGTTTGTTTCGCATTAAATGTGGGTATCTAGTTTCAAATGCACATACAGCTAGCGTAAATAGCATGTTAGCATCGATTAGCGTAGCATGTTAGCATCGATTAGCTGGCAGTCATGCCGTGACCAAATATGTCTGATTAGCACATAAGTCAACAACATCAACAAAACTCACCTTTGTGATTTCGTTGAATTAATCGTTGCAAATGCATCTGCAGGTTATCCATACATCTCTGTGCCATGTCTGCCTTAGCACCGCCGGTCAAATGTGAAGACACTTTGGTACATTCAATGGGGGTCTGGCGGCAGATTTCTTGCCAGTGGTGCAACTTGAATCCCTCCCTGTTAGTGTTGTTACACCCTCCGACAACACACCGACGAGGCATGATGTCTCCAAGGTTCCAAAAAATAGTCGTAAAACCGGAAAATAACAGAGCTGAGACCCGGTGTTTGTAATGTGAAAATGAATATGGCGGGTGTGTTACCTCGGTGACATCACGTTCTGACGTCATCGCTAAAAGACCGATAAACAGAAAGGCGTTTAATTTTCCAAAATTCACCCATTTAGAGTTCGGAAATCGGTTAAAAAAATACATGGTCTTTTTTCTGCAACATCAAGGTATATATTGACGCTTGCATAGGTTTGGTGATAATGTTCCCCTTTAAGTGAAAATCAAAACCCTTCATGCCATTCATCAGTTTCAGTTTGCAAAGTCTGCTTCATTAAGGCTTCTGTTTTCTTCTGTTTTACAGATGTATGATTGCTGATGAGGTAAGCACACACAACACCAACTCAGGAAATCTATTTTCCAACCTTCCAAATGAATTTGTCAACTTAGTGCCGCGCTGCCACTTGCCTAATGGTTTTTGACAGAAGAATCATTCTCAGACCTTATTACTCTTGGGCCTCATATCAGCTCAGCCGTCATATGCAATTTGCCGCAGAGGCGGCGCACGATTGACTTGTTTTTCCTCTACCTCTCGCCGTGTGTTCATTTGGCCCCGTCCAGATGGGTCTTGGCAAGACGGTGCAAGCCATCGCGGTGGCATATGCTTTCAGGGAAGAGTGGCCCCTCCTGGTAGTGGTGCCCTCGTCCCTGAAGTATCCCTGGATCGAGGAGCTGGAGCGCTGGATTCCCGAGCTGCAGCCCGGAGACATCAACCTGGTGGAGAACAAGAGCCACACCATGTAGGTCATGCTACCCCAAAGTGTCCCCGCCCCCTCTCCTCCACTTCCATCCACAACACGTGCTATTTCTTTCCTTGGCCTTCTTAACGAGCCAAATTAACACGTCTCTGCAAGCAGCGATCAATAGATGAGGAAATATGGTCTTATAAATACAAACCCTGTTTCCATATGAGTTGGGAAATTTGGTTAGATGTAAATATAAAAGGAATACAATGATTTGCAAATACTTTTCAACCCATATTCAGTTGAATGCACTACAAACACAAGATATTTGATGTTCAAACTCATAAACTTTATTTTTTTTTTGCAAATAATAATTAACTTAAAATTTCATGGCTGCGACACGTGCCAAAGTAGTTGGGAAAGGGCATGTTCACCACTGTTTTACATCACCTTTTCTTTTAACAACACTAAATAAACGTTTGGGAACTGAGAAAACTAATTGTTGAATCTTTGAAAGTTTCCACTTTCAAAGCTTTCCCATTCTTGTTTTATGTAGAGCTTCAGTCGTTCAACAGTCGTATTTTACGCTTCATAATGCGCCACACATTTTCGATGGGAGACAGGTCTGGACTGCAGGCGGGCCAGGAAAGTACCCGCACTCTTTTTTTACGAAGCCACGCTGTTGTAACACGTGGTGAATGTGGCTTGGTATCGTCTTGCTGAAATAAGCAGGGGCGTCCATGAAAAAGACGGCGCTTAGATGGCAGCATATGCTGTTCCAAAACCTGTATGTACCTTTCAGCATTAATGGTGCCTTCACAGATGTGTAAGTTACCCATGCCTTGGGCACTAATGCAGCCCCATACCATCACAGAGGTGGCTTTTAACTTTGTGTCGATAACAGTCTGGTTGGTTTGCTTCCCCTTTGCCACGGATGACACAATGTCGAATATTTCCAAATACAATTTGAAATGTGGACTCGTCAGACCACAGAACACTTTTCCACTTTGCATCAGTCCATATTAGATGATCTCGGGCCCAGAGAATCCGGCGGCGTTTCTGGATGTTGTTGATAAATGGGTTTCGCTTTGCATAGCAGAGTTTTAACTTGCACTTTCAGATGTAGCAACCAACTGTAGTTACTGACAGTGGTTTTATGAAGTGTTCCTGAGCCCTTGTGGTGATATCCTTTACACACCGATGTCAGTTTTTGATGCAGTATTGCTGAGGGATCAACGGTCCGTAATATCGTCGCTTACGTGGAGTGATTTCTCCAGATTCTCTGAACCTTTTGATGATTTTACGGACCGTAGATGGTGAAATCTCTAAATTCCTTGCAATAGCTCGTTGAGAAATGTTGTTCTAAAACTGTTCGACAATTTGCTTACAAATTGGTGACCCTCGCCCCGTCCTTGTTTGTGAATTACTTAGCATTTCATGGAAGCTGTTTTTATACCCAATAATGGCACTCACCTGTTCCCGATTAGCCTATTCACCTGTGGGATGTTCCAAATAACTGTTTGATAAGGATTTCTCAACTTTATCAGTATTTATTGCCACCTTTCCCAACTTCTTTGTCACGTGTTGCTGGCATCAAATTCTAAAGTTATTGATAATTTGCACACAAAAAAAATGTTTATCAGTTTGAACATTAAGTATGTTGTCTTTGTAGCATATTTAACTGAATATGGGTTGAAAATGATTTCCAAATCATGGTATTCTGTTTATATTTACATCTAACACAAATTCCCAACTCATATGGAAACGGGGTTTGTACAACAAAAAACACCCCTGTCTCAACGCAGCATTTCAGAAGCTCTGTTTGACTGGTAGGCCACTTCAAGCACTCACCACTAGCTTGCAACACATCTGTGTTACTCGTACAAATACGTTAGAGCAGGGCAGTTTGAGCCCAGTTTATCATTTCCTGTTACACAGTATGCCAGGCAGTCTTGCAGTAAAGGAGGGCCAGGTTATTGTTTACTTTATTATTCTAGTATTCTCTGGACTTAGGCTGTTTAAAAAAATAATGCACTTTGTGAAAGACAAAGTATAGTACTTCCCATAGTTATAGCGGGTCTCAGGGAAAGCATGTCCCAAATTCCAAGCTGCTGTTTTGAGGCATGTTAAAAAAAATGTTTTACCGTATTTTTTGGACTATAAGTCGCAGTTTTTTTCATAGTTTGGCCAGGGGTGCGACTTATACTCAGGAGCGACTTATGTGTGAATTTATTAACACATTACCGTAAAATATCAAAGAATATTATTTAGCTCATTCACATAAGAGACTAGACGTATAAGATTTCATGGGATTTAGCATTTAGGAGTGACAGATTGTTTGGTAAACGTATAGCATGTTCTATATGTTGTAGTTATTTGAATGACTCTTACCATAATATGTTACGTTAACATACCAGGCACCTTCTCAGTTGGTTATGTATGCCTCATATAACGTACACTTATTCAGCTTGTTGTTCACTATTCTTTATTTATTTTAAATTGCCTTTCAAATGTCTATTCTTGGTGTTGGGATTTATCAAATAAATTTCCCCCAAAAATGCGACTTATACTCCAGTGCGACTTATATATGTTTTTTCCCCTCTTTATTATGCATTTTCGGCAGGTGCGACTTATACTCCGGAGCGACTTATACTCCGAAAAATACGGTACTTTGTGACTTCAATAATAAATATGACAGTGCCATTTTTTTCCATAACTTGAGTTGATTTATTTTGTAAAACCTTGTTACATTATTTAATGCATCCAGCCGGGCATCGAAAAAAAATTACGTATAATAATGTGTTAATTCCACGACAGCACAGTATATACAGTGGGGCAAAAATATATTTAGTCAGCCACCGATTGTGCAAGTTCTTCCACTTAAAATGATGACAGAGGTCTGTAATTTTCATCATAGGTACACTTCAACTGTGAGAGACAAAATGTGAAAAAAAAAATCCAGGAATTCACATTGTAGGAATTTTAAAGAATTTATTTGCAAATTATGGTGGAAAATAAGTATTTGGTCACTTCAAACAAGGAAGATCTCTGGCTCTCACAGACCTGTAACTTCTTCTTTAAGAAGCTCTTCTGTCCTCTACTCATTACCTGTATTAATGGCACTTGTTTGAACTCGTTATCTGTATAATAGACACCTGTCCACAGCCTCAAACCGTCAGACTTCAAACTCCACTATGGCCAAAACCAAAGAGCTGTCGAAGGACACCAGGAAAAGAATTGTAGACCTGCACCAGATTGGGAAGAGTGAATCTACAATAGGCAAGCAGCTTGGTGTGAAAAAAATCAACTGTGGGAGCAATTATCAGAAAATGAAGACATACAAGACCACTGATAATCTCCCTCGATATGGGGCTACACGCAAAATCCCATCCCGTGGGGTCAAAATGATCATGAAAATGGTGAGCAGAAATCCCAGAACCACACGGGGGGACCTGGTGAATGACCTGCAGAGAGCTGGTACCAAAGTAACAAAGGTTACCATCAGTAACACACTACGCCGACAGGGAATCAAATCCTGCAGTGCCAGATGTGTCCCCCTGCTTAAACCAGTGCATGTCCAGGCCCGTCTGAAGTTTGCCAGAGAGCACATGGGAGAATGTCATGTGGTCAGATGAAACCAAAATAAAACTTTTTGGTACAAACTCAAACTCGTCGTGTTTGGAGGAAGAAGAATACTGAGTTGCATCCCAAGAACACCGGACCTACTGTAAAGCATGGGGGTGGAAACATCATGCTTTGGGGCTGTTTTTCTGCTAAGGGGACAGGACTATTGATCCGTGTTAAAGGGGAACATTATCACCAGACCTATGTAAGCGTCAATATATACCTTGATGGTGCAGAAAAAAGACCATATATTTTTTTAACCGATTTCCGAACTCTAAATGGGTGAATTTTGGCGAAATAAACGCCTTTCTGTTTATCGCTCTGGAGGGGATGACGTCAGAATGTGACGTCGCCGAGGTAATACAGCCGCCATTTTAATTTTCAACACATTGTAAACATTGGGTCTCAGCTCTGTTATTTTCCGTTTTTTCGACTATTTTTTGGAACCTTGGAGACATCATGCCTCATTGGTGTGTTGTCGGAGGGTGTAACAACACTAACAGGGAGGGATTCAAGTTGCATCGAAAATGCGAAAGTGTCTGCCGCCAGACCCCCATTGAATATACCAAAGTGTCTCCACATTTTACCGGCGATGACAGACATGACAGAGATGTATGGATAACCTGCAGATGCATTTGCAACGATAAATTCAACGAAATCACAAAGGTGAGTTTTGTTGATGTTGACTTATGTGCTAATCAGACATAGTTGGTCGCGGCGTGACTGCAAGCTAATTGATGCTAACATGCTACGCTAATTGACGCTAACATGCTATTTACCGGCGGTGCTAAAGCAGACATGGCACAGAGATGTATGGATAACCTGCAGATGCATTTGCAACGATAAAGTCACAGAAATCACAAAGGTGAGTTTTGTTGATGTTAACTGCCAACTAATCGATGCTAACATGCTATGCTAATCAATGCTAACATGCTATTTACCGGCAGTGCTTAAGCAGACATGGCACAGAGATGTATGGATAACCTGTAGATGCATTTGCCACTATATTACGTTTCCTTCCACCCACATTTAATGCGAAAAAAACACTTACCAATCGACGGATTTAAGTTGCTCCAGTGTCACAAGATGTAAAAGTCCTGATCGTTTGGTCCGCACATTTTACCGGCGATGCTAACGCAGCTATTCGGCCATGCTATGGCTATGAATAGCGTCAATAGCTATTCGCTCAATAGCTTCAGTTTCTTCTTCAATACTTTCATACTCCAACCATCCGTTTCAATACATGCGTAATCTGTTGAATCGCTTAAGCCGCTGAAATCCGAGTCTAAATCCGAGCTAATGTCGCTATATCTTGCTGTGGTATTCGCCATTGATTGTTTACATTGGCAGCACTGTATGACGTCACAGGGGAATGGATAGTCGCATCGCAAATAGCGAAAATCAAGCACTTTAAAGCTTTTTTTTAGGGATATTCGGAGACCGGTAAAATTTTGAGAAAAAAATTCAGAAAATACAACATGCCACTGGGAACTGATTTTTATTGTTTTTAAGCCTTTTGAAATTGTGATAATGTTCCCCTTTAAGGAAAGAATGAATGGTGCCATGTATCGTGAGATTTTGAGCCAAAACCTCCTTCCATCAGTGAGAGCTTTGAATGGTTGACCAAATACTTATTTTCCACCATAGTTTACAAATAAATTCTTTATAATTTCTACAATGTGAATTCCTGGATTTTTTTTTTATATTCTGTCTCTCACAGTTGAAGTGTACCTATGATGAAAATTACAGACCTCTGTCATCATTTTAAGTGGGAGAACTTGCACAATCGGTGGCTGACTAAATACTTTTCGCCCCACTGTATCGGTATCGGTTGATATCGGAATCGGTAATTAAGAGTTAGACAATATCGGACATCTCTAGTCATAATGGTGGCTACAGTTTCGATTTTAAAGACCTAAAATAGTTATTTGGGAATGTCGGGCGGGCCATATTGAAAAGCTTAATTTGCCCAGGTCTGTTTTTGACCAATTAGGTGAAATCGCATAACTTCCCAGGGCACACCAGACAATATCTCACGGCTTTATTATGTCCTTTGCTGATAAGAGGCTTGTTTCACGCCACTTTGTCTTAAAGCCCCAATGCAGTAATATTATTATGTAATAATGTGCTCAACTTCTTGGCAACATCTCTCATCAGAGGTCAGTGTGCCCTGCGAACATTGACTGATTTAAAACACACGTGTTGGTCGCCCTTTTTGCGTGTCTCATATGGAACTTTCCCCGACCTTTTCAGGGGTATCAGCAGCAGTAAGGTGACGGTGCTCGGCTACGGCCTCCTCACCACGGACGCACGCCTCTTGGTGGAGACTCTGAGCAGGCAGCGCTTCGCAGTGGTCGTGGTGGATGAGTCGCACTACCTCAAATCCCGGAACGCGGCGCGGACCAAGCTTCTGGTGCCTCTCATTCAGAGCGCCAAGCGTGCCATCCTGCTCACCGGCACACCGGCCCTGGGTCGCCCTGAAGAGGTAATGCACATTGATTTAGTGCAGGGGTAGGGAACCTATGGCTCGCGAGCCAGATGTGGCTCAGTTGATGACCGCATCCGCCTCTCGGATAAATCTGAGCTGACGCTGCTTAACACAATAATGAATAATTCCACTTGTAATGAAAAATAACGTTCAAAATATAAAACATTCTCATGCATTTTTATGTTCAAGAAGTTGCGTTAATGGTAAGAAGTATTCATTATTGGTTTGTGTGGGGCTTGCCCTCCTGGGGGTTCTTCAGACCACCAAGCACCGACATGACAGCCTGTTTCAGGGTTACAATATTGTTTTATTTTTCAGTAAGTCTCTCAGTTGCTTTCCAGCATTTTGTCTTTTTCTCTTTCGTTCTCGCTCGCACTCTGGCTCCAGCCCCGACCCCGTCTCTCCTCCCAGCTGCTGCTTCTAAACAGAGCGACAGGTGATTAGATAACAAGGTCCAGCTGGGCCATCTACGCATCTGTCGCTGATTTCCAGGCCGGTCCCGGCAACACCCTGCTTTGCTGCAGGCCCGAAGGCCACGCCCCCCTCCACATTTAGCTTCAGAATAACAATGTTTTCAGAAAGAATAAGAGACATGAAATGTTGGTCTTACTTAAAAATGCACGCGTTTAGTTGTGTTCAGTGTTAAAAAAAATATTATATGGCTCTTACGGAAATACATTTTCAAATATTTGGCTTCTTTGCTCTCTCAGCAAAAAAGGTTCCCGACCCCTGATTTAGTTTATATTTAATTTTGTGTGTTGTTGCCTGTTGTAGTCAAATTATACAAACTCCCGTTTCTTTTCTTCTTGAGATCAACCGATATGTTATTTTTA
>NC_084637.1:26049193-26089193 GCF_033978795.1 Nerophis ophidion
ATAGCTCAAATAGCAGCACTTACCAGTGAGCTGCCTCTATTTTAAAAATTGTATTTATTTACTAGCAAGCTGGTCTCGCTTTTTTCGACATTTTTAATTCTAAGAGAGACAAAACTCAGATAGAATTTGAAAATCCAAGAAAATATTTTAAAGACTTGGTCTTCACTTGTTTAAATAAATTCATAATTTTTTTTACTTTGCTTCTTATAACTTTCCGAAAAAAATTTTTGGAGAAAAAATACAACCTTAAAAATGATTTTAGGATTTTTAAACTTATACTTTTTTACCTTTTAAATTCCTTCCTCTTCTTTCCTGACAATTTAAATCAATGTTCAAGTATTTTTTTTTATTGTAAAGAATAATACATACATTTTAATTTAATTCTTCATTTTAGCTTCTGTTTATTTGACGAAGAATATTTGTGAAATATTTCTTCAAACTTATTATGATTAAAATTAAAAAAAAAAATTCTGGCAAATCTAAAAAATCTTTAGAATCAAATTTAAATCTTATTTCAAAGTCTTTTGAATTTCTTTTAAAATTTTTGTTCTGGAAAATCTAGAAAAAATAATGATTTGTCTTTGTTAGAAATATAGCTAGGTCCAATTTGTTATATATTCTAACAAAATGCAAATGTAATCAAAATTCAAAAATTAATCTTAATCAGGAAAAATGATTAATGATGTTCCATAAATGTTTTCTTTAATTTTTTCAAAAAAATTTGAATTAGCTAGTTTTTCTCTTCTTTTTTTCAGTTGAATTTGGAATTTTAAAGAGTCGAAATTGAAGATAAACTATGTTTCAAAATTTAATTTTCTTTTTTTTCCGTTCAATTAAGTGTTTTTTTCATTATTTATTCTCTACAAAAAACCTTCCGTAAAAGGAAAAAATAATGTACGACAAAATGACAGGCAGAAATACCCATTTTTTTATTATATATATATAGATTTATTTATTAAATGTAAATTGATCAAATCGGCTATTTTTGGCAATTTATTTAAGTGTGTATCAAACTGGTAGCCCTTCGCTTTAATCAGTACCCAAGAAATAGCTCTTGCTTTCAAAAAGGTTGGTGACCCCTGATTTAGGCTATCATGATATTTTCTTTTCAAGCCGATACCGATAACTGCCTGCTTCTTAAGACTGATACCGATAACTGATTTATATTTATTTAAAAAAAAAAATATGATTTTAGTGGAGTTTCTGCACACCTGGAGGTAACAATCACGTAGCATGTCTTCTTAAGCTTCCATAAATTCATGCTCAGCGTTTCAGAGGGCTGATAAGGTTTGATGTAGGGCTGGGCAATGTATCGATATACTCGATATATCGCGGGTTTGTCTCTGTGCGATATAGAAAATGACTATATCGTGATATTCGAGTATACGTTCTCACGCAGTTGCTTTTAGCTGCGGGCATTACACTACAGGCGTTTCTCACTCTCTTATCTCTCCTTCTCACAGACAGCAAGCGCACCTTCTTACATACGTCACATACGTATACGCCCTCACGGAGCAGAGAGGTAGCAGCATGGGTAACGTTAGCTGTGATGCTAACGGAGCCGTGCGAGTTGTAATACGAGAGAAAGAAGTTGCAAATCTGGTAACAAATGAAGGAAGAATTAATTCCCAAGAAAAACAGCAGGGTGTCCATCATCTGGCTGTGGTTTGGCTTCAAGTGGGAATATGTCGAACAGATAACCGTAAATCGTCAAGTGTGGGGCAAAAGCGTTGCTACAAAAAGTAACATTACTGCTAGTATGTAGCATCATTTGAAAAATCACCTGCAAGAGAATGAAGAGTGCTTACTCCGCATGTCAACATTTCCATTCGGTGCCACATGCCCACACCATCAAAATGCGGAGGCAAACATTTCCAGATCAACACCGTATAAAAAAAAATAGTCGTCAACAAAAGGAGATAATGTCCGCAGTAACCTACCACATAGCGAAGGACGAACACTATTTGATTTCCTATTATGCAGCTCATTTTTATTTGACAGTTATTAAAATATCTTGTGTGACATCACGCACAAAAGTGCACTTGATTTGTTTTAAATTATTGTAGTGGCGTTCTGTACAAAAAGTGCACTTTAATTTTGTGTTGTTTTGATATGTCATCTTAGTGACATCATGCACAAAAGTGCACTCTTAGCTTGTTTTAAAAAGTCTCTGACAATCTTGCACTTTCTGTTTTGAAAGGACATTAATGTTTTTTGCCACTGCTTGATAACTGTTTAATAAATACAGTTTTGGTCAATTGACTTAGGTATGATTTCCCTCTCCGCATGAAAGTTTAAAATGAGCATATATTGTTATTTGTTGACGAGGCAGGCATGGAGTGAGAAAACAATTTAATAAAGATACTAAGACAAAATCAAACAAAAGGGTACTAACACAAAGCGCGCACGAGGCGGATAACAAACTAAGGGTCTTTAGCATAGAAGCTAGCAAGAAACAAAAAAGGGCCTAGCGTGGAAGCTAGCGGGTAGCAAACAGGAAAACAGAAGTTGTTACTTGTAGAGTGAAAACAAAACAGAAGCGGGGAACAAAAGATAGTAAGTTACAAACAAACAAATGTAGCTTACCGCAATAAAACGACACGATAGCAACGACAGGAGCGACATGTGGCAACGACAATACAAATGACAATACAATGATCCAGCAACTGACACAAGACAAAGAGGGTACAAATAGGAGCGGGCTGATTGGCAACAGGTGTGACCAGGTGCCAATCAGCCGCAGCTGAGGAGGAACACAGCACTGAGGGAACAAGACAGGAAGCTGACAAAATAAGAGCACTAGACAGGAACTACTAAACACAGAGGAAACAGACAAATGCAGAAGAAAACTAAAACATAGACAAACTGTCAGGGGAAAGCCTGACTTATACTAATGCACTATGAAAAACAATGTTTTAATGTAGACACATAGAATCATCATACTACTTTGATTATATACATCAAGTGTTCGGTCAAGGCTAAGACAAAATATTGAGATTTATATTGTGTATTGCGATATGGCTTAAAAATGTTGAGATATCAAAAAAAAGGCCATATAGCCCAGGTCTAGTTTGATGTGTTGAAGCGCTATGTTTCCTTTACTCTTCGCTAGGGATGGGTGCTGAAATAGGTTCTTATATAGGGGGGGTTAGGGGGGAGCGGGGGGTGTATATTGTAGCGTCCCAGAAGAGTCAGTGTTGCAAGGGATTCTGGCTATTTGTTCTGTTGTGTTTATGTTGTGTTACGGTGGGGATGTTCTCCCGAAATGTGTTTGTCATTCTCGTTTGGTGTGGGTTCACAGTGTGGCGCATATTTGTAACAGTGTTAAAGTTGTTTTTACGGCCACCCTCAGTGTGACCTGTATGGCTGTTGAGCAGGTATGCCTTGATTGTAAATCAATCCACTACCTCGCTCGGTTGGTAGAGTGGCCGTGCCAGCAACTTGAGGGTTGCAGGTTCGATTCCCGCTTCCGCCATCCTAGTCACTGCCGTTGTCCTTGGGCAAGACACTTTACCCACCTGCTCCCAGTGCCACCCACACTAGTTTAAATGTAACTTAGATATTGGGTTTCACTATGTAAAGCGCTTTGAGTCACTAGAGAAAAGCGCTATATAAATATAATTCACTTCACTTCACTTCTCTCTGTCTCGGCCCCTCCCTCAACAATGTTCCTGCCTACGCACACCTTCACAATTTGTTTTGTTTATAACCCCTCTTTACCCTGTACATACATTAAAAATACAACCTTAACACAAAACGCCGGACATTTGAGGCATTTAAGAAACCCCGCCCGGACACCCCGGACAGTCCCGCAAAAGAGGACATGTCCGGGGAAAAGAGGACTTATGGTCAGTCTAATTAATCATGAAGGGTTAACAAGGAAAAGTCTCCCTGCAGACACCGTCGTTGGTTGTCTGTGTTCGTCTCCATCTTCGGGTATACATTGAATATCACAGATGAACAGCTTCTACATTTATGGCCAAATCCTCCTGATATCCAGATGACAGACGTGATTTGTAACGTAGAATAACTTTGAGGAGCCGAGACACAACGATGCGGGAGCGGCAGGACATTGGACTACTTGGCTGTGTGCTATCAATCCGCCGCAAAAAATTGTTTGTCTGTGTTAGCACTTATAATAACAACATTGCTAATATTTGGTCAGTATTCAGGTCACGGTATGTACAGTCCTGGTCAAAATTTTACATACACTTGTAAAGAACATTATGTCATTGCTGTCTTGAGTTTCCAATCATTTCTACAACTTTTACTTTTTTGTGATAGTGATAGGAGCACATACTTGTTGGTCACAAAAACATTTATGACTTTGGTTCTTTTATCAATTGTAACTAAATGCTGGGTCGAAAGTATACATACAGTAATGTTAAAAATGTGGTTACATGCACCTTGGCAAGTTTCACTGCACTACAAAAACTGAACTCTAAGTAAGGTGAAATATCTCAAATAAGGGTGATATTTTCTTATTCTCTGTCTGATAAAATAATTATTCTCACTAAGCATATTTTATGTTAGAGCATGGGAGTCAAACTCCGGCCCGCGGGCCAAATTTGGCCCGCCGTGTAATTTCACTTGGCCCTTGAGGCAATATCAAATTAACATTAGAGCTGGCCCGCCGCTGTAACACCGCATTCACCACTAATACTCTTACTTGCCAACCCTCCCGATTTTCCCAGGAGACTCCCGAAGTTCAGTGCCCCTCCCGAATTTCATCCGGGACAACAATATTTGGGGTGGGCTTTAAAGGCACTGCCTTTGGCGTTCTCTACAACCTGTCTCCACGTCCGCTTTTCCTCCATACAAACGCTGTTCGTATGGAGGAAAATATATGCGGCTTATACACACACACAAGTGAATGCAACGCATACTTGGTCAACAGCCATACAGGTCACACTGAGGGTGGCCGTATAAACAACTTTAACACTGTAACAAATATGCGCCACACTGTGAACCCACACCAAACAAGAACGACACATTTCGGGAGAACATCCGCACCGTAACACAACATAAACACAACAGAACAAATACCCAGAACGCCTTGCGGCACTAAGTCTTCCGGGACGCCACAATATACACCCCCTGCTATCACCAAACCCCGTCCACCTCAACCCCACCGCCGAAAAGAGGCATTCAATTTTCATTTAAATTTTATTTGTTATGCCATTGATATTTTTTAATTATTATTATTATTAATTGAAACTCGATTTTGCATGTCACAATAAAGTTATATAAGCCTTGCTTGTTCAATATTCAATGCAAAACTTGTTTGGGTCCCTATTAAAAGGTTAATTTGTTCAACCTCGGCCCGCGGCTTTGTTCGGTTTTAAATTTTGGCCCACTCTGTATTTGAGTTTGACATCCCTGTGTTAGAGTGTTTTACTTGTTTTAAGTGTGTTGGTCCTAAATGATCTTGGTAAGATATTACCGCTTGTTGCTGAGATTTTATGACCTATTGTTAGACCTTGGCGAGAATGAGGACTCAGGTGCAGAAGGGGGACGATTGACACAGTTTTTATTTAACAGTTTTCTTTGGAATCTCTTTGAACAGAGTGATTAATACAAATCGGCCTTGGAATCTAACTAAAGACATATAGGCAGAATGCAATAAACAGAAAATCACTCCATAGGGAGGAAAAAGGCAATAGCAAATTTACACAAAAACTAATAACAAAAAGAACAATCTATAATAGCTGAGGAGACAAGAAACTTTTAAACAGAAAGTATGCTATAACAAGCTGAGATAACTACAAAGTAAAGCGCTCCAAGAGGAGGGGAAAAAAGGAACACAAAACACTATGAAATTTAACACACAAAAATCTTGACCAAAAACTTTAGCAAACCCAATCACTCTTTCTCAGATGAAACAAAGATATCAATAAATAAGGCAAGGCAATACTTAGCAAAACTTGGTTCAAGGCTGTGGACAAGGCTGGAGGCACGTAGCGAGACGATATACTCTGGCACAGGACAAGAGGAGGATGAGACATTTATACACAAGAGGGAGGGTGACACAGGTGGGCACAATCAGGCAATCAGGAGAGACATCAGACCAGTGAAACAGGAGGAAGGGCAAGTGACCTGAAACAAGAGGGAGAGTTGACCTTTCAAAATAAAACAGGAAATGACAAGACCACATGAAGTAGAAGCATTTAAGTCTCACCTTAAAACTCATTTGTATACTCTAGCCTTTAAATAGACTCCCTTTTTAGACCAGTTGATCTGCCGTTTCTTTTCTTTTTCTTCTATGTCCCACTCTCCTTTGTGGAGGGAGTCCGGTCCGATCCGGTGGCCATGTACTGCTCGCCTGTGTATCGGCTGGGGACATCTCTGCGCTGCTGATCCGCCTCCGCTTGGGATGGTTTCCTGCTGGCTCCGCTGTGAACGGGACTCTCGCTGCTGTGTTGGATCCGCTTTGGACTGGACTCTTGCGACTGTGTTGGATCCATTATGGATTGAACTTACATACATACATATACACACACACACATACATGCACACATACATACATACACACATACACATACATATATACATACACATACGTACATACATATACATACATATACATACACACACATACACATACATACATACATACACATACATAGTCCGCTGTGAACGGGACTCTCGCTGCTGTGTTGGATCCGCTTTGGACTGGACTCTCGCGACTGTGTTGGATCCATTATGGATTGAACTTTCACAGTATCATGTTAGACCCGCTCGACATCCATTGCTTTCATCCTCTCCAAGGTTCTCATAGTCATCATTGTCACCGACGTCCCACTGGGTGTGAGTTTTCCTTGCCCTTATGTGGGCTTACCAAGGACGTCGTAGTGGTTTGTGCAGCCCTTTGAGACACTAGTGATTTAGGCCTATATAAGTAAACATTGATTGATTGATTGATTGAAACCAGACAATACTTCGCCCAGGTGTGACACCTATATTGAGTAAAACATGCTTAAAATAATTAAAACACTCTAACACAGGGGTAGGGAACTTATAGAATAGAACGAACTTTATTGTCATTATATTTGCATATAACGAGATTAAAGACTCCAACTTAAGGTGCGGTAGTGGGAACAAATATGGGGTGAAATAAATGACGTAAGAGGTAATAAAGGAAAAAACTAACAATTGAAATAAACAGACTACTATCCAATAAGAATAATAAGCAATTCTGTACAATATACAAAACACTATAGAAATACAAAATACTGTACAATATACAGAGCAAGACAGGAGTACCGAAGTAATAAATAACAATCAGTGACGGACCTATTGCACTCGAAGGGTAGTATTGCACAGTAGGGTATTAGGGCATTATATTGTATATGATAATAACTTATATTATAAGTTAGAGTTCAACATGGTGACAGCTTTGGGAAAGAAGCTGTCTCTGAGCCTGTTTGTTCTGGCTCTGATGGACCTGTAGCGCCTGCCTGATGGTAGCAAGTCGAACAGGTGGAAGCCAGGGTGTGCGCTGTCCTTGGTAATGTTTTTTGCTCTTTTGAGGCAACGGGAGTTGTGTAAGTCCTTCAGGGAGGGCAGGGGACAGCCGATGATTTTTTTGTGCCGACTTTATGACCCTCTGAATCGCCTGTTTGTCTGCTTCAGTGCAGCTGGCGTACCACACTGTTATGCAGTACGTCAGCAGGCTCTCCAGTCTGTTCTTCCTCAGCACCCTCAGGAAATGGAGTCTCCGCTGGGCCTTCCGGATGACCGCAGTTGTATTTTGGGTCCAGGACAGGTCAGCAGATATGAGGGTGCCGAGGAACTTGAAGGAGCTGACTCTCCCCACCTCCTCGCCGTTGATGTAGAGGGGGGCGGGGTCTGCAGTGTTCTTCCTGAAGTCAAAGATGAGTTCCTTGTTTTTTTGTGGTGTTCAGTGCCAAATTATTCGCTGAACACCACGCTGATAGTTTCAGGACCTCATCTCTGTACGCAGACTCATCCCCCCTCTGTAATGGGACCCACTACCGTTGTGTCATCGGCGAACTTGATGATGGTGTTTTCTGAGTGGGCTGGACTACAGTCATGGCTCTTTTGATGACTGCATCTGGTTGTCGGATAAATCTGAGCTAACACTGCCTAACACAATAAGTAATGACTAATTCTACTTGTAATCAAAGTGTTAAAAATAAAGTTCAAAATATTAAACATGCTCACGCATTTGAATCCATCCATCCTTTTTTCTACCGCATTTTATTTATTATGAAAACCTGTTTCAGGGTTGCGATATGTTTTTATTTTTCAATAAGTCTCTCATTTGCTTTCTAGCAATTGTTTTTTTCTTTTTCGTTCTCGCTCGCTCTCTGGCTCCAGCTCCAACCCTGTCTTTCCTCCTGGCTGCTGCTTATAACAGAGCGACAGGTGATTAGATAACTAGGCCCAGGTGGGTTGTCTACGCACCTGTCGCTGATTTCGAGGACGGCTTCGCTGCAGGCCCTCAGGCCACGCCCCCCTCCACAGTTCAGAATATCAATGTTATTCTAAAGAATAAGAGACCTATTATATCAGGGGTCGGGAACCTTTTTGGCTGAGAGAGCCATGAAAGCCAAATATTTCAAAATGTATTTCTGTGAGAGCCATATAATCTTTTTTTTAACACTGAATACAACTAAATGCGTGCATTTTTAAGACCAACATTTTTACAGTATAATAAGTCTCTTATTCTTTTTAAAAATGGTACAAAAAATGGTAAATGGCTGTACTTGTATAGCGCTTTTCTACCCCTTTTAATGAGCCCAAAACGCTTTGACACTATTTCCACATTCACACACGCATTCACACACTGAGCTGCCATGCAAGGCGCTAACCAGGACCCATCAGGAGCAAGGGTGAAATGTCTTGCTCAAGGACACAACGGATGTGACTAAGATGGTAAAAGGTGGGGATTGAACCAGTAATCCTCATATTGCTGGCATAGCCACTGTCCCAACTTCGCCACGCAGTCCCCAAAATAATAACATTGTTATTCTAAAGCTAACCAATAATAAATATGATACTTCTTACAATTAAAGCGACTTTTTGAACAGGTGTGATAGAAAATGGATGGTTGGACAAAAATGCATGAGAATTTTTTATGATTTGAACGTTATTTTTAACACTGTGATTACCGGCGGAATTATTAATTACTTATCGTGTTAAGCAATGTCAGCTAAGACTTATCTGAGAGCCAGACTCAGTCATCAAAAGAGCCACATCTGGCTCTAGAGCCATAGGTTCCCTACCCCTGTATTATACTCTAGTAATGTTGGTCTTGCTTAAAAATGCACGCGTTTAGGTGTGTTCAGTGTTGAAAAAAAAATTATACGGTTCTTACGGGAATACATTTTAAAATATTCGGATTCTTGGCTGGGCTTCACGGTGGCAGAGGGGTTAGTGCATCTGCCTCACAATACGAAGTTCCTGCACACTCAGGCTCGGGATCTTTCTGTGTGGAGTTTGCATGTTCTCCCCGTGAATGCGTGGGTTCCCTCCGGGTACTCCGGCTTCCTCCCACTTCCAAAGACATGCACCTGGGGATAGGTTGATTGGCAACACCAAATTGGCCCTAGTGTGTGAATGTGAGTGTGAATGTTGTCTGTCTATCTGTGTTGGCCCTGCGATGAGGTGGCGACTTGTCCAGGGTGTACCCTGCCTTCCGCCCGATTGTAGCTGAGATAGGCGCCAGCGCCCCCCGCGACCCCGAAGAGGAATAAGCGGTAGAAAATGGATGGATGGATTCTTGGCTCTCTCAGCCAAAAAGGTTCCCGACCCCTGCTCTAACATAAAATCTGCTTAGTGAGAAGAATTATCTTATCAGACAGAAAATAAGCAAATATCTCCCTTATTTGAGATATTCAATCTTACTTAGATTTCAGTTTTTGCAGTGTGGGCGCAATTGTCTTCTCCCATTAGCTGCATTGTTAGCCACTTCGTAGTTGCCGTATTTTACGGAAAAAAACAACAAAAACATATGTATTATTGTCTCCCATAATGATTGTGAATAATAGGCAAAATTCCAATAAAAAGTACACTTCCTGACGAAATGTTTCACTCCATGGATTGGTTTTGTTTCGTAAATAGCGCCGACACTTTCAGATTTTTCTCCTTCCTGCACTCATATTTCACATTAACGATTGACGCCCGGACGTACGATGTGGTTCGTGAAAACTAAAATATTTACACTTTCTCTTGTTATTTACAAATTGCACGAAAAAAGCTGCTATCGTCCGCCTCGTTGGCTCCTAAACAAAGATCTCGCCGGCAGTGATGAGGTGAGTTTTTAGATAAGCCTCCCTCTTCAGCAGCAGAGTGGGAAGCCGCATATAACATTTTATCATCCGTAGTATAAAAGCTGATAAGCCGGGTCTCTTTCCTCACTGTCAGTCTCCCTTCTGCTGCCACCATTACTCACTGTGGCTCTGACATCGGGTTAGCGCATAGCTCAGGGCATGCTGAACCGACCACGATGTGCCCTCGTTCCACCCACCGATTATATCAACAGCGTGCAAGGGGCCCGGGGGCCGGTGATCTTGAGGCTGTGCCTCTGATGAACAAGTGGCCAATTCTGAATATAGCCTTGACCGTGCTGTTGATTACCCGCCATTAGCCCCGAAACTGCTGCAAATACAAAAAAAAAATTGGACAGGAATTGGGCTGCGTGTGGGTTTTCTTGTCCAAAGTCCTAACACATTTTACTGTATCCATACACATCACTGCAAAAACTGATATCTAAGTCAGATGAAATATCTCAAATAAGGGTGATATTTGCTTATTTTCTGTCTGATAAGATAATTCTTCTCACTAAGCAGATTTTATATTAGAGTGTTTTACTTGTTTTAAAGGGGAACATTATCACCGGACCTATGTAAGCGTCAATATATACCTTGATGTTGCAGAAAAAAGACTATGTATTTTTTTAACCGATTTCCGAACTCTAAATGGGTGAATTTTGGCAAATATAACGCCTTTCTGTTTATCGATCTTTTTGCGATGACATCAGAACGTGACGTCACCGAGGTAATACGCTCGCCATTTTCATTTTCAACACATTACAAACACCGGGTCTCAGCTCTGTTATTTTCCGTTTTTTCGACTATTTTTTGGAACCTTGGAGACATCATGCCTCGTCGGTGTGTTGTCGGAGGGTGTAACAACACTAACAGGGAGGGATTCAAGTTGCACCACAGGCAAGAAATCTGCCGCCAGACCCCCATTGAATGTACCAAAATGTCTTCACATTTGACCGGCGATGCTAAGACAGACATGGCACAGAGATGTATGGATAACCTGCAGATGCATTTGCAACGATTAAGTCAACGAAATCACAAAGGTGAGTTTTGTTGATGTTGTTGACTTATGTGCTAATCAGACATATTTGGTCACGGCATGACTGCCAGCTAATCGATGCTAACATGCTACGCTAATCGATGCTAACATGCTATTTACGCTAGCTGTATGTACATTTAAAACTAGATACCCACATTTAATGCAAAATAAACGCTTACCAATCGACGGATTTAAGTTGCTCCGGTGTCACAAGATGCGAAAGTCCTGATCGTTTGGTCCGCACATTTTACCGGCGATGCTAAAAAGGCAGCCATGCTATGGGCCACTTCATTAGGTACACCCACGCTATGGCCGAATAGCGTCAATAGCTATTCGCTCAATAGCTTCAATTTCTTCTTCGTTTTCGCTATCTGCCTCCATACTCCGACCATCTGTTTCAATACATGCGTAATCTGTTGAATCGCTTAAACCGCTGAAATCCGAGTCTGAATCCAAACTAATGTCGCTATATCTTGCTGTGGTAACCGCCGTGTTGTTTGTATTGGCAGCCCTGTATGACGTCACAGGGAAATGGATAGTGGTTTCGAAGATAGTGAAAATAAGGCACTTTAAAGCTTTATTTAGGGATATTCCGGGACTGGTAAATTATGAAAAAAACTTTGAAAAATAAAACAAGCCACTGGGAACTGATTTTTATTGTTTTTAACCTTTTTGAAATTGTGATAATGTTCCCCTTTAAGGGTTTTGGTCCTAAATGATCTCAGTAAGATATTACAGCCTGTTTCTACAAGTCATCAGAATCAGGTAATACACCAACTTATATTCTTGTCTTTGTAAAAGAAAGGAATTTATATGTTTTAAAATGCTTGTATTATTATTAAACACATTTAACTTGTTAACAAAAATGTCTCTTTCATAAAAAAAATATAAGTGTTATATATGAATGAAGTAGATCCCCTTGACTTGGTCAATTGAAAAGTTGTACCAATATTTAGTATTTAAAACAATGAATGACTGGTGAAGTAGTTACATAACCACTGTTCAAGCACCAATGTTCACTTTTTCCAGGACCTCAATTTTCCATCGACTTAATTCCTGTAAGGATATAAAATGCACTCATTGTCAACAACCCTTGACAAATATGTTTTCATATCAGATTTTTGGAGTTCTTGTGAGAAATCTTCTCGGGTCTAATCAACCGCGGCGCTTTTTCTCCTTCTTTCAGTGCTCGTCGTCTGCAGTACGTCTCCTCTGCTTACCTCTCAAAACTTTCAATTTGTGCCGGGAAATCCAGTTTTTGTCCTTCTTTCCTGGTGTTTTACTGGTACTGTTTCGCTTGTTTTTTTGTTATTTTTGCATACTACAGCGGTAAACAAGCCCGTTGCTTGGATCATGTTTTGATTAGTTAAAAACTCCCTTAGTTCGGTTTCAGCATCCCTGAGTTTGTATTTTCTGGGTTGCCATGGGTGCTGACTATTTTCACCTGCCTCTGATTAGTGTTCGTCACGCTCACCTGCTCCCAGGCACTACTCAGAGCATTCTTTATTCCTGCTTTTCGCCACACTCAGTCTGGCTGTCTTGTTTGCTTCACGCAAGAGTTACGTTCGAAGATTATTGCTTCTTGTTTTCTATGCTAAGCTTTTCCGTTAGCTTTGGCATAGCTTCCCGTGCAATCAGCACACTTTTCTGTTTATTTGTGTTTTCCTGAATTTTTATATTCTGGACTGATTTATGGAGAGTAAAACATTGTTTTACCTGAACGCTGCCTCTGGAGTTCCGTCTGCATCTTGGCGAAACAATCCCACCGTAACACTCCGTCCGCGACACTCGGCGGAGGGTGGCGAGTTTTACGTGATTCAATCAAATATTAAAGCCTTTTTCCAGCTGTTTACTAACATATACCACGGGTGTCGAACACGGTTAGACTGAGGACCACATCGCAGTTATGGCTGCCCTAACCGTATATCATTTATCAAAATAAATGTATACGAATTCACCTCATGATATTATGAAATGAATTGCTGTGCTTTTGTTTATTATATTAATAATACATACATTGTAAAAAAAAACAACAAAAAACTTGCCACAACTTCACCGAAAATTTTACGAGAGTTTTCCAGGCATATTAATGTCAATGGAACAACAGTACTACAGTTTTCTTTTTTTTACTGTAAAATCCTGGCAATTAAGCTCCCATTTTTTTTTTTTTTACTATAAAATCTATTGTCATTTCTATAGGTTACAATTTGATGAATAACTTGCTTTGACATAACTCGAGTCGACATTTATTTTGTTTTCATTTAAAAAAAAAATTAATTAATGATGGTATTATATTTGTTGAGATAGGCACCAGCGCCCCCCACGACATGGATGGATGGATTATATTTGTTGCATTTTTAGATGATACAGTTTAAAATATACTCAATAGCATGCAATACACCTGTGACATATATTATTCATTTTTAACTTTTACATCCATCCATCCATCCATTTTCAACCGCTTATTCCCATTTGGGATCGCAACGGGCGCTGGTGCCTATCTCAGCTACAATCGGGCGGAAGGTGGTGTACACCTTGGACAAGTCGCCACCTCATCGCAGGGCCAACACAGATAGACAAACAACATTCACACACTAGGGCCAATTTTAGTGTTGCCAATCAACCTATCCCCAGGTGCATGTGTTTGGAAGTGGGAGGAAGCCGTAGTACCCGGAGGGAACCCACGCAGTCACGGGGAGAACATGCAAACTCCACACAGAAAGATCGCGAGCTCGGGATTGAACCCAGGACTACTCAGGACCTTCATATTGTGAGGCACATGCACTAACCCCTCTTCCACTGTGCTGCCCCACTCAGATATAATAAATAATAATAATAATGATGAATTACAAACCCCGTTTCCATATGAGTTGGGAAATGGTGTTAGATGTAAATATAAACGGAATACAATGATTTGCAAATCCTTTTCAACCCACATTTAGTTGAATATGCTACAAAGACAACATATTTGATGTTCAAACTCAAAAACTTTATTATTATTTTTGTGGCCAATAATAATTACCTTAGAATTTCATGGCTGCAACACGTGCCAAAGTAGTTGGGAAAGGGCATGTTCACCACTGTGTTACATCACCTTTTCTTTTAACAACACTCAATAAACGTTTGGGAACTAAGGAAACTAATTGTTGAAGCTTTGAATGTGGAATTCTTTCCCATTCTTGTTTTATGTAGAGCTTCAGTCGTTCAACAGTCCGGGGTCTCCGCTGTCGTACTTTACGCTTCATAATGCGCCAGGTCTGGACTGCAGGCGGGCCAGGAAAGTACTCGCACTCTTTTTTTACGAAGCCACGCTGTTGTAACACGTGTTGAATGTGGCTTGGCATTGTCTTGCTGAAATAAACAGGGGCGTCCATGAAAAAGACGGCGCTTAGATGCCAGCATATGTTGTTCCAAAACCTGTATGTACCTTTCAGCATTAATGGTGCCTTCACAGATGTGTAAGTTACCCATGCCTTGGGCACTAATGCACCCCCATACCATCACAGATGCTGGCTTTTGAACTTTACGTCGATAACAGTCTGGATGGTTCATTTCCCCTTTGGTGCAGATGACACAATGTCAAATATTTCCAAAAACTATTTGAAATGTGGACTCGTCAGACCACAGAACACTTTTCCACTTTGCATCAGTCCATCTTAGATGATCTCGGGCACAGAGAAGCCGGCAGCGTTTGTGGATGTTGTTGATAAATGGCTTTCGCTTTGCATAGTAGAGCTTTAACTTGCACTTACAGATGTAGCGACGAACCGTATTTAGTAACAGTTGTTTTCTGAAGTGATCCTGAGCCCATGTGGTGATATCCTTTAGAGATTGATGTCGGTTTTTTATACCGTGCCGTCTGAAGGATCGAAGGTCACGGTCATTCAATTTTGGTTTCTGGCCATGCCGCTTAGGTGGAGTGATTTCTCCAGATTCTCTGAACCTTTTGATGATATTATGGAGCGTAGATGTTGAAATCCCTAAATTTCTTGCAATTGCACTTTGAGAAAAGTTGTTCTTAAACTGTTTGACTATTTGCTCACGCAGTTGTGGACAAAGGGGTGTACCTCGCCCCATTCTTTCTTGTGAAAGACTGAGCATTTTTTGGGAAGCTTTTTTATACCCAATCATGGCACCCACCTGTTCCCAATTAGCCTGCACACCCGTGATTTTACAGACCGTAGATGGTAAAATCCCTAAATTCCTTGCAATAGCTCGTTGAGAAATGTTGTTCTAAAATTGTTCGATAATTTGCTTACAAATTGGTGACCCTCACCCCATCCTTGTTTGTGAATTACTTAGCATTTCATGGAAGCTGTTTTTATACCCAATCATGGCACCCACCTGTCTCCAATTAGCCTGCACACCTGTGGGATGTTCCAAATAAGTGTTTGATGAGCATTCCTCAACTTTATCAGTATTTATTGCCACCTTTCCCAACTTCTTTGTCACATATTGCTGGCATCAAATTCTAAAGTTAATGATTATTTGCAAAAAAAAGAGAAAATGTTTATCAGTTTGAACATCAAATATTTCGTCTTTGTAGTGCATTAAATTGAATATGGGTTGAAAATGATTTGCAAATCATTGTATTCTGTTTATATTTACATCTAACACAATTTCCCAACTCATATGGAAACGGGGTTTGTACATTTGTAACGCACTATAAATTTGTCAAAATCTCAAAGTGCTACAAAGAATAAAAATAAAGATATTTGCTCCAAAATATCGTATATCGGCCCTGAAAAAACATTTCGGACTCACACGCGTGCGTCAGGGATGTGTAAAAAAATCCCGGCAGACATTAAGATAAGAATGATGTCATTTACGACGCCGAGTGGTGCTTGGGTGCCGGCAGGATTCATAATCTTCATCAATTATGAAGGGAGTCAATATTTCACAGCCACTTTAAAGGTCATCTTCAAATTGTAGGTGGCGGCGTACAGCAGTTTGACCCCGGGTAACCAACGCTTTATAGTTTTCCTCTAAAGGCAAAAAGGTCAACGAGATGAGTCACATGACTGGCCATGAAAGAGGAATGTGTGTTTGTCTTTCTTCCCAGCCATAAAATGCATGAGGGTTTTACTTTTTTTATGTATTTGTGGGTGAGACGTAGTGGATGCTAATGATGCACTGCTGAGTGCGCCACATCATGAAGGATTGCTGCTCACTTAATGTAACGCCATCAAGCTGTCGGCAGCTGTTGTGATTTGTTCCCCGGTTGTGTGTTTCACAGCTTTTTATGCAGATTGATGCACTTTACCCCAAAATGTTTGGAACCTGGACCGACTACGCCAAGAAATACTGCAACGCCCATTACAGGTGAGGCTAATGGTACTCAACGGTACCAATTGTTGATATTTTTTGTCTGCACTGCAAAAAGTCAGTGTTCATCCATTTTTTCTACCGCTTATTCCCTTTTGGGGTCGCTGGGGGCGCTGGCGCCTATCTCAGCTACAATCGGGCGGAAGGCGGGGTACACCCTGGACAAGTCGCCACCTCATCGCAGGGCCAACACAGATGGACAGACAACTTTCACACTCACATTCACACACTAGAGCCAATTTTTAGTGTTGCCAATCAACCTATCCCCAGGTGCATGTCTTTGGAAGTGGGAGGAAGCCGGAGTACCCGGAGGGAACCCACGCATTCACGGGGAGAACATGCAAACTCCACACAGAAAGATCCCGAGCCTGGATTTGAACCCAGGACTGCAGGAACTTCGTATTGTGAGGCTGGCTCACAATACGTCAGTGTTCAAAAACAAGAAAAAAAAATACAAAAATGAGGAGTATTTTATTTGAATTAAGCAACATTATCTGCCAATAGAACAAGTAAAAGTAGCTAACCTCAATGAACCCCAAAATACCTTAAAGGCCTACTGAAACCCACTACTACCGACCACGCAGTTTGATAGTTTATATATCAATGATGAAATATTAAAGGGGAACATTATCACAATTTCAAAAGGGTTAAAAACAATAAAAATCAGTTACCAGTGGCTTGTTGTATTTTTTGAAGTTTTTTTTCAAAATTTTACCGGTCTCGGAATATCCCTAAATTGAGTGAAGTGAATTGTGAATTATATTTTATATAGTGCTTTTTCTCTAGTGACTCAGAGCGCTTTACATAGTGACACCCAATATCTAAGTTACATTTAAACCAGTGTGGGTGGCACTGGGAGCAGGTGGGTAAAGTGTCTTGCCCAAGGGCACAACGGCAGTGACTAGGATGGCGGAAGCGGGAATCGAACCGGCAACCCTCAAGTTGCTGGCACGACCACTCTACCAACCGAGCTAAAGCTTAAAAATTAAGCTTTAAAGTGCTTGATTTTCACTATTTGCGATGCGACTATCCATTTATATAGGGGGGTTTGGGGGGTAGCGGGGGATGTATGTTGTGGCGTCCCGGAGGGGTCGGTGTTGCGGGGTATTCTGGGTGTTTGTTCTGTTGTGTTTGTGTTGTGTTGCGGTGCGGATGTTCTGCCGAGGTGTGTTTGTCGTTCTTGTTGGGTGTGGGTTCACAGTGTGGCGCATATTTGCAACAGTGTTGGGGTTGTTTGTACGGCCACCTTCTGTGTGACCTGTATGGCTGTTGAGCAGGTATGCCTTGATTGTAAATCAATCCACTACCTCGCTCGGTTGGTAGAGTGGCCGTGCCAGCAACTTGAGGGTTGCAGGTTCGATTCCCGCTTTCCACCATCCTAGTCACTTTGCTCACCTGCTCCCAGTGCCACCCACACTGGTTTAAATGTAACTTAGATATTGGGTTTCACTATGTAAAGCGCTATATAAATCAATCAATCAATCAATGTTTACTTATATAGCCCTAAATCACTAGTGTCTCAAAGGGCTGCACAAACCACCACGACATCCTCGGTAGGCCCACATAAGGGCAAGGAAAACTCACACCCAGTGGGACGTCGGTGACAATGATGACTATGAGAACCTTAGAGAGGAGGAAAGCAATGGATGTCGAGCGGGTCTAACATGATACTGTGAAAGTTCAATCCACAATGGATACAACACAGTCGCGAAAGTCCAGTCCAAAGAGGCTCCAAGACACGGCAGCGAGAGTCCCGTTCACAGCGGAGCCAGCAGGAAACCATCCGAAGCGTAGGCGGACCAGCAGCGCAGAGATGTCCCCAGCCGATACACAGGCGAGCAGTACATGGCCACCGGATCGGACCGGACCCCCTCCACACGGGAGAGTGGGACATAGAAGAAAAAGAAAAGAAACGGCAGATCAACTGGTCTAAAAAGGGAGTCTATTTAAAGGCTAGAGTATACAAATGAGTTTTAAGGTGAGACTTAAATGCTTCTACTGAGGTGGCATCGCGAACTGTTACCGGGAGGGCATTCCAGAGTACTGGAGCCCCAACGGAAAACGCTCTATAGCCCGCAGACTTTTTTTGGGCTTTGGGAATCACTAATAAGCCGGAGTCCTTTGAACGCAGATTTCTTGCCGGGACATATGGTACAATACAATCGGCAAGATAAGATGGAGCTAGACCGTGTAGTATTTTATACGTAAGTAGTAAAACCTTAAAGTCACATCTTAAGTGCACAGGAAGCCAGTGCAGGTGAGCCAGTACAGGCGTAATGTGATCAAACTTTCTTGTTCTTGTCAAAAGTCTAGCAGCCGCATTTTGTACCAACTGTAATCTTTTAATGCTAGACATGGGGAGACCCGAAAATAATACGTTACAGTAATCGAGGCGAGACGTAACAAACGCATGGATAATGATCTCAGCGTCTTTAGTGGACAGAATGGAGCGAATTTTAGCGATGTTACGGAGATGAAAGAAGGCCGTTTTAGTAACGCTTTTAATGTGTGCCTCAAAGGAGAGAGTTGGGTCGAAGATAATACCCAGATTCTTTACCGTGTCGCCTTGTTTAATTGTTTGGTTGTCAAATGTTAGAGTTGTATTATTAAATAGAGGTCGGTGTCTAGCAGGACCGATAATCAGCATTTCCGTTTTTTTGGCGTTGAGTTGCAAAAAGTTAGCGGACATCCATTGTTTAATTTCATTAAGACACGCCTCCAGCTGACTACAATCCGGCGTGTTGGTCAGCTTTAGGGGCATGTAGAGTTGGGTGTCATCAGCATAACAGTGAAAGCTGATACCGTATTTGCGTATGATGTCACCTAGCGGCAGCATGTAGATGCTGAAGAGTGCAGGGCCAAGGACCGAACCCTGGGGAACTCCACACGTTACCTTAACATAGTCCGAGGTCACACTGTTATGGGAGACACACTGCATCCTATCAGTAAGATAAGAGTTAAACCAAGACAGGGCTAAGTCTGACATACCAATTCGTGTTTTGATACGTTCTAATAAAATATTATGATCGACGGTATCGAAAGCAGCGCTAAGATCGAGGAGCAGCAACATAGATGACGCATCAGAATCCATCGTTAGCAATAGATCATTAGTCATTTTTGCGAGGGCTGTCTCCGTGGAGTGATTTGCCCTGAAACCGGATTGAAAGGTTTCACATAGATTGTTAGACGCTAAGTGTTCATTTAACTGCTCCGCAACAATTTTTTCAAGGATTTTTGAAATAAAGGGAAGGTGAGACACCGGTCGGTAATTTACCATGAGGTCAGGATCGAGGTTAGGTCTTTTAAGAAGAGGATGAATAACCGCTTTTTTGAATGCTAGGGGAACACTGCCCGAGGAGAGTGATAAGTTTATAATATTTAGCACTGATGGACCTAATAATTCAAAGAGCTCCTTGATCAGTTTCCCAGGAAGAGGGTCAAGTAAACATGTTGTCTGTTTTATTCCATTTACACGTTGTAACAATTCCTCTAATGTTATTTCCTCAAAACGAGAGAAACTATTTTGGAGGGCAGTATCCGCCGTATATACAATCGTGTCAGTGTTAATAGAACCCCGTTGTAGCTGGGACGCATTGTCTTTAATGTCCTTTCTAATGACTTCAATTTTCTTACTAAAGAATTGCATAAAGTCATCAGCTGAGTGGGTGGAGCTACTGGAAGGAGTCCCTTGTTGGGTTAGCGATGCTACCGTACTAAACAAAAATCTAGGATCGTTTTTATTACGGTGGATGAGATTTGAGTAATATTTAGCTTTAGCTAAGGTAAGCATGCGTTTATAAGTTATTAAACCATCACTCCATGCTTGATGGTGCACCTCAAGTTTAGTCGTGCGCCATTTGCGTTCCAGCTTTCTACATAATAATTTCTGAGCTCTAGTTTCTTCTGTAAACCACGGGGTGCGCTTTTTTGGAGCCTTTTTTAACTTTAGCGGTGCTATGTTATCAATGGTTTCGCGCAGGGCGTCGTTAAAGTTGTTAGTGAGGTTATCAATAGAGCCCACATACTTTGGGAATGGTGCCATTACCGAGGGCAGTAGGTCAGTAAGAGTTGTCGTTGTGGCTGTATTAATGTTGCGGCTGCTATAGCAGGTATTATTATTATTAGTTTGACGAACATGCGTCTGAACCTCGAATTTTATAAGGTAATGATCGGACAATACTTTAGTATACGGGAGTATCGTAACTTTGGAAACGGTGATGCCCCTGACAAGCACTAGGTCTATCGTATTACCGTTGCGATGCGTGGGTTCATTTATTATTTGTGTGAGACCACAGCTATCAATTACAGTCTGGAGCGCTACGCACGGTGGGTCCGATGGGGTATTCATATGGATATTAAAGTCCCCCATTATGATTATATTATCGGCGTGTGTCACTAGATCAGCAACGAACTCTGTGAATTCATTAATAAAGTCCGAATAGGGCCCTGGGGGGCGGTAGATAACAGCCAGGTGTAGAGGCAGCGGTGTGACAGACCTCATAGTAAGCACCTCAAACGATTTATATTTATTATTTATGTTAGGACTAAGGTTAAAGTTTTCGTTGTATATTAGTGCGACCCCCCCACCCCTTTTGAGCGGACGGGCAATATGCGCATGTGTAAAGTTAGGAGGACATGCCTCATTTAGCGCAAAAAAGTCGTTTGGTTTAAGCCAGGTTTCGCTGAGACCGATGACGTTAAGATTGTTGTCTCTGATAATATCATTAACTAACAACGTTTTAGGAGACAATGATCTTATGTTTAAAAAACCTATATTATAGGTAGTGGGCTGTTTTAGGGAATTTTTGATCAAATTATACGTAGTAGCAATATTAATAATGTTGTGTTTATTATGCCCAGTGCATTTAGTATAGTTACGACCATATCTAGGAATTGATACGACAGGAATTTTCCGATTGTTTGATTGTTGCTTTGATAAACTGCACGCATCATGGTTAGCCACCTCAGTAACGGGGATTTTCCGATTGTTTGTTTGTTGCTTTGATAAACTGCACACATCATGGTTAACCATCTCAGTAACGGGGATTTTCCGATTGTTTGTTTGTTGCTTTGATAAACTGCACGCATCATAGTTAGCCACCTCAGTAAAACACATGTCCAACTCTGAAAAATATAATTCACTTCACTTCACTTCACTTCCCTGTGATGTCATACAGTGCTGCCAATGTAAACAAACAATGCGAATACCAAAGCAAGATATAGCGACATTAGCTCGGATTCAGGCTCGGATTTCAGTGGCTTAAGCGATTCAACAGATTACGCATGTATTGAAACAGATGGTTGGAGTATGAAAGTATTGAAGAAGAAACTGAAGCTATTGAGCGAATAGCTATTGACGCTATTCATAGCCATAACATGGCCGAATAGCTGTGTTAGCATCGCCGGTAAAATGTGCGGACCAAACGATCAGGACTTTTGCATCTTGTGACACTGGAGCAACATAAATCCGTCGATTGGTAAGTGTTTTTTTTGCATTAAATGTGGGTGGAAGGAAACGTAATATAGTTGCAAATGCATCTGCAGGTTATCCATACATCTCTGTGCCATGTCTGCTTTAGCACCGCCGGTAAAAAGCATGTTAGCATCGATTAGCTGGCAGTCAACATCAACAAAACTCACCTTTGTGATTTCTGTGACTTTATCGTTGCAAATGCATCTGCAGGTTATCCATACATCTCTGTGCCATGTCGGCTTTAGCACCGTTGGTAAATAGCATGTTAGCATCGATTAGCTGGCAGTCACGCCGCGACCAAATATGTCTGATTAGCACATAAGTCAACATCAACAAAACTCACCTTTGTGATTTTGTTGACTTTATAGTTGCAAATGCATCTGCAGGTTATCCATACATCTCTGTGCCATGTCGGCTTTAGCACCGTTGGTAAATAGCATGTTAGCATCGATTAGCTGGCAGTCACGCCGCGACCAAATATGTCTGATTAGCACATAAGTCAACATCAACAAAACTCACCTTTGTGATTTTGTTGACTTTATAGTTGCAAATGCATCTGCAGGTTATCCATACATCTCTGTGCCATGTCTGCTTTAGCGTCGCCGGTAAAATGTGGAGACACTCTGGCACTTTCAATGGGGGTCTGGCGGCAGACACTTTCGCATCTTCAGGCCAGTGGTGCAACTTGAATCCCTCCCTGTTAGTGTTGTTACACCCTCCGACAACACACCGACGAGGCATGATGTCTCCAAGGTTCCAAAAAATAGTAAAAAAAAACGGAAAATAACAGAGCTGAGACCCGGTGTTTACAATGTATTGAAAATGAAAATGGAGGCTGTATTACCTCGGAGACGTCACATACTGACGTCATCGCAAAAAGAACGATAAACAGAAAAGCGTTTAATTCGCCAAAATTCACCCATTTAGAGTTTGGAAATCGGTTAAAAAAATATATGGTCTTTTTTCTGCACCATCAAGGTATATATTGACGCTTACATAGGTCTGGTGATAATGTTCCCCTTCAACATTGCAACACATGCCAATTCGGCCGGTTTAGTTTACTAAATTGCAATTTTAAATTTTGCGCAAAGTACCCTGTTGAAAACGTCGCGTATGAAGAGGTCTCGGATTGTAGCGGACATTTCTTTCCAGCCCGATCCCAGCAGGACGCCACAAGCAGCCCAGTATTCCTCGCCGCCGAAGTTTGGTAATCCGATCCATCACTTAGCCAAACATTTCACTGCATGGGCCTTTCTGGATGGCTTCCGTCTTCGCCGGCGCGTCTCCATCTCCTCGAAGTCATTTGCGGAAGAACCGAGTGCTGGCTTCATGGACATGGAGACGTGCCGGCGAAGACGGAAGCCATCCAGGACGATAAAAGATAAAAGTGGGTAAACATAGGAAAAAGAAGATAAATAGTAAGTAAACAAGAAAAAGTAAGTAAAATGACATAAAAGAAAGTAAAAACATTGTTTAAACAAGGTAAAATAAGGTTAAAAGTGGGTAAACAGGTAAAAGGTGGGTAAACATAGGTAAAAGAAGGTAAAACACAGACAAAAGAAGGCAAAATAAGGTAAACAGAGGTACAAAGTGGGTAAATAAGTAAATGGAGGTAAACATAGGTAAAAGAAGGTCAAACATAAATAAAATAAGGTAAACCGAAGTAAAAAGTAGGTAAACATAGGTACAGTAAAAATAGATATCCATTCATCCATTTCCTACCGCTTGTCCCTTTCCGGGTTGCGGGGGGTGCTGAAGTTTATCTCAGCTGCATTCGGGCAGAAGGCAACCTACACCCTGGACAAGTATATTGACTTTAAGACCACTGACCTGGAGGCAGTCTGCTAAGAATACGCCTGTTGCCCCGCCAAGTGCTTGGGCCGATGCCAAGTCTGCGACTGTTATGTGCAACGAAACTTTCCAATTATGGCACCTATAGACTACCTAAATCCGTAGTCTGTAGTACGGATGGAAATTGTGCGGTATTTATAAAAGTACATTTGGTACCCATCCCGAGTCAAGTAGAAAACTGTAGTTTCTTGATTGCTCTTCAATATAATTAATGTCCTATATTTAATTCAAAATGTATATATTTTTCCTCATTTGTGCGCATTTCGGTTAATTATCCTACCCTAACGTGAAGTGATTATTAGTTTTACATTGTTTAAATGGCAATCAAAATATTCCTTGTAATTACCATTTTCTCATTACCTTACAAAAGCAGCTCTTTGACACGACTAAATGTGAACTGAAATGTTATGCTGGGGAAACAGGAGTATTTATTTTGTGAGCCACAGAAACTAGTAAGATACACAAAAAAGTTGTTTCTCTGCACCTGACTGAGCGCCAGAGCGTTTAACGCCAAATACATCAAACGTGCCGACTTGGAGGGCCTTCAAAGTGGGAAGCTTGGGAAAGGATGGGCCACCCTTACTTGACTTTTAACTGTGCCTCATCACAGTTAAACAGAGGTAAAGAGTAGGTAAACAAGTAAAAACAGATAAACTTGGGTAAAAGAAGGTAAAAGATAGATGAAAGAAGGTAAAATAAGGTAAAACGTGAGTA
The DNA here is from genome assembly GCF_033978795.1 of Nerophis ophidion. Classification (NCBI taxonomy): domain Eukaryota; kingdom Metazoa; phylum Chordata; class Actinopteri; order Syngnathiformes; family Syngnathidae; genus Nerophis; species Nerophis ophidion. The sequence goes on from NC_084637.1 coordinate 26,073,888, forward strand.
AACAAGTTAAAGGAGGAAAACATTGGTAATACAAGGTAAAACATAGATAAAAGGTGACATTAGGTAAACATAGGTAAAAAGTGGGTAAACAAGTAAAAGCAGGTAAACATAGGTAAAAGCTAAAACATAGATAAAAGAAGGTACAATAAGTTAAACAGAAGTTAAAAAAAAAGTGGGTAAACGAGTAAAACAGGTATCCATGGATAAAACAAGGTAAAACAGATGAAAGAAGGTAAACACAAAGGTAAAATAAGGTACAACATAGATAAAATAAGGCAAAATAAGGTAAACATAGGTTAAAAAAAGTAAGCAAACTAAAAGCAGCTAAACGAAGGTAAACATATATAAAATATGGTAAAATAAGTTGAACAGGTAAAAAGTGGGTCAACAACTAAAAGCAGGTAAGCATAGGTAAACGGAGGTAAAACACAGCTGAAAGAAGGTACAATGACGTAAACAGAAGTAAAAAGTGGGTAAACAAGAACAAGGAGGTAAACATAGTTAAAATAAGATAAAACATAGATAAAAGAAGGTAAACAGAGGTAAAAAGTCAGTAGACAAGTAAAATCAGGTAAATATAGGTAAAAGGAGGTAACAATAGATTAAAAAAGAGGTAAAGTAATGTAAAAAGTGGGTAAGCAGAGGTGAAAAGTGGGTAAACAAGTAAAAGGAGGAAAACATAGGTAAAATAAGGTAAAACATAGATACATTAGGGTAAAGAGAGGTAAAAAGTGGGTAAACAAGTTAAAGGAGGTAAACAGGCAAAATAAGGTAAAAATAGATAAAAGAAGGTAAAATAAGTTAACATAGGTATACAATTTAAAGGAGGTAAACATAAAGGTAAAAATGTATCAAAGAAAGTAAAATAAGGTAAACATAGGTAAAATGTGGGTAAACAAGTACAAGCAGGTACATTTTTTAAAAGAAAGTAAAACAGATAAAATAAGGTAAAAAGTGGGTAAACAAGTTCAAGGAGGTAAACAGGTAAAATAAGGTAAAACATAGATAAAATAAGGTAAACAGAGGTAAAAAGTGGGTAAACAAGTTAGAGGTAAACATGGGTAAAACGAGGTAAATATAATGAAAGAAGGCAAAATGAGGTAAACAGAGTAACAAAAGTGGGGAAACAAGTATAAGGTAAACAAAGGTAAAATAAGGTACAGCATACAAGTATAAGGTAAACAAAGGTAAAATAAGGTACAGCATACATAAAATAAGGTAAACAGAGGTAAAAAGCGGGTAAACAAGTAAAAGGTCAACATAGATAAAAGAAGGTAAATAAGGTAAAAAATTGGTAAACAAGTACAAGCAGGTAACATTTTTAAAAGAAAGTAAAACAGATAAAATAAGGTAAACAGTGGTAAAAGTGGGTAAACAAGTACAAGGAGGTAAGCATAGGTAAAATAAGGTAAAACATAGGTAAAAAAGGGTAAAAAAAGGTAAACAGGGGTAAAAAAAGTGGGTAAACATGGGTAAAACAAGGTAAATCAAATGAAAGAAGGCAAAATGAGGTAAACAGAGTAACAAAAGTGAGTAAACAAGTATAAGGTAAACAAAGGTAAAGTAAGGTACAGCATACAAGTATAAGGTAAACAAAGGTAAAATAAGGTACAGCATACGTAAAATAAAATAAGGTAAACAGAGGTAAAAAGCGGGTAAACAAGTAAAAGGTCAACATAGATAAAAGAAGGTAAACAAGTAAAAGGTCAACATAGATAAAAGAACGTAAATAAGGTAAAAAATTATTAAACAAGTACAAGCAGTTAACATTTTTTAAAAGAAAGTAAAACAGATAAAATAAGGTAAACAGTGGTAAAAGTGGGTAAACAAGTACAAGGAGGTAAACATAGGTAAAATAAGGTAAAACATAGGTAAAAAAGGTAAAATAAGGTAAACAGGGGTAAAAAAGTGGGTAAACAAGTTAGAGGTAAACATGGGTAAAACAAGGTAAATCAAATGAAAGAAGGCAAAATGAGGGAAACAGAGTAACAAAAGTGGGTAAACAAGTATAAGGTAAACAAAGGTAAAGTAAGGTACAGCATACAAGTATAAGGTAAACAAAGGTAAAATAAGGTACAGCATACATAAAATAAAACAAGCTAAACAGAGGTAAAAAGTGGGTAAACAAGTAAAAGGTCAACATAGATAAAAGAAGGTAAAAAATGGGGTAAACAAGTAAAATGAGGTAAACAGCTTAAAAGAAGGTAAAACAGATAAAAGAAGGTAAACAGGTAAACAGTGGGTAATAAAGTTAAAGAAGGTAAATATAGGTAAAAGACGGTGAAATATAGATACAATAAGGTAAACAGATGTGAAAAATAGGTAAACAAGTAAAATAAGGTAAATATAAGTAAAAGAAGGTGAAACAGATAATATAAAGTAAACATAGATAAAAAAAAGTGGGTAAACAAGTAAGATAAGGTAAATTAAGGTAAAATAAGATACAACATATATAAAATAAGGTAAACAGAGGTAAAAAGTGGCTTAACACGTAAAAGCAGGTGAACATGGATAAAAGAAGGTAAAATAAGGTAAAAAGTGGGTAAACACGTGAAAGGAGGTGAACATAGGTAAAAGAAGGTAAAACAGATAAAAGCAGGTAAAATAAGGTAAACGGGTAAAAAGTGGGTAAACAAGTAAAAGAAGGTAAATAAAGGTAAAATAAGGTGAATTATAGAATAAATAAGGTAAACAGAGGTAAAAAAGTGGGTAAACAAGTAAAAGGAGGTAGATATAGGTAAAAGAAGGTGAAACATAGATACAATAAGGTAAACAGAGGTGAAAAATGGGGTAAACAAGTAAAAGAACATAAAAATAGGTAAAAGAAGGTGAAACAGATACAATAAGGTAAACAGAGGTGAAAAATGGGTAAACAAGTAAAAGAAGGTAAATATAGGTAAAAGAAGGTGAAAAATAGATAAAATAAGGTAAACCTATGTAAAAATGTGGGTAAACATGTAAAAGAAGGTGAAACATAAATAAAATAAGGTAAACAGAGGTAAAAAAAGTGGATAAACAAGTAAAAGGAGGTACATAGAGGTAAAAGGTGAAACATTGATACAATAAGGTAAACAGAGGTGAAAAATGGGGTAAACAAGTAAAAGAAGGTAAATATAGGTAAAAGAAGGTGAAAAATAGATAAAATAAGGTAAACCTATGTAAAAAAGTGGGTAAACATGTAAAAGAAGGTGAAACATAAATAAAATAAGGTAAACAGAGGTAAAAAAAAGTGGATAAACAAGTAAAACGAGGTACATAGAGGTAAAAGGTGAAACATTGATACAATAAGGTAAACAGAGGTGAAAAACGGGGTAAACAAGTAAAATAAGGTAAATATAGGTAAAAGAAGGTGAAAAATAGATAAAATAAGGTAAACCTATGTAAAAAAGTGGGTAAACATGTAAAAGAAGGTGAAACATAAATAAAATAAGGTAAACAGAGGTAAAAAAAGCGGATAAACAAGTAAAAGGAGGTACATAGAGGTAAAAGGTGAAACATCGATACAATAAGGTAAACAGAGGTGAAAAACGGGGTAAACAAGTAAAAGCAGGTAAAAATAGGTCAAAGAAGGTGAAACAGATACAATAAGGTAAACAGAGGTAAAAAATGGGTAAACAAGTAAAAGAAGGTAAATATAGGTAAAAGAAGGTGAAACAGATGAAATAAGGTAAACATAGGTCAAAAAGTGGGTAAACACGTAAAAGAAGGTAAATATAGGTAAAAGAAGGTGAAACATAAATAAAATAAGGTAAACAGAGGTAAAAAAGTGGATAAACAAGTAAAAGGAGGTACATAGAGGTAAAATAAGGTGAAACATCAATACAATAAGGTAAACAGAGGTGAAAAACGGGTAAACAAGTAAAAGAAGGTAAAAATAGGTCAAAGAAGGTGAAACAGATACAATAAGGTAAACAGAGATGAAAAATGGGTAAACAAGTAAAAGAAGGTACATATAGGTAAAAGAAGGTGAAACAGATGAAATAAGGTAAACATAGGTCAAAAAGTGGGTAAACATGTAAAAGAAGGTGAATATAGGTAAAAGAAGGTGAAACATAAATAAAATAAGGTAAACGGAGGTAAAAAGTATGGTGCACATATAATACTGACTGTACAAATGCTCTTTAGGAAGGAAGGAGGACAAGTCAATGGCCATAAGTCCATGTAATGTATGGACATGTCCACACACAGTGGGGCAAAAAAGTATTTAGTCAGCCACCGATTGTGCAAGTTCTCCCACTTAAAATGATGACAGAGGTCTGTAATTTTCGTCATAGGTACACTTCAACTGTGAGAGAGAATGTGACAAAAAAATCCGCAAATTCATATTGTAGAAATTCTAAAGAATTCATTTGTAAATTATGGTGGAAAATAAGTATTTGGTCAACCATTCAAAGCTCTCACTGACGGAAGGAGGTTTCGGCTCAAAATCTCACGATACATGGCCCCATTCATTCTTTCCTTAACACGGATCAATCGTCCTGTCCCCTTAGCAGAAAAACAGCCCCAAAGCATGATGTTTCCACCCCCATGCTTCACAGTAGGTATGGTGTTCTTGGGATGCAACTCAGTATTCTTCTTCCTCCAAACCCGACGAGTTGAGTTTATACCAAAAAGTTCTATTTTGGTTTCATCTGACCACATGACATTCTCCCAATCCTCTGCTGTATCATCCATGTATCCATTTTGGTATAAACTCAACTCGTCGTGTTTGGAGGAAGAAGAATACTGAGTTGCATCCCAAGAACACCATACCTACTGTGAAGCATGGGGGTGGAAACATCATGTTGTAGGGCTGTTTTTCTGTTAAGGGGACAGGACGATTGATCCGTGTTAAGGAAAGAATGAATGGGGCCATGTATCGTGAGATTTTGAGCCAAAACCTCCTTCCATCAGTGAGAGCTTTGAATGGTTGACCAAATACTTATTTTCCACCATAATTTACAAATGAATTCTTTAGAATTTCTACAATATGAATTTGCGGATTTTTTTGTCACATTCTCTCTCACAGTTAAAGTGTACCTATGACGAAAATTACAGACCTCTGTCATCATTTTAAGTGGGAGAACTTGCACAATCGGTGGCTGACTAAATACTTTTTTGCCCCACTGTGTGTGGACATGTCCATACATTACATGGATGAATGGGGCCATGTATCGTGAGATTTTGAGCCAAAACCTCCTTCCATCAGTGAGAGCTTGGAATGGTTGACCAAATACTTATTTTCCACCATAATTTACAAATAAATTCTTTAAAATTCCTATAATGTGAATTTCTGGATTTTCTTTTCACATTCTGTCTCTCACAGTTGAAGTGTACCTATGATGAAAATTACAGACCTCTGTCATCATTTTAAGCGGGAGAACTTGCACAATCGGTGGCTGACTAAATACTTTTTTGCCCCACTATAAGTCCATGTAATGCATGGACATGTCCACAAACACTCCTCCATACAGGAATCTCAACGTGTCATGTGAACAAAAAAGCTGGAAGAAAGCAGCAGTCAAGTGTAAAGTGTAAATGCACATTTTGGCATTGCCGCCTCCACTTTGTCCAGCCAACACGCGTGGCAGATAACCAGCATTTGTCTACCAGGCCACTTTTATTCTAAGAACCCATTTGGCTGATGACTTGTGAAAGTTTGCCGTGGCGCCGAGACAAATTGTTTCGCCGCTTTGCAAATTGCCCGGACGTAAAAAAAAAAAAGAAGCGATCCCCGACCGAGCTTCTCAGCCCCGCACGACGCAAGACCGTCGTAGTGCCAGGCGGCTCCCAGGTGGGCATGTTTAAAATGTGTTTAACTGTTCCTTGAGGGTGTTGCTGTAAATAAGTATTCAGGGAAGTTTGCTTCAGCTGTTACTGTATTTTTTTTAACCCGTTTGTCACTCCTAATTCCTTCTCCTGCAGGTACTTTGGGAGCCGCAGGCAATGGGACAGTCGCGGGGCGTCCAACCTGGAGGAGCTGCACCAGCGACTTAGCCAGATCATGATCCGTCGCCTTAAGGCTGAGGTGCTAAGTCAGCTTCCCCCCAAAATCCGCCAGCGCATCCCCTTCGACCTTCCAAAAGAGGCTGCAAAGGTAAATTCACGCTCGATTTTTCTAAAACTTTGAGGGTGTTGATTGGTGCACCTTGTGGAGCTGTCCACCAAGATGATGGATTAAAGGGGAACATTATCACCAGACCTATGTAAGCGTCAATATATACCTTGATGTTGCAGAAAAAAGACCATATATTTTTTTAACCGATTTCCGAACTCTAAATGGGTGAATTTTGGCTAATTAAACTATCCATCCATTCATCCATCTTCTTCCGCTTATCCGAGGTCAGGTCGCGGGGGCAACAGCCTAAGCAGGGAAGCCCAGACTTCCCTCTCCCCAGCCACTTCGTCTAGCTCTTCCCGGGGCATCCCGAGGCGTTCCCAGGCCAGCCGGGAGACATAGTCTTCCCAACTTGTCCTAGGTCTTCCCCGTGGCCTCCTACCGGTTGGACGTGCCCTAAACACCTCCCTAGGGAGGCGTTCGGGTGGCATCCTGACCAAATGCCCGAACCACCTCATCTGGCTCCTCTCGATGTGAAGGAGCAGCGGCTTTACTTTGAGTTCCTCCCGGATGGCAGAGCTTCTCACCCTATCTCTAAGGGAGAGACCCGCCACACGGCGGAGGAAACTCATTTCGGCCGCTTGTACCCGTGATCTTATCCTTTCGGTCATGACCCAAAGCTCATGACCATAGGTGAGGATGGGAACGTAGATCGACCGGTAAATTGAGAGCTTTGCCTTCCGGCTCAGCTCCTTCTTCACCATAACGGATCGGTACAACGTCCGCATTACTGAAGACGCCGCACCGATCCGCCTGTCGATCTCACGATCCACTCTTCCCCCACTCGTGAACAAGACTCCTAGGTACTTGAACTCCTCCACTTGGGGCAGGGTCTCCCCCCCCCAACCCGGAGTTGGCATTCCACCCTTTCCCGGGCAAATTAAACTAGGGGTGGGCAATATCGCAATTTTGGGTATCGATTCCGATCCGATCCGATCCGATACCGGCCAGTATCGCCGATGGGGGGAGGGGGGGTGGGTGGGGGGGTTACTTTGGGGTATCGATACTTTTGAAAAACAAATTTGTACTTTTGCCTTTATTAATTGATTATGATAATAATACAACACAGGACAACGATTTAAGTCAAAAAATTAAATATTTATCACAAAAGTAATATCAATAGCAATAAAGTAATGCAAATAAGGTGCAAACAACTACCGAACCTGGCTTGTCGCCTCAAAACACACAAACTCTTAAGGTAAATAACAAAACTCTAGTTATTGAACAAAGTTGTAAACATGAACACAAAACAAAAGAACTGAGAAATTCAAATAAAAAAGTAAAAATATTAATTACAATAAAGTAAATAGTGCAAATGAGGTAAAAACAAATACTGAACTTTGCTAGTCGCCCCACAACACACAAGAACTTAAGTAAAAAAGAAAACACTAGTTAATAAACAGTTGTAAAAATGAACACAAACAAAGGAACTGAGAAATTCAAATAAAAAAGTAATAATATCAATTACAATAAAGTAAAAAGTGCAAATAAGGTGAAAACAAATACTGAACTTGGCTAGTCGCCCCACAACACACAAGAACTTCAGTAAAAAAGAAAACACTAGTTAAACAGTTGTAAAAATGAACACAAAACAAAAGAACTGAGAAATTCTTATCGTTATTTTAGTGCAGTGAGTGAAGTGAATTATATTTATATAGCGCTTTTCTCCAGTGACTCAAAGCGCTTTACATAGTGAAACCCAATATCTACGTCACATTTAAACCAGTGTGGGTTGGCACTGGGAACAGGTGGGTAAAGTGTCTTGCCCAAGGACACAACGGCAGTGACTAGGATGGCGGAAGCGGGAATCGAACCTGCAACCCTCAAGTTGCTGGCACGGCCACTCTACCAACCGAGCTATACCGAGACATTAAGTCGCACTGGAAACGTACGCGTCTGTGTGTGTGTGCGTGTCCGAATGAACCTCGGAGCGAATTATACTGATGTGTGTGCGCAAACGCACCAAGCGTCATGTTAATTGTATTTATTTTATTTTACTGTGGGTTGAAGATGAATTTTTAAAGTGTTTTTAAATCTCGTTCGCGACCCATCACTAGGGAGGAGGGTGGAGTGGTGAGGAGCGCTGCGCTCACATTTTTTTTTAAATCGGAGTGATTCGCTTAATTTGGTGAAGTATCGATACCATCACGACAGTATCGATACGATACCGATACTCACCAAGTATCGATACTTGGTATCGATAAGCCCAGCCCTAAATTAAACGCCTTTCTATTTATCGCTTTCGGAGCAATTACGTCAGATCGTGACGTCACCTAGGTAGTCAACGCCATTTTCTCCACCACATTACACGCAGCAAGTCAAATCAGCTCTATTATTTTCAGTTTTTTCGACTGTTTTCCGGTAGCTTGAAAACATTATGCCTCGTCGGTGTGTTGTCGGAGGGTGAAACAACAAAATCAGGGACGGATTCAAGTGGATTTACGTAGAATGTGCATCGATTAGCACGGCATGTTAATCGGTTCTAACATGCTATTTAGGCTAGCTGTATGCACATTTGCATCCAGCCTTTCCCTTTGCCCACATTTAATGCCAAACAAACACATACCAATCGACGGATTTAAGTTGCTCCAGTGTCAAGAGATGCAAAAGTCCCTCTTTTGGTCTGCCCATTTTACCGGCAATGCTACAACAGACATGGCACAAAGATCGAATGGATACCCTTCGACACTCAAAGCAGATGCATTTCCAACGATAAAGTCAAAGAAATCACAAAGGTGAGTTTTGTTGATATTATTGACTTATGTGCTAACCAGACATATTTGGTCGCGGCATGACTGCCAGCTAATCGATGCTAACATGCTATTTAGGCTAGCTGTATGTACATTTGTAGTTGTATTTGCATCCAACGTTTCCTTCCACCCACATTTAATGCCAAACAAATACTTACCAATCGACAGATTTAAGTTGCTCCAGTGTCACAAGATGCGAAACTTCCGATCGTCTGGTCCGCACATTTTACCGGCGATGCTGAGGCAGACATAGCCGAATAGCGTCAATAGCTATTCGCTCAATAGCTTCGGTTTCTTCTTCAATTTCGTTTTCGCTATCTGCCTCCACACTCCAACCATCCGTTTCAATACATGCATAATCTGTTGAATCGCTTAAGCCGCTGAAATCCGAGTCTGAATCTGAGCTAATGTCGCTATATCTTGCTGTGGTATCCACCATGTTGTTTGTATTGGAATCACTGGATGACGTCACAGGAAAATGGATAGTGGCTCCGCAGATAGCGAAAATAAGGCACTTTAAAGCCTTTTTTCGGGATTTTCCGGGACGGGTAACATTTTGAAAAAAAATTCGAAAAATAAAATAAGCCACTGGGAACTGATTTTTGTTGGTTTTAACCCTTTTGAAATTGTGATAATGTTCCCCTTTAAACATGAACATGAGAACTTTAATTTGGTTTGTGTGGTGCACCGTTCGACAAATCGGAAATACAAACCCCGTTTCCATATGAGTTGGGCAAGTGTGTTAGATGTAAATATAAACAGAATACAATGATTTGCAAATCATTTTCAACCCATATTCAGTTGAATATGCTACAAAGACAACATATTTGATGTTCAAACTCATAAACTTTGCAAATAATAATTAACTTAGAATTTCATGGCTGCAACACGTGCCAAAGTAGTTGGGAAAGGGCATGTTCACCACTGTGTTACATCACCTTTTCTTTTAACAACACTCAATAAACGTTTGGGAACTGAGGAAACTAATTGTTGAAGCTTTGAATGTGGAATTCTTTCCCATTCTTGTTTTATGTAGAGATTCAGTCGTTCAACAGCTGTCTTTTGAACTTTGCGTCGATAACAGTCTGGATTTGTTCGTTTCCCCTTTGGTCCAGATGACACGATGTCAAATATTTCCAAAAGCAATTTGAAAGGTGGACTCGTCAGACCATAGGACACTTTTCCACTTAGCATCAGTCCATCTTAGATGATCTCGGGCCCAGAGAAGCCGGCAGCGTTTCTGGATGTTGTTGATAAATGGCCTCCGCTTTGCATAGTAGAGCTTTAACGGCGTGGCGAAATTGGTAGAGTGGCTGTGCCAGCAATCTGAGGGTTACTGGTTCAATCCCCACCTTCTACCATCCTTGTCAAGTCCATTGTGTCCTTGGTCAAGACACTTCACCCTTGCTCCTGATGGGTCCTGGTGAGCGCCTTGCATGGCAGCTCTCACCATCAGTGTGTGATTGTGGAAATACTGTCAAAGCGCTTTGGGCTCCTTAAAAATGGGTAGAAAAGCGCTACAAGTACAAACCTAGTTTCCATATGAGTTGGGAAATTGTGTTAGATGTAAATATAAACGGAATACAAGGATTTGCAAATCATTTTCAACCCATATTCAGTTGAATATGCTACAAAGACAACATATTTGATGTTCAAACTGATAAACATTTTTTTTCGCAAATAATCATTAACTTTAGAATTTGATGCCAGCAACATGTGACAAAGAAGTTGGGAAAGGTGGCAATAAATACTGATAAAGTTGAGGAATGCTCATCAAACACTTATTTGGAACATCCCACAGGTGTGCAGGCTAATTGGGAACAGGTGGGTGCCATGATTGGGTATAAAAGCAGCTTCCATGAAATGCTCAGTAATTCACAAACAAGGATGGGGCGAGGGTCACCAATTTGTAAGCAAATTGTCGAACAGTTTTAGAACAACATTTCTCAACGAGCTATTGCAAGGAATTTAGGGATTTTCCCATCTACGGTCCGTAAAAGTCATCACAAGGTTCAGAGAATCTGGAGAAATCACTGCACGTAAGCGATGATATTACGGACCGTTGATCCCTGCATCAAAAACAGACATCAGTGTGTAAAGGATATCACCACATGGGCAAATGAGTTTACTCTGCCGGGTGGGGGGCTCTTCCTTAGAGATAGGGTGAGAAGCTCCGTCATCCGGGAGGAACTCAAAGTAAAGCCGCTGCTCCTCCACATCAAGAGGAGCCAGATGAGGTGGTTCAGGCATCTGATCAGGATGCCGCCCTAATACCTCCCTGGGGAGGTTTTTCGTGCACGTCCGACCGGTAGGAAGCCACGGGGAAGAACCAGGACACGTTGGGAAGACTATGTCTCCCGGCTGGCCTGGGAACGCCCTGGGAAGAGCTGAATGAAGTGGCTGGGGGGAGGAGAGTCTGGGCTTCCCTGCTTAGGCTGCTGCCCCCTCGACCCAACCTTCGGATAAGCGGAAAAAGATGGATGGATGGACATTTCACGACTGGATTTGTTGCACAGGTGGCATCCTATGACAGTTCCACACTGGAAATCACTGAGAGCAACCGAGTCTTTCACAAATGTTTGTAGAAACAGTCTCCATGCCCAAGTGCTTGATTTTATACAGGAGAAGTGATTAGAACACTTGATTCTCATCATTTGGATGGGTGGCCAAATACTTTTGCCAATACAGTGTATGTAACGGTGCGCTCTATAGTCCAGAAAATACGCTCATTTGTTTGATCGGTGTCCTTATCGGCCGTTCTCACTCATAAATGATCGGTATTAGAACTTGTCCTTAAATCCCTCATACTAATAATTCAAGAGTTTCAGTTTTGAAGTGTGTCCATATAGTTTTTGCATTCCCAGCGGAGGCCACAAGCCCCAACAACCTACCTGGATTTTTTTTTTTTTTCTTATCATTTCAGCCGCAGCAGAAGTGGGGGGGGGACGCACTGAATGAGCTATTTCAGATCTAATTATGCACCCAGCCACATTTCTTGGAGTGACACAACAATAAGAAAGATGGCCAGAAAAATGACGATGCCGCATTTTTACCCCAATCCCACCCCCCGAAAGCTTTATTTTCTGGCTAACTATGGTCAATGCTTCTCCACAGAGATGCCAATTAGGTACATGCAGAACTTTTCCGAAATGCTCTTCTTGTGTTTTGTAGCTTTTCTTGAACAAGACCTTTATCGGAAGTCAGCTGAAACAGGTCATTTATCTCAGGGGGGTGGGGGGGGTAGTGGCATCTGCTTGTTTATTAAATGAATCTTAGAGTCTTTATTACCACACAAAACTTGTGGTGAGATTGCCTTCCTACAAACCCCGTTTCCATATGAGTTGGGAAATTGTATTGGATGTAAATATAAACGGAATACAATGATTTGCAAATCCTTTTCAACCCATATTTAATTGAATGCACTACAAAGACAAGAAATAATTAACTTAGAATTTCATGGCTGCAACACATGCCAAAGTAGTTGGGAAAGGGCATGTTCACCTTTTCTTTTAACAACACTCAATAAACGTTTGGGAACTGAGGAAACTAATTGTCGAAGCTTTGAAAGTGGAATTCTTTCTCATTCTTGTTTTATGTGGAGCTTCAGTTGTTCAACAGTCCGGGGTCTCCGCTGTCGTATTTTACGCTTCATAATGCGCCTCACATTTTCGATGGGAGACAGGTCTGGACTTCAGGCGGGCCAGGAAAGTACCCGCACTCCATTTTTAAGAAGCCACGCTGTTGAACCACCTGCTGAATGTGGCTCGGTATTGTCTTGCTGAAATAAGCAGGGGCGTCCATGAAAAAGACGCCGCTTGGATAGCAGCATATGTTGTTCCAAAACCTTTATGTACCTTTCAGCATTAATGGTGCCTTCACAGATGTGTAAGTTACTTACCCATGCCTTGGGCACTAATGCACCCCCATACCATCACAGATGCTGGCTTTTGAACTTTGTGTCGATAACAGTCTGGATGGTTCGCTTCCCCTTTGGTCCGGATGACACGATGTCGAATATTTTCAAAAACAATTTTAAATGTGGACTCGTCAGACCACAGAACACTTTTCCACTTTGCATCAGTCCATCTTAGATGATTTCAGGCCCAGAGAAGCCGGCGGCGTTTCTGGATGTTGTTGATAAATGGCTTTCGCTTTGCATAGTAGAGCTTTAACTTGCACTTACAGATGTAGCGACAAACTGTATTTAGTGACAGTGGTTTTCTGAAGTGTTCCTGAGCCAATGTGGTGATATCCTTTAGAGATTGATGTCGGTTTTTGATACAGTGCCGGCCTGAGCGATCGAAGGTCACGGTTATTCAATGTTGGTTTCCGGCCTTACCGCTTACGTGGAGTGATTTCTCCAGATTCTCTGAACCTTTTTGGTAATATTATGGACCGTAGATGTTAAAATCCTTAAATTTCTTGCAATTGCACTTTGAGAAACGTTGTTCTTAAACTGTTTGACTATTTGCTCACGCAGTTGTGGACAAAGGGGTGTACCACGCCCCATCCTTTCTTGTGAATGACTGAGCATTTTTTAGGAAGCTGTTTTTATACCGAATCATGGCACCCACATGTTCCCAATTAGCCTGCACACCTGTGGGATGTTCCAAATAAGTGTTTGATGAGCATTCCTCCACTTTATCAGTTTTTATTGCCACCTTTCCCAACTTCTTTGTCACGTGTTGCTTGCATCAAATATAAAGCTAATTATTTGCAAACAAAAAAAAGTTTACCAGTTTGAACATCAAATATGTTGTCTTTGTAGCATATTCAACTGAATATGGGTTGAAAAGGATTTGCAAATCATTGTATTCCGTTTATATTTACATCTAACACAATTTCCCAACTCATATGGAAACGGGGTTTGTACAACAAACTATGTGTTGTATATTTTGTATGTGCTCGTTCTATTTTTAAACAAAGAAAATGTAAGTTATTATGCCATAATTTTAACAGTCCGGCCAACTTGGGAATAGATTTTCCTCCATGTGTGAGTTTGGCATTCCTGCAAAATAACAATTAAAGATGCATAAATAAAAGATTTATTATGATCGAATCGTAGCCCCTGAAACATATTTGAACCATGAAGAGCCCCCGCAAAAAAAAACCATGACGTGTTGTGTACGCCAGGACCACTCACTTGTTGGGCCGCAATCCTCCTATCTCATTTTACTCCCTAATGATGGCTTTTATCTTCCACTGCCAGACACTTTTTATGCCCCGCCTGCCCTTTACGTTTTTAGCCCTGGCCTTTTTTCTTTTTTTTTTGTCCGCGCTAGTCAAGCGGATATTATCGTGGGCCGAGTGTATAGCCCAGGGGTCCACAAACTAAGGCCCGTGGGCCGGATACGGCCCACTAGCTTCCAAAATCCAGCCCATGGGGTGTGGCAAGTTAAAAAAAAACAACACTATATACAGTGGGGCAAAAAAGTATTTAGTCAGCAAGTTCTCCCACTTAAAATGATGACAGAGGTCTGTAATTTTCATCATAGTTACACTTCAAATGTGAGGGACAGAATGTGAAAAAAAAATCCAGGAATTCACATTGTAGGAATTTTAAATAATTTATTTGTAAATTATGGTGGAAATAAGGTATTTGGTCACTTCAAACCAGGAAGATCTCTGGCTCTCACAGACCTGTAACTTCCTCTTTAAGAAGCTCTTCTGTCCTCCACTCGTTATTTGTATTAATGGCACTTGTTTGAACTCGTTATTTGTATAAAAGACACCTGTCCACAGCCTCACACAGTCAGACTTCAAACTCCACTATGGCCAAGACCAAAGAGCTGTTGAAGAGTGAATCTACAATAGGCAAGCAGCTTGGTGTGAAAAAAATCAACTGTGGGAGCAATTATCAGAAAATGGAAGACATACAAGACATACAAGATCCGGGGCTCCACGCAAGATCTCATCCCGTGGGGTCAAAATGATCATGAGAACGGTGAGCAAAAATCCCGGAACCCCACGGGGGGACCTGGTGAATGACTTGCAGAGAGCTGGGACCAAAGTAGCAAAGGTTACCATCAGTTACAAACTACGCAGACAGGGTATCAAATCCTGCAGTGCCAGACGTGTCCCCCTGCTTAAGCCAGTGCATGTCCAGGCCTTAATGAAGTTTGCCAGAGAGCACATGGGAGAATGTCATGTGGTCAGATGAAACCAAAACAGAACTTTTTGGTATAAACTCAACTCGTCGTGTTTGGAGGAAGAAGATTACTGAGTTGCATCCCAAGAACACCATACCTACTGTGAAGCATGGGGGTGGAAACATCATACTTTGGGGCTGTTTTTCTGCTAAGGGGGCAGGACGATTGATCCGTGTTAATGAAAGAATGAATATATCGTGAGATTTTTTTCCAAAACCTCTTTCCATCAGTGAGAGCTTTCAATGGTTGACCAAATACTTATTTTCCACCATAATTTACAAATAAATTATTTAAAATTCTTACCATGTGA
>NC_084637.1:26091693-26159193 GCF_033978795.1 Nerophis ophidion
AGCACGCGAGGCATCTTTGATTTATTGTTGCGGCCCGCTCGCTTCTCCATCTTCGACCCCGGCTTGTCACAAAGCAACTATAATTGGGAGATGCTCCTGACCCACCTAACACAGTCGGATAGGGGGGGTGGCATCCTTGGGAATTCTTTCCCTCCCTTTGCCGCCGTCTTTCTCTCCCCCTTTTCCAAGGAAACCAGGACATCCGGCGGCACCATTAATTGATTGGCCTTTATATCTCCGGAAGAACCGAAAGAGAAAGATGAGGAAATAAAGGATGCGGCCTCATCGCCTCTGCCCTCTTCTTGCTTCACAGGAGGCCGTGGCCAGCTTCGCCGAGTGGGAGAGGCTAATGAAGGGAGGCGGGTCGGAGGTCGGCGCCAATGACAACTCCTTCGCTGAGGTCATGAGCCTGATCACACAGATGTACAAGCAAACAGCAATTGCCAAGGTAAGGGGACTCCTGGTTGGTTGGAGGGCAGACTTTCATACACAGTGCAGACTTCATCAAAGGTGGATAATAACAAAAGACTGCTATCTTTTAGGACGGGCCTGGGCAATTATTTTGGCTCAGGGGGCCTTATTTAAAGAAAAAAATTTGTCTGCAAGCAGATATTTCTATATCTCTATGTATACATATATATATATATACAGTGGGGCAAAAAAGTATTTAGTCAGCCACCGATTGTGCAAGTTCTCCCACTTAAAATGATGACAGAGGTCTGTAATTTTCATCATAGGTACACTTCAACTGTGAGAGATAGAATGTGAAAAAAAAATCCAGGAATTCACATTGTAGGAATTTTAAAGAATTTATTTGTAAATTATGTTGGAAAATAAATATTTGGTCAACCATTCAAAGCTCTCACTGATGAAAGGAGGTTTTGGCTCAAAATCTCACGATACATGGCCCCATTCATTCTTTCCTTAACACGGATCAATCGTCCTGTCCCCTTAGCAGAAAAACAGCCCCAAAGCATGATGTTTCCACCCCCATGTTTCACAGTAGGTATGGTGTTCTTGGGATGCGACTCAGTATTCTTCTTCCTCCAAACATGACGAGTTGATTTTATACCAAAATGGATACATGGATGATACAGCAGAGGATTGGGAGAATGTCATGTGGTCAGATGAAACCAAAATAGAACTTTTTGGTATAAACTCAACTCGTCGTGTTTGGAGGAAGAAGAATACGGAGTTGCGTCCCAAGAACACCATACCTACTGTGAAGCATGGGGGTGGAAACATCATACTTTGGGGCTGTTTTTCTGCTAAGGGGACAGGACGATTGATCCGTGTTAAGGAAAGAATGAATGGGGCCATGTATCGTGAGATTTTGAGCCAAAACCTCCTTCCATCAGTGAGAGCTTTGAATGGTTGACCAAATACTTATTTTCCACCATAATTTACAAATAAATTCTTTAAAATTCCTACAATGTGAATTCCTGGATTTTTTTTCACATTCTGTCTCTCACAGTTGAAGTGTACCTATGATGAAAATTACAGACCTCTGTCATCATTTTAAGTGGGAGAACTTGCACAATCGGTGGCTGACTAAATACTTTTTTGCCCCACTGTATATGTATATACACACACACATATACACACATATACTGTATGTGTGTGTATATATATATGTATATATATATATATATATATATATATATATATATATATATATATATATATATATATACATATATACATACACACGCCATAAGCGTATATATTTGGGTAGGCAGACACAATTAAAAGAATGTAATTATTTAGCTTCCTTGTGTTTTATTCCAGATCCAATAGAAATATAAGAGATTGTTATCCAACTGCATATCTCCGTATCGAGCACATGTTTCAAAATATAGTTTTTCGTCCTATGCTTTTTTGTTGTTGCATAAACTGCACGTCATGTCCGCGTTCAAATGGACCCAAAACATGGCTGGCACCAAAGTAGAGCTGGTCGCACGACATGCTGTGAAAAACACACCCCGTCGCATCATTAGCGCCAAATGACGCACGCGGTCAACAAACCAACGCGGCGGGTAAAAATGCGCCCTTAAGCCTTCGAAGGTCGGCACATTCTGAGAGTTTGCGAAGAAAATCACTTTAAGTCTGCGGAATAACTTCATTTTAAAGGCCTACTGAAACCCACTACTACCGACCACGCAGTCGGATAGTTTATATATCAATGATGAAATATTAACATTGCAACACATGCCAATACGGCCGGTTTAGTTTACTAAATTACAATTTTAAATTTCATGCAGAGTTTCTTGTTGAAAACGTCGTGGAATGATAATGCATGCGCGTGACGTCTCGGGTTGTAGCGGACATATTAGCCCAGCACCACTCACGGCTAAAAGTCGTCTCTTTTCATCGCATAATTACACAGTATTCTGGACATTTGTGTTGCTGAATCTTTTGCAATTTGTTTAATTAAAAATGGAGACGTCAAAGAAGAAAGCTGTTGGTGGAAAGCGGTGGATTGCAGCCGCCTTTAGCAACGAGACACAGCCAGTGTTTCTTTGTTTGTTGTGAAGCTTTAACACAGAGCGGTCAAGCGAACATGTTTCTCTACCTCGACCAGCAAGTTTTTGGATGGGAAAAGTGTGATATTAAGTCAGCTCTTACCGGAGACTTCATTGGATTATGGGACCTCCTCCTGCAGCTCAAAAAGGCAGCTGTGATCTTGGCTCCTCGGCTTGTCCTGGCGTTCACCGCAGCCGTCCGACTTTCAGGTATGACTTTACAATCTCACTAAAACACTATTAAAACAATAAGCTGATAAGGCAGGGGTGTCAAACTCAAATACAGAGGGGGCCAAAATTTAAAACTGAACAAAGCCGCGGGCCAAGGTTGAACAAATTAACCTTTTAATAGGGACCCAAACAAGTTTTGCATTGAACATTGAACAAGCAAGGCTTATATAACTTTATAGTGACATGCAAAATCGAGTTTCAAACACCGGTAATAATAATAATAAAAATATATCAATGGCATTTCAAATAAAATGTAAATGCAAATTTAATGCCTCTTTTCAATTTGCAGCCTTCTGAGGTAAATATCAAAATATATTGCAGCGTCCCGAAAGAGTTAGTGCTGCAAGGAGTTCTGGGTATTTGTTCTGTTGTGTTTATGTCATGTTACAGTGCAGATGTTCTCCCGAAATGTGTTTGTCATTCTTGTTTGGTGTGAGTTCACAGTGTGGCGCATATTTGTAACAGTGTTAAAGTTGTTTATACGGCCACCCTTAGCGTGACCTGTATGGCTGTTGACCAAGTATGCCCTGTGTGTGTAATAGCCGCATATATTATGCGAGTGGGCCTGCACGCTGTTTGTATGGAAGAAATGCGGACGTGACGACAGGTTGTAGAGAATGCTAAAGGCGGTGCCTTTAAGGCACGCCCTCAATATTGTTGTCCGGGTAAAAATCGGGAGAATGCTTGCTTGCCCCGGGAGATTTTCGGGAGGGGCACTGAACTTCGGGTGGATTGGCAAGTGTGAGAAATTGCGGTGTTACAGCCAGGGGCGCTGAAAAGGGGGGGTAAAGGAGACGGATTCTAGGGGCCCATGATGGAGGGGGGCCCAGAGAGGCCCCTAATGATGATGAAATTATGTGTTGGGGGCCCTGTAAAGATTGTTTTCATGGGGCCCAAAATCCCTAGCGGCGCCCCTGGTTACAGCGGCACCACTGCTGTGTAATAACGGCGGGCCAGCTGTATTGTTAATTTGATATTGCCTCAAGGGCCAAATTAAATTACACGGCGGGCCAAATTTGGCTCGCGGGCCAGAGTTTGACACCCATGAGATTAGGGATCTTCCAGAATTATCCTAGTAAATGTGTCTAATTACATCTGAAACGGTCCCACTGCCGCCGCCTGGAGCCGTCGCCTTTTTTTTTTTTTTTTTTTGTGCTTCACTCTAACTTTCCTCATCCACAAATCTTTCATTTTCGCTCAAATTAATGGGGAATATGTCGCTTTCTCGGTCCGAATAGCTCTTGTTGCTGGAGGCTTATGATTATAAACAATGTGAGGATGTGAGGAGCCCTACAACCCGTGACGTCACGCGCACATCGTCTGCTACTTCTGGCAAAGGCAAGGCTTTTTTTTACTAGCGACCAAAAGTTGCAAACTTTATCGTGGATGTTCTCTACTAAATCCTTTCAGCAAAAATATGGCAATATCGCGAAATGATCAAGTATGACACATAGAATGGACCTGCTATCCCCGTTTAATCATGAACATCTCATTTCAGTAGGCCTTTATTAATACTACTGGAATGTGTGAATTGACACCATCGCGCCTTATAGACTGCTGGGTGAGATCTGGCGGGAGAGCGTCGCCATGGCAACAGAACTTAATGATTGCCGGCGGAAGGCACTTAGACAAAGTCTGGAGTTCTAACGCTGGTATTATTTAGTCACGTCCGGCCTGCCGTGATTACACCCTGCACCAACACCTCTATAATGCCGTTGCTATGGAAACTCTGCTTTGAAGCAGGAGGGAAAATAAGCAGTGGGTGAGGGCGGCTGAATGCGTGCGGCGTTCGATTCCCGCACCCTCAGCTTAGAGCGCCGGCGGAGTTTGATCCTCCGACAATGGCAGCCCATCTGCCCCCCCCACGTCGCCGAGTAAACGTGGCATCTGTTCCGGGGCAGACGTTTCTCTCAATTAGCCTGATGACCTGAGCCGTGAGCGCCATTCCCCCCCGATGTTAACCGAGACCGGAGATAAGCACCGAATGCAATCATCGACGCCACTCTGAGTCTGTGTCTTGTTTTGAGCTTCATGTTGTTTGCTGATTCAATTCCCGCTGAACCTCACCTAACTCTGGGCCGCCCCACTTGACGAAAGTCCCCCCCCCCCTGCTCAAGCACCGTTTATGCGCCACTTGTTTGTTAACGACTTGGCAAAGCCAGGCCGGCAGTGATGAGGGGCCCCGCTAGATCGGAAGACGTACGACTGACTTGGTCAAGTAATTCGGAATAAGCACCAAATAATATGACTGCAAAATTTGCTGAGAAAAAAGTTACATGCTAACATTAGCGTAGCATGTGTCAAGCACCAAAATGTATGACTGCAAAATTAGCCAAAATAACGACAAAATGCTAACGTTAACATGCTAATGAGTAACATTCTAATGTTACCATGCCAAAAAAATTTGCTAAAAAAAATCTACAAACTTGCTAACGTTAGCATGCCAAAGTGTTAATGTTAGCATGCCGGAGCATAGCATGTGTCAAGCACCACATTATATGACTGCAAAATGAACTAAATAAAAAAAATATGCTAACGTTAGCATGCCGAAGTGTTAATCTTAGCATGCCGGAGCATAGCATGTGTCAAGCAACAAATTAAATGACTGAAAAATTAGCTAGAAAAGAGTAACATGCTAAGGTTAGCATGCCAAAGTGGTAATGTTAGCATGCCGGAGTGTCACATGTGTCGAGCACCAAATTATATGACTGCAAAATTAGCTGAAAAAATCTACAAACATGCTAATGTTAGCATGCCAAAGTGTTAATGTTAGCTTGTCGGTGCGTAGCATGTATCAAGCACCAAATTAAATGACTGCAAAATTAGCTTGAAAAAAGAGTAACATGCTAATGTTAGCATGCCAAAGTGGTAATGTTAGCATGCCGGAGCGTAGCATGTGTCAAGCACCACATTATATGACTGCAAAATTAGCTAAATAAAAAAAAAATGCTAACGTTAGCATGCCAAAGTGTTAATGTTAGCATGCCAGAGCGTAGCATGTGTCAAGCAACAAATTAAATGACTGCAAAATTAGCTAGAAAAAGTGTAACATGCTAATGTTAGCATGCCAAAGTGGTAATCTTAGCATGCTGGAGCGTAGCATGTGTCAAGCACCAAATTATATGACTGCAAAATTTGCTAAAAAAATTGTGTAACTTGCTAACGTTAGCATGCCAAAGTGTTAATTTTAGCATGCCGGAGCATAGCATGTGTCAAGCACCAAATTAGATGACTGCAAAATAAGCCAAAAAAACAACAACATGCTAACGTTAACATGCTAATGAGTCACATTCTAATGTTAGCATGCCAAAAAAATTAGCTAAAAAAAAATCTACAAACATGCTAACGTTAGCATGCCAAAGTGTTAATGTTAGCATGCCGGAGCATAGCATGTGTCAAGCACCACATTATATGACTGCAAAATTTTCTAAATAAAAAAATATGCTAACATTAGCATGCCAAAGTGTTAATGTTAGCATGCCGGAGCGTAGCATATGTCAAGCAACAAATTAAATAACTGCAAAATTAGCTAGAAAAAGAGTAACATGCTAATGTTAGCCTGCCAAAGTGGTAATGTTAGCATGCTGGAGCATAGCATGTGTCAAGCACCAAATTATATGACTGCAAAATTTGCAAAAAAAAAGTGTAACTTGCTAACGTTAGCATGCCAAAGTGTTAATTTTAGCATGTCGGAGGGTAGCATGTGTCAAGCACCAAATTATATGACTGCAAAATTACCTTAACAAAAAAAGAAGTTTAACATGCTAAAGTTAGCGTCCCAAAGTGTTAATGTTAGCATGTCCGAGCATAGCATGTGTCAAGCAACAAATTAAATGACTGCAAAATTAGCTAGAAAAAGAGTAACATGCTAATGTTAGCATGCCAAAGTGGTAATCTTAGCATGCTGGAGCGTAGCATGTGTAAAGCACCAAATTATATGACTGCAAAATTTGCTAAAAAAATTGTGTAACTTGCTAACGTTAGCATGCCAAAGTGTTAATTTTAGCATGCCGGAGCATAGCATGTGTCAAGCACCAAATTAGATGACTGCAAAATAAGCCAAAAAAACAACAACATGCTAACGTTAACATGCTAATGAGTCACATTCTAATGTTAGCATGCCAAAAAAATTAGCTAAAAAAAAATCTACAAACATGCTAACGTTAGCATGCCAAAGTGTTAATGTTAGCATGCCGGAGCATAGCATGTGTCAAGCACCACATTATATGACTGCAAAATTTTCTAAATAAAAAAATATGCTAACATTAGCATGCCAAAGTGTTAATGTTAGCATGCCGGAGCGTAGCATATGTCAAGCAACAAATTAAATAACTGCAAAATTAGCTAGAAAAAGAGTAACATGCTAATGTTAGCCTGCCAAAGTGGTAATGTTAGCATGCTGGAGCATAGCATGTGTCAAGCACCAAATTATATGACTGCAAAATTTGCAAAAAAAAAGTGTAACTTGCTAACGTTAGCATGCCAAAGTGTTAATTTTAGCATGTCGGAGGGTAGCATGTGTCAAGCACCAAATTATATGACTGCAAAATTACCTTAACAAAAAAAGAAGTTTAACATGCTAAAGTTAGCGTCCCAAAGTGTTAATGTTAGCATGTCCGAGCATAGCATGTGTCAAGCAACAAATTAAATGACTGCAAAATTAGCTAGAAAAAGAGTAACATGCTAATGTTAGCATGCCAAAGTGGTAATCTTAGCATGCTGGAGCGTAGCATGTGTCAAGCACCAAATTATATGACTGCAAAATTTGCTAAAAAAATTGTGTAACTTGCTAACGTTAGCATGCCAAAGTGTTAATTTTAGCATGCCGGAGCATAGCATGTGTCAAGCACCAAATTAGATGACTGCAAAATAAGCCAAAAAAACAACAACATGCTAACGTTAACATGCTAATGAGTCACATTCTAATGTTAGCATGCCAAAAAAATTAGCTAAAAAAAAATCTACAAACATGCTAACGTTAGCATGCCAAAGTGTTAATGTTAGCATGCCGGAGCATAGCATGTGTCAAGCACCACATTATATGACTGCAAAATTTTCTAAATAAAAAAATATGCTAACATTAGCATGCCAAAGTGTTAATGTTAGCATGCCGGAGCGTAGCATATGTCAAGCAACAAATTAAATAACTGCAAAATTAGCTAGAAAAAGAGTAACATGCTAATGTTAGCCTGCCAAAGTGGTAATGTTAGCATGCTGGAGCATAGCATGTGTCAAGCACCAAATTATATGACTGCAAAATTTGCAAAAAAAAAGTGTAACTTGCTAACGTTAGCATGCCAAAGTGTTAATTTTAGCATGTCGGAGGGTAGCATGTGTCAAGCACCAAATTATATGACTGCAAAATTACCTTAACAAAAAAAGAAGTTTAACATGCTAAAGTTAGCGTCCCAAAGTGTTAATGTTAGCATGTCCGAGCATAGCATGTGTCGAGCACCAATTTATATGACTGCAAAATTAGCTGAAAAAATCTACAAACATGCTAATGTTAGCGTGCCAAAGTGTTAATGTTAGCTTGTCGGTGCGTAGCATGTATCAAGCACCAAATTAAATGACTGCAAAATTAGCTTGAAAAAAGAGTAACATGCTAATGTTAGCATGCCAAAGTGGTAATGTTAGCATGCCGGAGCGTAGCATGTGTCAAGCACCACATTATATGACTGCAAAATTAGCTAAATAAAAAAAAAATGCTAACGTTAGCATGCCAAAGTGTTAATGTTAGCATGCCAGAGCGTAGCATGTGTCAAGCAACAAATTAAATGACTGCAAAATTAGCTAGAAAAAGTGTAACATGCTAATGTTAGCATGCCAAAGTGGTAATCTTAGCATGCTGGAGCGTAGCATGTGTCAAGCACCAAATTATATGACTGCAAAATTTGCTAAAAAAATTGTGTAACTTGCTAACGTTAGCATGCCAAAGTGTTAATTTTAGCATGCCGGAGCATAGCATGTGTCAAGCACCAAATTAGATGACTGCAAAATAAGCCAAAAAAACAACAACATGCTAACGTTAACATGCTAATGAGTCACATTCTAATGTTAGCATGCCAAAAAAATTAGCTAAAAAAAAATCTACAAACATGCTAACGTTAGCATGCCAAAGTGTTAATGTTAGCATGCCGGAGCATAGCATGTGTCAAGCACCACATTATATGACTGCAAAATTTTCTAAATAAAAAAATATGCTAACATTAGCATGCCAAAGTGTTAATGTTAGCATGCCGGAGCGTAGCATATGTCAAGCAACAAATTAAATAACTGCAAAATTAGCTAGAAAAAGAGTAACATGCTAATGTTAGCCTGCCAAAGTGGTAATGTTAGCATGCTGGAGCATAGCATGTGTCAAGCACCAAATTATATGACTGCAAAATTTGCAAAAAAAAAGTGTAACTTGCTAACGTTAGCATGCCAAAGTGTTAATTTTAGCATGTCGGAGGGTAGCATGTGTCAAGCACCAAATTATATGACTGCAAAATTACCTTAACAAAAAAAGAAGTTTAACATGCTAAAGTTAGCGTCCCAAAGTGTTAATGTTAGCATGTCCGAGCATAGCATGTGTCAAGCAACAAATTAAATGACTGCAAAATTAGCTAGAAAAAGAGTAACATGCTAATGTTAGCATGCCAAAGTGGTAATCTTAGCATGCTGGAGCGTAGCATGTGTCAAGCACCAAATTATATGACTGCAAAATTTGCTAAAAAAATTGTGTAACTTGCTAACGTTAGCATGCCAAAGTGTTAATTTTAGCATGCCGGAGCATAGCATGTGTCAAGCACCAAATTAGATGACTGCAAAATAAGCCAAAAAAACAACAACATGCTAACGTTAACATGCTAATGAGTCACATTCTAATGTTAGCATGCCAAAAAAATTAGCTAAAAAAAAATCTACAAACATGCTAACGTTAGCATGCCAAAGTGTTAATGTTAGCATGCCGGAGCATAGCATGTGTCAAGCACCACATTATATGACTGCAAAATTTTCTAAATAAAAAAATATGCTAACATTAGCATGCCAAAGTGTTAATGTTAGCATGCCGGAGCGTAGCATATGTCAAGCAACAAATTAAATAACTGCAAAATTAGCTAGAAAAAGAGTAACATGCTAATGTTAGCCTGCCAAAGTGGTAATGTTAGCATGCTGGAGCATAGCATGTGTCAAGCACCAAATTATATGACTGCAAAATTTGCAAAAAAAAAGTGTAACTTGCTAACGTTAGCATGCCAAAGTGTTAATTTTAGCATGTCGGAGGGTAGCATGTGTCAAGCACCAAATTATATGACTGCAAAATTACCTTAACAAAAAAAGAAGTTTAACATGCTAAAGTTAGCGTCCCAAAGTGTTAATGTTAGCATGTCCGAGCATAGCATGTGTCAAGCAACAAATTAAATGACTGCAAAATTAGCTAGAAAAAGAGTAACATGCTAATGTTAGCATGCCAAAGTGGTAATCTTAGCATGCTGGAGCGTAGCATGTGTCAAGCACCAAATTATATGACTGCAAAATTTGCTAAAAAAATTGTGTAACTTGCTAACGTTAGCATGCCAAAGTGTTAATTTTAGCATGCCGGAGCATAGCATGTGTCAAGCACCAAATTAGATGACTGCAAAATAAGCCAAAAAAACAACAACATGCTAACGTTAACATGCTAATGAGTCACATTCTAATGTTAGCATGCCAAAAAAATTAGCTAAAAAAAAATCTACAAACATGCTAACGTTAGCATGCCAAAGTGTTAATGTTAGCATGCCGGAGCATAGCATGTGTCAAGCACCACATTATATGACTGCAAAATTTTCTAAATAAAAAAATATGCTAACATTAGCATGCCAAAGTGTTAATGTTAGCATGCCGGAGCGTAGCATATGTCAAGCAACAAATTAAATAACTGCAAAATTAGCTAGAAAAAGAGTAACATGCTAATGTTAGCCTGCCAAAGTGGTAATGTTAGCATGCTGGAGCATAGCATGTGTCAAGCACCAAATTATATGACTGCAAAATTTGCAAAAAAAAAGTGTAACTTGCTAACGTTAGCATGCCAAAGTGTTAATTTTAGCATGTCGGAGGGTAGCATGTGTCAAGCACCAAATTATATGACTGCAAAATTACCTTAACAAAAAAAGAAGTTTAACATGCTAAAGTTAGCGTCCCAAAGTGTTAATGTTAGCATGTCCGAGCATAGCATGTGTCAAGCAACAAATTAAATGACTGCAAAATTAGCTAGAAAAAGAGTAACATGCTAATGTTAGCATGCCAAAGTGGTAATCTTAGCATGCTGGAGCGTAGCATGTGTCAAGCACCAAATTATATGACTGCAAAATTTGCTAAAAAAATTGTGTAACTTGCTAACGTTAGCATGCCAAAGTGTTAATTTTAGCATGCCGGAGCATAGCATGTGTCAAGCACCAAATTAGATGACTGCAAAATAAGCCAAAAAAACAACAACATGCTAACGTTAACATGCTAATGAGTCACATTCTAATGTTAGCATGCCAAAAAAATTAGCTAAAAAAAAATCTACAAACATGCTAACGTTAGCATGCCAAAGTGTTAATGTTAGCATGCCGGAGCATAGCATGTGTCAAGCACCACATTATATGACTGCAAAATTTTCTAAATAAAAAAATATGCTAACATTAGCATGCCAAAGTGTTAATGTTAGCATGCCGGAGCGTAGCATATGTCAAGCAACAAATTAAATAACTGCAAAATTAGCTAGAAAAAGAGTAACATGCTAATGTTAGCCTGCCAAAGTGGTAATGTTAGCATGCTGGAGCATAGCATGTGTCAAGCACCAAATTATATGACTGCAAAATTTGCAAAAAAAAAGTGTAACTTGCTAACGTTAGCATGCCAAAGTGTTAATTTTAGCATGTCGGAGGGTAGCATGTGTCAAGCACCAAATTATATGACTGCAAAATTAGCTAAAAAAATCTACAAACATGCTAACGTTAGCATGCCAAAGTGTTAATGTTAGCATGTCGGCGCGTAGCATGTATCAAGCACCAAATTAAATGACTGCAAAATTAGCTAAAAAAAAGAGTAACATGCTACGTGGTATAAGCATGCCAAAGTGGTAATGTTAGCATGTCGGAGCGTAGCATGTGTCAAGCACCACATTATATGACTGCAAAATTTGCTAAAAAAAAAAAAATGCTAACGTTAGCATGCCAAAGTGTTAATGTTAGCATGCCAGAGCGTAGCATTTGTCAAGCACCAAATTATATGACTGCAAAATTTGCCAAAAAAAAGTGTAACTTGCTAACGTTAGCATGCCAAAGTGTTAATGTTAGCATGCCGGAGCATAGCATGTGTCAATTACCAAATTAAATGAATGCAAAATTAGCAAAAAAAATACAAAAAACATGCTAACGTTAGCATGCCATAGTTTTAATGTTACCATGTCGGAGCGTAGCATGTGTCAAGCACCAAATTATATGACTGCAAAATTAGCTAAAAAATAGGGTCACATGCTAACATGCTAAAGTGTTAATGTTAGCATGCCGGTGCATAGCATAATTGAAAAATAATATTACGGAAATTCGGGAATTTTTCAAGTTCTTAAACCAACTTGTTATTTTGTCCTGACTTTGAAGAATGTTTTGAAAGTCGAACGGTTGAAATGGGCCGAAAAATGTGAATGGACTCATCGTACTACAAATAAGGTTAGAAAATAACAGGAATTTCTGAAAATTTGTTGAACGTGGAAAAATAGTTCTTTGAATTTCCAGGATGAATTGAATGTGTTGGTGGAATGTGGTTTGAATCGGTTGAAACGTGGGATTTGTGCCCTGATGTACGGAATAATTTTGGATATGCTTACCGATCTCGAAGCTATTTTATTTGGTATATGGTGAAATGATAAGTGTGACCTGTAGATAGCAGTCAAACATAAGAGATATACGTGTACACTGCACTACAATGGCAGTCACACATTAGAGATACATGTAGACTGCAATATGACTCAAGTAAACAACACCAAAACTTTATATGTTCAATTGAAAATATAGAACATTACACACGGTGCTCAAGATTATATGAAAATGTTTTAGTACGAGTTTGGTAAGCTATGAAGCCGCACCCCTTGATGGATTGTACTCTCCTTCAATTTACGAGAATTATTATGGTGTGTGTAAGGTAAGATATATTATCTGACGTTTTGTCTCGCAATATTATGCAAAAGCAACTTTTCTTTCCTTCTGTTACATAAGTCCTGAAAATTTGCGCCCCTCCGCCTTTGTAGTCCGTGTCGCCCACATGGTCAATAAGCTTCTTCTTTTTCTCTATCTTCTTGTTATGGGACATTCATCCTCCGCTGTTGCCATTTCTTATATAAAGTAGTGTAAAGTTCTTCTATCTGTCAGTAAACTCGCCATGAAAGCGCTAAAACATACCGGTGTAGTGAGTTTATATTATTCACCCAAGGAACTTTATTATTAGAGAGTTCCGGTCGGACGGTTTTTCACGCGACATTGTTGTTGCCTGAGTGAGCCACGGATGAGGAGATGCTGCTCCGTTATTGATTGAAGTAAAGTCTCATATTATGTAGATGACAAGGAAGGTTTTACATTTAGAAGAAAAAAACAACAACAAAATATATATATATATATATAGATATATATATATCAATCAATCAATCAATGTTCATTTATATAGCCCTATATATATATATATATATATATATATATATATATATATATATATATATATATATATATAAATATATGACCCCTACAAAGGCCTGAGTGGCCACATAGGTGGACAGAACCTTTTAGCTCTTATTTCCAAAATTGTGTACACTACTGATTTGGGGTCTTATGGTCACTTATGTGGACATTTATACTGCCATCTGCTGGTGTCAGAAGAGTATAACATACAATTGAATTTGGGAAAAAAAAGTGTAAAAATAAGAATTAGCATGTCACTAAACATGAAGTACACATTTGTGTACTTATGGACTAAGTACATCATATCAAAATATGATTTTTAGTTTTTATTCTAATTAGGGTCCAATAAGCCCAATTGGTAAAGAGAAATAAAAAAAGCATGTAAACAAACAGCTTGGGCTTTAAGAGGTTAATTAATGTGTCTTATTAGCCGGTGCAGCTTTTGCACAAAATAGACCTGACTAGACCCTCTCATCGGAGGTCTGCTTTATAATCCGGTGCGCCCTATGGGCCGGAAAATACGGTAGGTTCCATCTTCGTCCGCTTATCCGAGGTCGACTCGCGGGAGAAGCAGCCTAAGCAGGGAAGCCCAGACTTCCCTCTCCCCAGCCACTTGGTCCAGCTCTCCCTGGGGGATCCCGAGGCGTACCCAAGCCAGTCGGGAGACATAGTCCTCCCAACGTCTCTTCCCCGTAGCCTCTTACCGGTCCGACATCCCTGAAACACATCCTTAGGTAGGCGTGCGGGTGGCATCCTGACCTGATGCCCGAACCACCTCCTTCTGGCTCCTCTCGATGTGGAGGAGTAGCGGCTTTACTTTGAGCTCCTCCCGGATGGCAGAGCTTCTCACCCTATCTCTAAGGGAGAGCCCCGCCACACGGCGGAGGAAACTCATTTCGGCCGCTTGTACCCGTGATCTTGTCCTTTCAGTCATAACCCAAAGCTCATGACCATAGGTGAGGATGGGAACGTAGATCGACCGGTAAATTGAGAGCTTTGACTTCCGGCTCAGCTCCTTCTTCACCACAACGGATCGATACAGCGTCCGCATTACTGAAGACGCCGCACCGATCCGCCTGTCCGTCTCACAATCCACTCTTCCCTCACTCGTGAACAAGACTCCGAGGTACTTGAACTCCACCACTTGGAACAAGTTCTCCTCCCCAACCTGGAGATGGCACTCCACCCTTTTCCGGGCGAGAACCATGGACTCGGACTTGGATGTGCTGATTGTCATCCCGGTCGCTTCACACTCGGCTACGAACCGATCCAGTGAGAGCTGAAGATCCTGGCCAGATGAAGCCATCAGGACCGCATCATCTGCAAAAAGCAGAGACCTAATCCTGCAGCCACCAAACCAGATCCCCTAAACGCCTTGACTGCGCCTAGAAATTCTGCCCATAAAAGTTATGAACAGAATCGGTGACAAAGGTCGGCCTTGGCGGAGTCCAATCCTCACTAGAAACGGGTAGGTTTTTTTCTTCTAATTCTTCAAAAACAAAGAATTTTCAGAATTTACAAAATACTTTGTCTGAATGTCGAGGAGGAATGGAATGCGATTTTAGTAAAATGGTATGAGTCAGTTAAGAAGTTGTCATAGTTGCGGTTGTTTGCGTGAACTCAGGAGGCGGAGAAGGTTGGCGGACTTGTCACCCACTATTAAAAGTGGGTGACATTGTTATCACCAGGAAAGATGAGGTCACCTACCTAGGTTCCATTCTAGAGGCTAATCTTTCCTGTGATAAAATGGCAACCAAGGTAATCAAAAAGGTCAACCAACGAACAAGATTTCTCTACAAAATCTCCTCTCTGGTCAACAAAAGCACCTTGAAGATTCTTGTGGGAACTCTTTTTCGATTAGGCTTGCACCTCCAAAACCCTCAAATCTATCCTCCAAACATCCCAGAACAAGCTAGTCAGGTTACTTCTAGACCTCTACCCCAGATCACACCTCACTCCTACCCACTTCTCCAAAGTGGGGTGGCTCAGGGTGGAGGACAGAGTTAAACAACTTGCACTGAGCCTAGTCTATAAAATCTGCTACACCTCCTTGATACCGAAGTACATGTCAAACTACTTCAATAACGAAAATGACCGCCATAACCACAACACCAGGGGGAGCGACACAAACCATGTTAAACCCAGATTCCGATCTAACAAAGGTCTTAACCAGGGGTCTCAAACTCACTTTTGCGGAGTCAGGGTGAGGCTGGGCCGCAAGAAAAGATTTCCTAAAAACAATGTTGCATACTCCTCAGCATGTCTAGTTGTATAGTGACGTTTCAAATTGTATCCCTTGTGCACCGCAACTTTCTCTGTGCAAATAAGACATGTCGGGTTGCCGATGTGCTCAACAAAGAATATTGCATCTCCCACTTTTCCTGGAATGGTCTTTTTTCACCACGAACCCTTCTCTTCACTGCGAGCTTTGAAAAAGACATGTTTGGGGTTGTGGGATATATTTGTATTTAGTCGACGCATGGAGATTAATGTTATTTCCGCAATGTGTGCCGTTCCGCTTTTCCTCCCTACAGCAACACGGCGGTCGGCGTACAATAGCCGGGATAGCGAGCGCAAAAAAGTGTTATCCGGCGTCAAATAGAAATATATGTAGTGTTCATCGTGTGAGGCAATGCAAATTAAACAACAAAAAAAGCAAATAATGGCTTGAATTGGTCCAGGTTATCGGGGACTGTTATTACTGACGGACAGGTGTCGCGCTGTGACTGCAGCCAGGCACGTAAGAAAACCCTCATCTCAATGGCAACGTCTCTGTCCCTTTCACTCATTTGCCGCTTTTCCACTAATGCAGGGGTAGGCAACCCAGAACGTTGAAAGAGCCATTTTGAACCCGAATAACAGAACGCTGTCAAGCGTCATTCATATAAAAACTTGCGGGCCGCACTAATAATACACTTTCATATCTGAGACCCCTGATCTAAAATAACCATTTGTTTTTACTTTCAGTAAAAGTATGATGCAAAGTAGGGATGTCCAGAGCTTGCTTCTAAATTCCCTGATATCATCTGTGATACAAGTAATGTTGTCATGATCCGCCTCCCGGATCATACATAGTTTTTGTTCTTGAGTCCTTTTTGTGTGTTTTCTTTGTATTTTGTGGGACATCTGGGATCTGTCCCTTAAAGGGGGGGTACTGTTATGATCCGCCTCCAGAATCATGTCAAGCGTCATTCATATAAACCTCGCGGGCTGCACTAACATTAAACTTACATATAAAAATAACGTCTCTGAGACCCCTGGTCTTAACTCCTTCTCCTTCTATGCCACATCAATACGGAATGCACTCCCAACAGGTGTTAAAGAAAGTGCATCGCTATCATCCTTCCAAATATTCGCTGTGAGCCCCCCCCCCCCGCCTTGAGACAATGCAGTCTTAAAGATCGTCAATTATCCAGCTGTACGCGTCAGGTGTGCTCCACATCAGGTCACCAAGCTCTCGTGGGTTCTCGTTTCCACCGCTCTCTTTTTTTAGAGTATGACACACTTTCTATACTTGAGGGGAATTTTTTTTTTCTTGCTCCTCGGGAGGAGGTGGATCGGCGAAAAATCGCATTCATGTCACTCTGACGAGCAACATGGCCCCTGCCTGCCTGCCTTCCTGCCTGCCTGCCTGACGATGGTGCTGCCAAAAAGCCTTTGGGGTATTTTTATTGCTTTACCCGCCAAGCATCTGCTCCCAATTACCCAGAGAGGACAGCTCTGATGCCGGACTTTAAAGCGAGCTAACGGGCCGCTTCAGACAGTCGAGAAGTTTGTGCAGTAATTAAACTCAGCGGAAAGGAGCCGGCGTAGCCAAGCCGTCAGTAATGAGGACCCCCCCCCCCCCCAGATCAGAAGAGCTTGGGCAGACCTGGTGAAGTGATTCATTATCGGACCCCTGGGCTAATTACCAGCGGGGTAAAGCAGAGGTTTCCTCCGGCAGAGCAGGTGTCATGGCTGCTATCTGGAATACGCAGGTGGGAGTTCAGGCTAAGGTGGATGTCCAAAAAAGGGAGACGTTTGACTCCAATCAAAACCTTAATAATCCCCGCGAGTTGGCACTATTCTCCGATACGCTTGTACAGCACATCCACAGTGAAATGACATAAGATACCTGCATGCTAAAGCTAACTCAGCATTATATGTTGGTTTTTTTTGGGTGTTCTGGACTGTTAGCTTCATGCTGTCATTCAAGGCCTTTTTGCAGAAGCAAGCAGGATGCTTATATGGAATTAACAGGGAGCATTTTGACTAGACTGACCATACGTTCACTTTTGCAGGACTGTCCGGGCGGGGTTTCTTAAATGCCTCAAATGTTTGCGTGTATTTTCAATGTATAAAATCCCGTTTCCTTATGAGTTGGGAAATTGTGTTAGATGTAAATATAAACGGAATACAATGATTTGCAAATCATTTTCAACCCATATTCAGTTGAATATTCTACAAAGACAACATATTTGATGTTCTAACTGATAAACTTTTTTTTTGCAAATAATCTTTAACTTCATTCAAGGCCTTTTTGCAGAAGCAAGCAGGATGCTTACATGGAATTAACAGGGAGCATTTTGACTAGACTGACCATACTGTATGTCCACTTTTGCAGGACTGTCTGGGGTGTCCGGGCGGGGTTTCTTAAATGCCTCAAATGGTTGCGTGTATTTTCAATGTACAAAATCCCGTTTCCATATGAGTTGGGAAATTGTGTTAGATGTAAATATAAATGGAGTACAATGATTTGCAAATCGTTTTCAACCCATATTTAGTTGAATATGCTACAAAGACAACATATTTGATGTTCTAACTGATAAACTTTTTTTTGCAAATAATCTTTAACTTCATTCAAGGCCTTTTTGCAGAAGCAAGCAGGATGCTTAAATGGAATTAACAGGGAGCATTTTGACTAGACTGACCATACGTCCACGTTTGCAGGACTGTCCGGGGTGTCCGGGCGGGGTTTCTTAATTGCCTCAAATGGTTGCGTGTATTTTCAATGTACAAAATCCCATTTCCATATGAGTTGGGAAATTGTGTTAGATGTAAATATAAACGGAATACAATGATTTGCAAATCATTTTCAACCCATATTCAGTTGAATATGCTACAAAGACAACATATTTGATGTTCAAACTGATAAATATTTTTATTTTTTTTTTGCAAATCATTAACTTTAGAATTTGATGCCAGCAACACGTGACAAAGAAGTTGGGAGAGGTGGCAATAAATACTAATAAAGTTAAGGAATGTGCAGACTAATTGGGAACAGGTGGGTGCCATGATTGGGTATAAAAACAGCTTCCCAAAAAATGCTCAGTCTTTTGGCATTGTCTTGCTGAAATAAGCAGGAGCGTCCATGATAACGTTGCTTGGATGACAACATATGTTGCTCCAAAACCTGTATGGACCTTTCAGCATTAATGGTGCCTTCACAGATGTGTAAGTTACCCATGCCTTGGGCACTAATACACCCCCATACCATCACAGATGCTGGCTTTCGAACTTTGCGCCTATAACAATCTAGATGGTTGTTTTCCACTTTGTTGTGGAGGACACCCGTCCACAGTTTCCAAATATCATTTGAAATGTGGACTCGTCAGACCACAGAATACCTTTCAACTTTGCATCAGTCCATCTCAGATGAGCTCAGGCCCAGAGAAGCCGGCGGCGTTCCTTGATGTTGTTGATAAATGGATTTTTCTCTGCATAGTAGAGCTTTAACTTGCACTTACAGATGTAGCGACCAACTGTAGTTACTGACAGTGGTTTTATTAAGTGTTCCTGAGCCCATGGGGTGATATCCTTTACACACTGATGTCTGTTTTTGATGCAGTGCCGCCTGAAGGATCAACGGTCCGTAATATCATCGCTTACGTGCAGTGATTTCTCCAGATTCTCGGAACCTTTTGATGATTTTACGGACCGTAGATGGTAAAATCCCTAAATACCTTGCAATAGCTCGTTGAGAAAGGTTGTTCCAAAACTGTTCGACAATTTGCTTACAAATTAGTGACCCTCACCCCATCCTTGTTTGTGAATTACTTAACATTTCATGGAAGCTGTTTTTATACCCAATCATGGCACCCACCTGTTCCCAATTAGCCTGCACACCTGTGGGATGTTCCAAATAAGTGTTTGATGGGAATTTCTCAACTTTATCAGTATTTATTGCCACCTTTCCCAACTTCTTTGTCACGTGTTGCTGGCATCAAATTCTAAAGTTAATGATTATTTGCCCCAAAAAATGTTTATCAGTTTGAACATCAAATATGTTGTCTTTGTAGCATATTCAACTGAATATGGGTTGAAAGGGATTTGCAAATCATTGTATTCTGTTTATATTTACATATAACACAATTTCCCAACTCATATAGAAACGGGGTTTGTTTAATTAAAAAATATATTGTATTATGTTTATAAAATCAGGAAATATGTGCCTGAACACATGAGGACTTTGAATATGACCAATGTATGATTCTGTAACTACTTGGTATCGGATTGATACCCAAATTTGTGGTATCACCCAAAACTAATGTAAAGTGTCAAACAAGAGAAGAATAAGTGATTATTACATTTTAACAGAAGAGTACATTTTAACATGTTAAAAGAGAAAGTAAGCAGATATTAACAGCAAATGAACAAATAAATGAATAGTTAATTTTCTACCACTTGTCTTTAATAATGTTGACAGAATAATAGGTAGAAAAATGACACAATATGTTACTGCATATGTCAGCAGACTAATTAGGAGTCTTTGTTTGTTTACTTACTACTAAAAGACAAGTTGTCTTGTATGTTCACTATTTTATTCAAAGACAAACTTGCAATAATAAACATATGTTTAATCTACCCTAAGATTTTTTCTTCAAATAAAGCCAATAATGCAATTTACTGTGGTGCCCTTTATATAGAAAAATATAGAAATAATTTTAGTACTGGTACCAAAATATTGGTATCAGGACCACACTACTTTGGAATGATTTGAAACCTTTTAAAAAATGTGGAAGTACAGTGTGACCCATAAAAAAAAAAATAATTGCATCCTCACTTTGCTGACCTTAAAGGGGAACTTTTGGAATTTTGCCTATCGTTCACAATCATTATGAGAGACGAGAATACAAAAGGTTGCTTTTTTTCTTTTGCTTTCTAACATGTAAAAATTGGCTCGTTCTAGGTGACTAGCAATGCAGCTAATGGGAGAAATCATCAATCCATTTTCTACCGCTGGGAACAATCAATTCTACCTCTAAATCACTTTAAGAATGGATTTGAAAATCGTCACCAATACTTCATTTACGTTCCGTAACCTGTGTAATAACCAAGTTGGAGCGACATTGTTTTTGTAACTGCGAATACTGAGGAACTCTTTTTTTACAGCGTTGTAACACATGGACGTGCTTTGGTATTAGCTGTAAAAGCTAACTACGGCATGAGATAAGCTAGCTTCTACAACAGGAAACGCATTTTAATTTTTAATGCTCAACACTGCGATACGACACCAATTTGTACTGAGTGGAAAACATGAACAATCATATTACAGTATCTGTAAAGTATTATTTCATGTTTTGTTTGTCCACAACTAGCCAGACATGTATGTACTGTAGTTGTAATATCACACCTGATGTGCTGAGTGTATCATGATCAATATTATAGTGACTTCCTCGATGGACAGTTGTCCATTTGGTCCAGCTGGCCTGTGGATTTTTTTCAGTTGATTTGGGTAAGCAGTCCATGAATTGTTCATAACTTGGCTCAAAGTTACAGATTTGCAGTGTGACCACTCTTTAGGCTTCCGTCTGCGCCAGCGTTTCAGCCTTCTTTTTAGTGCTCGCTTCTTTAACCAGCTGTTCATCCTCCGTATATTCAGCTTCAAAAAGACCAGGTTGTGACTCCTCCTTTGTCCAAAAATAGTCGTCTTCGTTGTGTGTTACCCAGTCTGCCATGATTACAAAACACGCTTGCGTTTGATTCCGGGAGTAGGAACACATTTGTTGCAGGAAGTCTGAAGTGCATTGCTATGGAATAATAATAATAAATGTGCCAAATAATTAGTTTGGGCTGTGCATATAACGACCAAAATACGGTAAATATTGGTCATTGGGTCAAATGCAGAGAATAATTTTGCCACACCTCGTGTGTGTGTGACAATCATTGGTACTTTAACTTTAACTTCAATATTACATACTGTTATGAAGGTGTCTGTTACTATATCATATATGTACTTGCAGTATGTATATTGTACATATTACATATTGTTATGGACTTGTCTGTTACTACATTATATTTGTACTTGCAGTGTGTATGTAAAACATATTACATATTGTTATGAAGGTGTCTGTTACTACATTATATATATACTTGCAGTGTGTACATATTACATATTGTTATGAAGGTGTCTGTTACTACATTATATATATACTTGCAGTGTGAATATAAAACATATTAGATATGCAGGTGTCTGTTATTACATTATATATGTACTTGCAGTGTGTATATAAAACACATGGCATTTTATTATGAAGGTGTCTGTTACTACATTATATATATACTTGCAGTGTGTATATTGTACATATAACATATTGTTATGAAGGTGTCTGTTACTACATTATATATATACTTGCAGTTTGTATATTGTACATATAACATATTGTTATGAAGGTGTCTGTTACTACATTATATATATATACTTGCAGTGTGTACATATTACATATTGTTATGAAGGTGTCTGTTACTACATTATATCTGTACTTGCAGTGTGTATGTAAAACATATTACATATTGTTATGAAGGTGTCTGTTACTACATTATATATATACTTGCAGTGTGTACATATTACATATTGTTATGAAGGTGTCTGTTACTACATTATATATATATACTTGCAGTGTGAATATAAAACATATTAGATATGCAGGTGTCTGTTATTACATTATATATGTACTTACAGTGTGTATATAAAACACATGGCATTTTATTATGAAGGTGTCTGTTACTACATTATATATATACTTGCAGTGTGTATATTGTACATATAACATATTGTTATGAAGGTGTCTGTTACTACATTATATATATACTTGCAGTGTGTATATTGTACTTATAACATATTGTTATGAAGGTGTCTGTTACTACATGATATATATATACTTGCAGTGTGTACATATTACATATTGTTATGAAGGTGTCTGTTACTACATTATATATATACTTGCAGTGTGAATATAAAACACATGGCATTTTATTATGAAGGTGTCTGTTACTACATTATATATATACTTGCAGTGTGTATATTGTACATATAACATATTGTTATGAAGGTGTCTGTTACTACATTATATATATACTTGCAGTGTGTATATTGTACTTATAACATATTGTTATGAAGGTGTCTGTTACTACATGATATATATATACTTGCAGTGTGTACATATTACATATTGTTATGAAGGTGTCTGTTACTACATTATATATATACTTGCAGTGTGAATATAAAACATATTAGATATGCAGTTGTCTGTTATTACATTATATATGTACTTGCAGTGTGTATATAAAACACATGGCATTTTATTATGAAGGTGTCTGTTACTACATTATATATATACTTGCTGTGTGTATATTGTACATATAACATATTGTTATGAAGGTGTCTGTTACTACATTATATATATACCTGCAGTGTGTATATTGTACATATAACATATTGTTATGAAGGTGTCTGTTACTACATTATATATATATACTTGCAGTGTATATAAAACACATTACGTTATTATGAAGGTGTCTGTTACTACATTATATATATGTGTGACGTCTCGGTGGCATTGTGGTGACGGGTTGTTCTCTCGTGGGTGCAGCGGAAGATGAAACACAGCGTGAGGGTAAGGATAATGATTTATTTACACACTAAAGAACAAAATAAAACAGACTAGGAAACAAAACACTTTGCATGAAGGCACTAACAAACAAAACAACAGAATTAGGTTGGAAGCTAGGAAGGACAGAAAGCGCTAGCGTGAACTAGGGAAAAGAACAAACAAAATAGCTTGGAAGCTAATCGAGCGCTAATAGTTACCACAATGCTGGAATGTGACGTCATCTGTTGCATGGGAGAAAACAAGAGTCCAAGACTGAATGTCAAACAGAGGCGGGCATATATATAGGGAGATAAATAATCAAAGCAGAGACAGGTGACACTAAGTGGGTAACTATGACAACGGAAACAAAACCAGGAAGTGCCACAAATAACTGAGGAAGACAAATACAAGACAGAATGTGATAAACAGAACCAAAACCAGAATATGCCATGATCCAAGACGTGGATCATGACAATATGCTTGCAGTGTGTATATAAAACGTATTATATATTGTGATGAAGGTGTCTGTTACTACATTTTATATCTATTTGCAGTGTGTATATAAATCATAATACATATTGTTATGAAGGTGTCTGTTACTACATTGTTTATATACTTGCAGTGTGTATATAAAACATATTACATATTGTTATGAAGGTGTCTGTTACTACATTTTATATATATATATATATATATATATATATATATATATATATATACTTTCAAAGTGTATATTGTACATATTGTTATGAAGGTGTCTGTTACTACATTATATAAAGACTTGCAGTGTGTAAATTGTACATATTACATACTGTTGTGAAGGTGTCTGTTACTACATTATATATATATTTGCAGTGTGTATATAAAACACATTCCATATTATTATGAAGGTTTGTGTTACTACATTATATATATACTTGCAGTGTGTATATTGTACATATTACATATTGGTACTAAAGTGTCTGTTACTACATAATATGTATAGACTTGCAGTGTGTATATTGTACATATTACATATTGTTATGAAAATGTATGTTACTACATTATATATATACTTTCAGTGGGTATGATGTACATATTACATATTGTTATGAAGGTGTCTGTTACTACATTATATATATATATACTTGCTGTGTGTATATTGTACATATTACATATTGTTATGAAGGTGTCTGTTACTACATTATATATATACACACTTGCAAAGTGTATATTGTACATATTGTTATGAAGGTGTCTGTTACTACATATACAGTAAATACTTGCAGCGTGTATATTATACATATTACATATTGTTATGAAGGTGTCTGTTACTACATTATATATATATTTGCAGTGTGTATATAAAACACATGACATATTATTATGAATGTGTGTGTTACTACATTATATATATACTTGCAGTGTGTATAGTGTACATATTACATACTGTTATGAAGGTGTTTGTTAATACATTATACATATACTTGCAGTGTGTATATAAAACACATTACATATTATTATGAAGGTGTCTGTTACTACAGTATACATATACTTGCAGTGTGTATATAAAACATATTACATATTGTTATGAAGGTGTCTGTTACTACATTATATAAAGACTTGCAGTGTGTATATTGTACATATAACATGTTGTTATGAAGGTGTCTGTTACTACATTACATATATAGACTTGCATTGTGTATATTGTATATATTACATATTGTTATGAACATGTCTGTTACTACATTATATATATATAATAGCAGTGGGTGTATATTGTACATATTACATATTGTTATGAAGGTGTCTGTTACTACATTATATATATATATACTTGCAGTGTGTATATAAAACATATTATATATTGTTATGAAGGTGTCTGTTACTACATTATATATATATATACTTGCAGTGTGTATATAAAACATATTACATATTGTTATGAAGGTGTCTGTTACTACATTATATATATACTTGCAGTGTGTATATAAAACATATTAGATATTGTTATGAAGGTGTCTGTTACTACATTATATACAGTATATACTTGCAGTGTGTATATTGTACATATTACATATTATTATGAAGGTGTCTGTTACTACATTATATATATACTTGCAGTGTGTATATAAAACATATTAGATATTGTTATGAAGGTGTCTGTTACTACATTATATTTATAGTTGCAGTGTGTATATAAAACATTGACGGAGGGTTCTAAAGTTGTTTCAGATGGCCTTGAAGGCTACAACATTGACTCACATGAGCCAAATCTTCCAAGCGTTTTTATCATCTTTAAACTCTTACAAAAAAAGGGCATGTGTGTTCTTATCTCTCATAATGATTGTGAACAATAGACAAAATTCTTCCCAAAAAGTGCAGTTCCCCTTTAAACTTAAGTCTGTGCTCGACCATTCCCATCTCGGTGGTTTTGCATAAAAGTCATGTTCTTTATCAACTATGCTCCAACTGGGCTCTGCGGCCTTGGAGGCAAACTGGTTGAACTTGGTTGTCATTGCACTTCAAATGTAAAACAGAGTTTGTTAGGAGTACTACCTGTCCAAAAACAGACCTAGGAGTATACAGGGGTACACGGACTGATGGGTCGCCACCAAGTGGCACCCAGTGAGTGGTAGGGAGTAAAGGTCAACATGGCGAAGAAGAAAAAAATCAACTACCAAAACTAAGCTCCTATTGGGGGCGGCGGGGCTCAGTTTGATGGATGGATGGATTATCCATGAGTTCAGCATCACAGCCTCTTTGCCTCATTTTACGGAGTGACATAACATAGCCGGTTGCCATGGAAGCGTTGGAGATCTCAGCCAACAGAGTCGAAAACATCCCAGGTGTCCTTGAAAGAAAACAGGAAGGGATTTCAGAGTGCAGCAATGGTCTCACATATTCAATTACACTTATAGACAATTAGAGGTCCCTTTTAATGAGATAAAAGTGCCTGAACATGTGATTTTGAATATTTCATTAAGTCAAGCCCAAGTGTGAATTCTGCATCTAGAACAGGGGTCTCAAACTCAATTTACCTGGGGGCCACTGGA
Source organism: Nerophis ophidion (assembly GCF_033978795.1). NCBI lineage: Eukaryota > Metazoa > Chordata > Actinopteri > Syngnathiformes > Syngnathidae > Nerophis > Nerophis ophidion. Next base: position 26,118,018 of record NC_084637.1, read on the forward strand.
CGCAGAGTCTGGGGGAGGCTGGGCCGCAAGAAAAGATTTCTTAAAAATAATGTTGCATACTCCTCAGCATGTCTAGTTGTATAATGACTGTGACGTCGTCGTGCGGGTTCCACGGACCAATCAGGAAGGACATTGCGATACAAGTTTGACTCTTGTTTATTCTTTCAATAACACAAGCTTATCTGCGGTCGGGACGCTTTTCAGCTTCTTCTCTCCTGCTCGTTCCTCGCTCGCCTTCAGTAGGCCGCAACTTCGTCGTCTGCAGCTCTCGAACGTCGGGTACTGCTGCTGGTTCTCCTACTCCTTCCGCCGCCCCCTCCTCCGCTGCTGCCCTTTTATACAGCCAGAGGAGATGAGTCAATTGTGTGCCGGTGTGCGAGCCACGCACCTGATTTTCCGCCTACTTTCCGCCATCTTGGGCAGGGCTCCAGCGTGCCCTGCCCCGCTGCTCGTTCGCCGGCTCCGCCTCTCTACATGACTTTTCAAATTGAATCGCTTGTGCACCACAACTTTCTCTGTGCAATTAAGACACGTCGGGTTGCCCCTGTGCTCAACAAAGAAATATTGCATCTCCCACTTTTCCTGGAATTGTCTTTGCTCATCACGAACCTTTCTCCTCACTTTGAAAAAGACATGTTTGGGGTTGTGGAATATATTTGTATTTAGCCGACGCACGGAGAATAATGTTATTTCCGCAATGTGTGTCGTTCCGCTTTTCCCCCATACAGCAACACGGCGGTCGGCGGATAATAGTTAGTAGTTAATAGTTAATTGATAATAGTACCGGGATAGCGAGCGCAAAAAAGTGACAGCTCCCCGAGTGTTTTCCGGCGTCATATAGAAATAAATGTAGTGTTCATCGTGTGAGGCAATTCGAAGTAAACAATAAAAATTAAAAAAATAACTGTTTGAATTGGTCCAGGTTATCGGGATCTGTTATTACTGACGGACAGGTGTGGCGGTGTGACTGCAGCCAGGCACGTAAGAAAACCCTCGTCTCCATGGCAACGTCTCTGTCGCTTTCACTCATTTGGCGCTTTTCCACTAATGCAGGGGTAGGCAACCCTGAACGTTGAAAGAGCCATTTTGAACCCAAATAACACAACACTGTTAAGCGCCATTCATTTAAAACTTGCGGGCCGCATTTATAATAAACTTTCATATCTGAGACCCCTGATCTAAAATAACCATTGGTTTTTACTTTCAATAAAAGTATGATGCAAAGTAGGGATGTCCAGAGCTTGCATCTAAATTCCCTGATATCATCTGTGATACAAGTAATGTTGTCATGATCCGCCTCCCGGATCATACATAGTTTTTGTTCTTGAGTCCTTTTTGTGTGTTTTCTTTGTATTTTGTGGGACATCTGGGATCTGTCCCTTAAAGGGGGGGTACTGTTATGATCCGCCTCCCGGATCATGTAATGTTCAGGTTTTGAGTCCTTTTGTTATTATGTTCTACTAACGTTTGCCTTAAGTTGGACTGGACTCTCGCGACTGTGTTGGATCCATTATGGATTGAACTTTCACAGTATCATGTTAGACCCGCTCGACATCCATTGCTTTCCTCCTCTCCAAGGTTCTCATAGTCATCATTGTCACCGACGTCCCACTGGGTGTGAGTTTTCCTTGCCCTTATGTGGGCCTACCGAGGATGTCGTAGTGGTTTGTGCAGCCCTTTGAGACACTAGTGATTTAGGGCTATATAAGTAAACATTGATTGATTGATTGATTGATTGAAGTTTCCTGGTGGCACTTCTTTGTTTGGTTTCCTCACCATGGTAACTTGATTTTTCACCTGCCCTGTTTGCACACCTGCTTTTGATCAGAGACTCTATTTAAGCCTGCCTTTTCCGTTCACTCGCTCTCTCCTCGTTGTTTAGTGTACATACGGTTTGTGTTTCACTAGTGACGACTCGGCTACCTGTTTTGGAATCGCTAGCTTCCGTGCTTAGCCTTTTGTGTTTCCTAGCTCCCATGCTAGCGTTTTGTTTTTCCTGTTGTGCCTCGAGCAAGTATTCTGTTTGTTTCTCTAGCTAACATGGTAGTAGCTCTTTGTTTGCCTTTTCTGCCTCAGGACCAGTGTTTTTGTTCCTAGTCTGCTTTTAGTTTTAATAAATCATTATTTCTTACCTGTACGCTGTGTCCGAGCGTACAGGTAAGAATACAGTTTGTCGCTACATCTGTAAATGCAAGTTAAAGCTCTAATATGCAAAGCGAAAGCCATTTATCAACAACATCCAGAAACGCCGCCGGCTTCTTTGGGGCCGAGATCATCTAAGATGGACTGATGCAACAGCGTGGCTTTGTAAAAAAAGAGTGCGGATACTTTCCTGGCCCGCCTGCAGTCCAGACCTGTCTCTCATCAAAAATGTGTGGCGCATTATGAAGCGTAAAATACAACAGCTGAGACCCCGGACTGTTGAACGACTGAAGCTCTACATAAAACAAGAATGGTAAAGAATTCCACATTCAAAGCTTCAACAATTAGTTTCCTCAGTTCCCAAACGTTTATTGAGTGTTGTTAAAAGAAAAGGTGATGTAACACAGTGGTGAACATGCCCTTTCCCAACTACTTTGGCACGTGTTGCAGCCATGAAATTCCAAGATAATTATTATTTGCAAAAAAAAAACAAGTCTATGAGTTTGAAAATCAAATATCTTGTCTTTGTAGTGCATTCAACTGAATATGGGTTGAAAAGGATTTGCAAATCATTGTATTCTGTTTATATTTACATCTAACACAATTACCTAACTCATATGGAAACGGGGTTTGTATAAAAAGTAAAGACTATAGTCTAACAGCTTTGTCAACAGCTAAGCACACACTAGCATACAAGCTAGACATAAGTGTCCTTAATTTAACAATATTAGTATAAAACAGCACATACGTCAATACAAACAAGTAAATAAATAAATAATAAATGGGCTGTACTTGTATAGCGCTTTTCTACCTTCAAGGTACTCAAAGCGCTTTGACACTACTTCCACATTTACCCATTCACACACACATTCACACACTGATGGAGGGAGCTGCCATGCAAGGCGCCAACCAGCACCCATCAGGAGCAAGGGTGAAGTGTCTTGCTCAGGACACAACGGACGTGACGAAGTTGGTACTAGGTGGGATTTGAACCAGGGACCCTCGGGTTGCGCACGGCTACTCTCCCACTGCGCCACGCCGTCCCCAAGTATCAAATAATTAGTTTATTAATTAGTTATATTATCTTTGGCTCCACCAATGACTGAATAAAAACAAACAATACAAAAATAAAAATAAAAACAATATAAAAATAAATGATTCAAAATTATTTTAAAGGGTAAAACCATTTAAAACAATAAATAAAAATAACAATATAAAAACACAGAGGACCACACAACTCACATAGTGTTAAAAGCCAGAGAATAAAAGTGGGTCTTAAGACGAGACTTCAAACACTCCACTGTGGGAGCAGTTGGAACATGGAGGGGCAGAGTGTTCCAGAGCTTAGGGGCTGATCACAGAGAAGGTCCTGTCCGCTCTGATTTTAAATCTGGTCTTGGGCACCACATTCTGGAGCTGGCTTTCGGACCTCAGAGCAACGCGCAGGAGTGTAAATTTGGATAAGGTTTGAGATATAATGAGGTGCCAGTCCATGCAAAGCTTTAAAAGCAAACAGCAACATCCATCCATCCATCCATCCATCTTCTTCCGCTTATCCGAGGTCGGGTCGCGGGGGCAACAGCCTAAGCAGGGAAACCCAGACTTCCCTCTCCCCAGCCACTTCGTCTAGCTCTTCCCGGGGGATCCCGAGGCGTTCCCAGGCCAGCCGGGAGACATAGTCTTCCCAACGTGTCCTGGGTCTTCCCCGTGGCCTCCTACCGGTTGGACGTGCCCTAAACATCTCCCTAGGGAGGCGTTCGGGTGGCATCCTGACCAGATGCCCGAACTACCTCATCTGACTCCTCTCGATGTGAAGGAGCAGCGGTTTTACTTTGAGTTCCTCCCGGATGACAGAGCTTCTCACCCTATCTCTAAGGGAGAGCCCCGCCACACGGCGGAGGAAACTCATTTCGGCCGCTTGTACCCGTGATCTTATTCTTTCAGTCATGACCCAAAGCTCATGACCATAGGTGAGGATGGGAACGTAGATCGACCGGTAAATTGAGAGCTTTGCCTTCCGGCTCAGCTCCTTCTTCACCACAACGGATCGGTACAGCGTCCGCATTACTGAAGACGCCGCACCGATCCGCCTGTCGATCTCACGATCCACTCTTCCCTCACTCGTGAACAAGACTCCTAGGTACTTTAACTCCTCCACCTGGGGCAGGGTCTCCTCCCCAACCTGGAGATGGCACTCCACCCTTTTCTGGGCGAGAACCATGGACTTGGACTTGGAGGTGCTGATTCTCATTCCGGTCGCTTCACACTCGGCTGCGAACCGATCCAGTGAGAGCTGAAGATCCCGGTCAGATGAAGCCATCAGGACCACATCATCTGCAAAAAGCAGAGACCTAATCCTGCGGCTACCAAACTGGATCCCCTCAACGCCTTGACTGCGCCTAAAAATTTTGTCCATAAAAGTTATGAACAGAATCGGTGACTGTCTTATTGTGGCGGTCCGCTCCCTGTATGATCAGTGCCAGAGCTTGGTCCGCATTGCTGGCAGTAAGTCGAACACATTTCCAGTGAGGGTTGGACTCCGCCAAAGCTGTCCTTTGTCACCGAAACAGCAACATTTTAAAATCAATTCTAAAATGAACAGGGAGCCAGTGCAAAGTCTCAAGAATTGAGGTCATATGCTCGCGTTTCCTGGCTCCGGTTAAAAGTCGTGCTGCCGCGTTCTGGACTAACTGCAACCGGGAGAGAGCCTTTTGGCTAATGCCAGAATAAAGTGCATTGCAGTAATCAAGGCCACTTGAAATAAAAGCATGCACGACTTGTTCAAAAAGGTTAAAAGATAAAAACGGTTTTACTTTAGCTAAAAGACGACGATGATACAAACACTGCCGTATTTTTCGGACTATAAGTCGCTCTGGAGCAGGGGTAGGGAACCTATGGCTCTAGAGCCAGATGTGGCTCTTTTGATGACTGCATCGGGCTCTCAATTAATCTTAGCTGACATTGCTTAACGCGATAAGTAATGAATAATTCCGCTGGTAGTCATAGTGTCAAAAATAACGTTCAAAATATAAAACATTCTCATGCATTTTAATCCATCCATCTGGTTTCTACCGCACCTGTTTAAGAAGTCACATTAATGGTAAGAAGTATTTTATGTATTGTTGGTTCGCTTCAGAATACCAGTGTTATTAAAAAGAATAAGAGACTTATTATACTCTAAAAATGTTGGTTTTACTTAAAAATGCACGCATTTAGTTGTGTTCAGTCTTAAAAAAATATTATATGGCTGTCACGGAAATACTTTTTAAAATATTTGGCTTGTATGGCTCTCTCAGCCAAAAAGGTTCCCGACCCCTGCTCTGGAGTATAAGTCGCACCGGCCGAAAATGCACAATAAAGAAGGAAAAAAACATATATACGTCGCACTGGAGTGAGGATAAGTCGCATTTTGGGGGGAAATGTATTTGTTAAAACCCAACACCAAGAATAGACATTTGAAAGGCAATTTAAAATAAATAAATAATAGTGAACAACCGGTTGAATAAGTGTACATTATATGACTCATAAATAACCAACTGAGAAGGTGCCTGGTATGTTAACGTAACATATTATGGTAAGAGTCATTCAAATAACTATAACATATAAAACATGCTAGATGTTTACCAAACAATCCGTCACTCCTAATCGATAAATCCCATGAAATCTTCCTCGATGTCGCTTCTAAACAACTCTGCCAACTCCAAAGGTATGCGCCGCTTCCTCTTGTCGTTTTCTGCTGCATATTTCACTACGTCCAATTTGTAATCTGTAATCTTTTAGGTGCCATTTTTGTTCAGCCCTTCTCAGTTTTTATAAGTTACCGCCAACGATGAAATGATCCATTTTAATAGCTATGGCAGTAGCATATAGCTGTGTTTTTCAACCACCGTGCAATTATGCAACTTCACCTAATTTATTCGAAAAACATTTTTTGCAAATCAATAATTATAATCTGCCAATAATGTGCTGTTGCTTAGTGTCCGTGCCGTGTAGAACTCGGCAGGGTAACCACGTAATACTCCATGTCAGGAGGTGGCAGCATTGTTTTGTAAAAGTCGGAATTTGTCTGGTTAGACAAGGAATGTTTTGTTGTGAACGTGGACCCCCGACTTAACAAGTTGAAAAACTTATTCAGGTGTTACCATTTAGTGGTCATTTGTACGGAATATGTACTGTACTGTGCAATCTAGTAATAAAAGTCTCAATCTATACTGATATGCAGACCACAGAGGGAGGCAGGGTGCAGGTAAAAAAGGTATGTAATGCTTAAAGGGGAACATCATCACCAGACCTACGTAAGCGTCAATATATACCTTGATGGTGCAGAAAAAAAGACCATATATTTTTTTTAACCGATTTACGAACTCTAAATGGGAGAATTTTGGCGAATTAAACGCCTTTCTGTTTATCTCTCTGGATGCGATGACGTCAGAATGCGACGTCGCCGAGGTAATACAGCCGCCATTTTCATTTTCAACACATTGTAAACATTGGGTCTCAGCTCTGTTATTTTCCGTTTTTTCGACTATTTTTTGGAACTTTGGAGACATCATGCCTCGTCGGTGTGTTGTCGGAGAGTGTAACAACACTAACGGAGGGATTCAAGTTGCACCACAGGCCCGAAGATGCGAAAGTGTTTGCCGCCAGACCCCCATTGAATGTGCCAGTGTCTCCACATTTTACCGGCGATGACAGACATGGCACAGAGATGTATGGATAACCTGCAGATGCATTTGCAACGATAAAGTCAACAAAATCACAAAGGTGAGTTTTGTTGATGTTGACTTATGTGCTAATCAGACATAGTTGGTTGCGGCGTGACTGCCAGCTAATCGATGCTAGCATGCTATGCTAATCGATGCTAACATGCTATTTACCGGCGGTGCTAAAGCAGACATGGCACAGAGATGTATGGATAACCTGGAGATGCATTTGCAACTATAAAGTCAACGAATTCACAAAGATGAGTTTTGTTGATGTTGACTGCCAGCTAATCGATGCTAACATGCTACGCTAATCGATGCTAACATGCTATTTACCGGCGGTGCTAAAGCAGACATGGCACAGAGATGTATGGATAACCTGGAGATGCATTTGCAACTATATTACGTTTCCTTCCACCCACATTTAATGTGAAAAAAACACTTACCAATCGACGGATTTAAGTTGCTCCATTATCACAAAATGCGAAAGTCCTGATCGTTTGGTCCGCACATTTTACCGGCGATGCTAACGCAGCTATTCGGCCATGCTATGGCTATGAATAGCGTCAATAGTTATTCGCTCAATAGCTTCAGTTTCTTCTTCAATACTTTCATATTCCAACCATCTGTTACAATACATGCGTAATCTGTTGAATCGCTTAAGCCGCTGAAATCCGAGTCTGAATCCGAGCTAATGTCGCTATATCTTGCGGTGGTATTCTCATTGTTTGTTTACATTAGCAGCACTGTGTGATGTCACAGGAAAATGCATAGTGCTTTCGAAGATATCGAAAATAAAGCACTTAAAAGCTTTATTTAGGGATATTCCGGGACCGGTAAAATTGTGAAAAAAACTTCAAAAAATTCAACAAGCCACTGGGAACTGATTTTTATTGTTTTTAACCCTTTTGAAATTGCGATAATGTTGCCCTTTAAAACCCCAAAACAAAAGGGAAAGGAAAAGGCTGCGCAAAACGAAAGTCAAACAGAACTGGCTACAAAGTAAACAGAGACAGAATGCTGGACGACAGCAAAAACTTACGGCGTCCACAAAGTACATCCGTACGTGACGCGACAATCAACAATGTCCACACAAAGAAGGGCAGCAACAACGTAGATAGCCCTGCTTGCTAACACAAAGTACATTTTTTAACGTTTTCTGCTGGTGGTGTGGCTCCGTATTTTTTTTATGACAAAAATGTGCCTTGCCTTGAAAAAGGTTGAAAAACACCGGCATATAGCATATAGCAGTTAGCATTCCATGACCCACAATGCACTTCTGCCTGACCCTCCCCTGCCAAATTCTTATTGGTTGACGTGTGTGTGACGATTACTGACATTTTCTTCGTCTCTTCCACGAATGAGATAAATAATATTATTTGATATTTCACGGAAATGTGTTAATAATTTCACTCGTAGTATAAGTCGCACTCCCGGCCAAACTATGAAAAAAAACTGCGACTTATAGTCGGAAAAATACGGTAAAAATGTTACTTCAGTCGATCGCCAATGTTGTTTACTAAATGTGTTTAACTATAAATTCACAAGGTGGTCGCCGCTCGGATGCTTCATTCCTTAGGTAATCTAAGGCCTCGAGGGCCACACCAATCATATCACAGAGTTGCGAGCTATTGATCGGCAGCTTCTCACTGGGCTCACTTTCTTTTTAATTCCAGATCTCCTGGCATTCAATAGAGAATTGATCAGACAGAGAGGATGCGATGGTTAATTGACTTCCTCACTGATCTAGCCAATTCCTTCCTGTGCGGTTCACCAGTGGATTGATTCAGTAGCTCCCTTTCATCTGTGTCTATTTCTGTGTGCGTGTGCGTGTGCGTGTGTGTGTGTGTGTGTGTGTGCGTGTGTGTGTGTGTGTGCGTGCTGCAAGGCTGGAGCAGTGAAGGACTATATCAAAATGATGCTGGAGGCAGAGCACCTCAAGTTCCTGGTGTTCGCCCACCACCTCACCATGCTGCAGGCCTGTACTGAGGCCGCCATCGAGGTGAAGGTAACTGAAGCTATCCCGTCATTCTCTATTCTCTTAGACCAGAGGCGTCAAAGTGGTTTGTACCGAGGGCCACGTCGCAGTTATGTTAGACTTCTAACAGTGAATGCTTGTCATGTCAGGGATCATGTTTTGTTTAAAGGGGAACATTATCACCAGACCTATGTAAGCGTCAATATTCAGTTGTGATCAAAATTATTCAACCCCCACACAATTTTTGTGTGTTTTAGCAAGTTGGACATTTATTCCGTATTTTGTTTATAGTCATATCAAATAAAGATGCATTAAATAGACAAATGCAACTTGAATTACAACATTATATTTTGTAACATACCAAACAGTGTCATTTCTCTTAATATCTCATTGACAAAATTATTCAACCCCTTGAAGATCATAACTCTTAAGAACAGAATTTGAATAAGGTATTTTCAATCAGGTGTTGAAAACACCTGTAGATGTGATTAGAACCATAACGAGCAACAATTAAACTGATTGAAAAAGACGCTCAGCTTCTTGTAGATGGTCAATGGTGTATTTGCAACATGGTGAAGTCCAGGGAGTGGTCAAAGAAGTCAAAAGAGGAGGTAATTTCTCTCAATAGGAAAGGATATGGATATAAGAAAATAGCAAATACATTACTCATTCCAAGAGACACAGTTGGGAGCATAATTCGCAAGTTTAAAGCTAAAGGCACAGTGGAAACACTACCTGGGCGTGGTAGAAAGAGGATGCTGTGTGTGTACAGTGGTGAAAAACCCCCGGGTAACAGCTGAGGAACTACAACAGGACATTGCAGAGGGGGGAACGCAGGTTTCGTCCCAGACAATAAGCCGCGCACTGCGAGATGAAGGCCTCCATGCCAGAACTCCCAGGCGCACCCCACTTCTGACTACCAGGCACAAGAAAATAGACTCCAGCATGTCAAAAATTATCTGAACAAACCCCAAAGGTTTTGGAAAACTGTTCTATGGAGTGATGAGACAAAACTGGAACTCTTTGGGCCTATGAATCAACGTTATGTCTGGAGGAGAAAAAATGAAGCTTACAAAGAGAAGAACACCTTGCCTACTGTTAAGCATGGTGGGGGGTCAATCATGCTCTGGGGCTGTTTCTCTGCCTCAAGTACCGGGAATCTCCAGCGCGTTCAAGGCATTATGAATTCTATTTCCTAGCAGGATATATTAGCTGCAAATGTCATGAAGTCAGTGACGAAGCTGAGGCTTGGGAGACGTTGGACCTTCCAACAGGACAAGGATCCAAAGCATACCTCCAAATCAACATCAGATTGGTTGCAGAAGAAGGGCTGGAAGACTCTGGAGTGGCCTTCACAGTCTCCAGACCTAAATCCTATAGAAAAGCTGTGGTGGGACTTGAAGAAGGCAGTTGCAGCACGCAAGTCCAAGAATATGAATGAACTGGAGGCCTTTGCCCAAGAGGAATGGGCTAAAATACCTGTAGATGGTTGCAAGAAGCTTGTGTCCGCTTATGTATCACCTTTGAAGGATGTCATTACTGCCAAAGGGTGTTCTACTAAGTACTAAAGATGCATGTAACTAGGGGGTTGAATCATTTTGTCAATTAGATATTAAGAAAAATGTCCTTTTTTGGTATTTTGTAAAATACAGTGTCACAATTTAAGTTGCATTTGTCTATTTGACACATCTTTATTTGATATGACTATAAACAAAATATGGAATAAATGTCCAACTTGTTAAAACACCAACATTGTGTGGGGGTTGAATACTTTTGACCACAACTGTATACCTTGATGTTGCAGAAAAAAGACCATATATTTTTTTAACCCATTTGGGTGAATGTTGGCGAATTTAACGCCTTTCTATTTATCGCTCTCGGAGCGATGACGTCAGAACGTGACGTCACCTAGGTAATAAAGCCGCCATTTTCTCAAACACATTACAAAGACCTGGTCTCAGCTCTGTTATTTTCCGTTTTTTCGACTGTTTTACATACCTTGTCGGTGTGTTGTCGGAGGGTGTAACAACACTAACAGGGTGGGATTCAAGTTGCACCACTGGCCCAAAGATGCGAAAGTGGCAAGAAATTGGACGAAATTTGTTCAAAATACGAGGGTGTGGGGAAAGCCGACGAAATGGTCAGTCGTTTGTTCCGCACACTTTACAGACAAAAGCTATATATATATATATATATATATATACATCAGGAGATTTTAATGGAAGCATTCACATACAATGGTGTATATAGGGCACAGAGTGGGTGGGTACAGGCAGGCGTAGGGGCGTGGCGATTGGCTCATGTGTACCTAGGAGGTGTTTCCGTCTGTGGCGGCATGTTGATATTATTTCACTGCGCTTGTTGAGGGATGACAGGTCTGGATGATACATAATAAACAGTTTCTCTTTCAAGCATAGGTTGCATCTTTTATTACCACTGTTGTAAGGTGTGCTGAATGCAATAATTTGCCATGTTATTTAATATTTGAGGTTATATATATATATACAACAAAAACTGTAATATATACATATATATATATATATATATATATATATATATATATATATATATATATATATATATATATGTATATATATGTATATATTACAGTTTTTGTTGTTAAAGCGGCCGCCTTGTCCCACCCACACAACAAAAATATAGAGATATACATCATAAATGGCCATTCATTTACTCATTGGAGCGCATAGCTCGGTTGGTAGAGTGGCCGTGCCAGCAACTTGAGGGTTGCAGGTTCAATTCCCGCTTCCGCCATCTTAGTCACTGCTGTTGTGTTCTTGGGCAAGACACTTTACCCACCTGCTCCCATTGCCAAATATGACTAACAAATATTCTGGGGGAAACACTGATATATATGTGTATGTATATATATATATATATATATATATATGTATATATATATATATATATATATATACACAGTGGGGCAAAAAAGTATTTAGTCAGCCACCGATTGTGCAAGTTCTCCCACTTAAAATGATGACAGAGGTCTGTAATTTTCGTCATAGGTACACTTCAACTGTGAGAGACAGAATGTGAAAAAAAAATCCAGGAATTCACGTTGTTGGAATTTTAAATAATTTATTTGTAAATTATGGTGAAAAATAAGTATTTGGTCAACCATTCAAAGCTCTCACTGATGGAAGGAGGTTTTGGCTCAAAATCTCACGATACATGGCCCCATTCATTCTTTCCTTAACACGGATCAATCGTCCTGTCCCCTTAGCAGAAAAACAGCCCCAAAGCATGATGTTTCCATCCCCATGCTTCACAGTAGGTATGGTGTTCTTGCAATGCAACTCAGTATTCTTCTTCCTCCAAACACGACGAGTTGAGTTCATACCAAAATGGATACATGGATGATACAGCAGAGGATTGGGGGAATGTCATGTGGTCAGATGAAACCAAAATATAACTGTTTATCAGTTTGAACATCAAATATGTTGTCTTCGTAGTGTATTCAACTGAATATGGGTTGAAAATGATTTGCAAATCATTGTATTCCGTTTCTATTTACATCTAACACAATTTCCCTACTCATATTGAAACGGGGTTTGTATGACACCTCCTTCCTCACGCCGCGTATAGTTTCCTCCGACTCGGAAAGTAAACTTTTACTTCTCTCGACTTCACTTCCCGAGGCGTAATTCGCAAGTCGTCACGAGCAAAACAGAAAAAAACTTGGCTGAGCAGCAGGATGGTTGGAGAGCAGGTGCGCGGCACAGGTCGGGGAGGTGTCGGATGTACCCAATGCGGAACGACAACGTGCGATAACACCTTTGTCTGTCAGGCGCTCGTTCCGGCGGGTTTCGCACTCACTAATTAATACAGCGGCGCTAAATAAAGAGATCCTGTGCAACGGGAAGAAGTGGCGCGGCCTGGAAGCGCTCTCGGGATCAGGAGGTTGTTTTCTCAAAACCTCCTGGCCTTGAGATGTTGAAAGCAGACGGGCGCCCGGTTGTGACCTTTAAGTCAAACCGGCGTCCGGGTTTCTACTGCCTCTTACTATTCATGCCACCGTACTCATGTTGGCGCTGCACGGTGTGAACGCGCGGCAGCTCCGCACGACCCCGGGACCCCAAACATAAAGAAACTGGCCCTCGCCACGGTGCATTAGCGGCTCAGCCGAGTTGTGCTTGAACGAACCCCTCGGCTGCGGCTCTCTTTGTTCGGTCCGACAAAATACGATTGTTTACCGCTGTCAATTCACGGCTGACCCTCTACTTAGTTTTGTTCATTTGCACGTCCGTCACCCACAGACGCGTCCACACTACACAGTACTTCGTAATGAACTGAACAAAAACTGCACCGCCATTTACTGCAATTGTGAAAGCTTTTATTCAAATCCAGGATGGGGGGTGCACATAACCCCGATCACATGACCTCCCTCCAATTGCGTGTGCATGTTTCACTTTCAAATGCACATGCATAAAGAAGAGGTGCACTTCAGTCGCCAAACACGGCGTGATAGTGTTGGGAAAGATGGATTATTATTCAAGCAAATTCAATCAGTATCACTCATGAAAATGTTTTTTTTTTTTTATAAAGTCGGACTAAATCTTCATATTTAATTTTACTCTCGGCAGTTTATGGTCACAGTATCATCATTGACAAGAATTAATGAAATATTAATGATTGACTTAATTTAAGGGTGCAAGATAAATATACACTAAAAATGTACTCTAGTAGCAATATAAAATATATCATAACATTTACATATTATACATACAGTAGATAATATTATAATATAATGTACGGTATAACACATCCCAATTACCATGTACAATATTACAATATATACAACAGCTGCATCAGAAAAAAAAGGGCAGCATAAAATAAAGATTAGGTGGTTATTTTGAAGAAACTAGAAAATAAAGAAAACCCAGTTATTTATTAATCCCGTTTTTGCTGTATATTTGGTTGGCACTAATTTTTCTAATCAGCCTGACCTAAGCCTAAGATTTATGTGTTAAATCATTAATAATCATTGTTTAAAGGCCTACTGAAATGAGATTTTCTTATTTAAACGGGGGGGTAGCAGACGATATGCGCGTGACGTCACGGGTTGTGGAGCTCCTCACATCCTCACATTGTTTACAATCATGGCCACCAGCAGCGAGAGCGATTCGGACCGAGAAAGCGGCGATTTCCCCATTAATTTGAGCGAGGATGAAAGATTCGTTGATGAGGAAAGTGAGAGTGAAGGACTAGAAAAAAAAAGATTATACAGTGGGAGTGATTCAGATTCAAATTTACTAGGATAATTCTGGAAAATCCTTTATCTGCTTATTGTGTCACTAGTGGTTTGGTGAGATTATATGGTCGTACCTGTCCATTATTAAAGGCCTACTGAAATGATATTTTTTTATTTAAACGGGGGTAGCAGACGATATGCGCGTGACGTCACGGGTTGTGGAGCTCCTCACATCCTCACATTGTTTACAATCATGGCCACCAGCAGCGAGAGCGATTCGGACCGAGAAAGCGACGATTTCCCCATTAATTTGAGCGAGGATGAAAGATTCGTGGATGAGGAAAGTGGGAGTGAAGGACTAGAAAAAAAAAGATTATACAGTGGGAGCGATTCAGATGTTGACAAACTTACTCTGATAATTCTGGAAAATCCCTTGTCTGCTTATTGTGTTACTAGTGTTTTGGTGAGAATATATGGTCGTACCTGTACAACCTGAAGGCTGGCCCCACACCTTTCTTCAGCACCAGTCGACAGGTGGTGGCGATGCCCATCTCTGCCCTTCGCAAGAGACCCTCTTCGAAACACGATCTTTCGAAATGATCTCTGCTTAACACACCGTACTTTGTGTGCGTGGTCCAATCCAACCGTGTTCGCTTGACCGCTCTGTTCCATAGTAAAGCTTCACCGTCATCTTTCGGCGGGAATGTAAACAATGAAACACCGGCTGTGTTTGTGTTGCTAAAGGCGGCCGCAATACACCGCTTCCCACCTACAGCTTTCTTCTTTGATGTCTCCATTATTCATTGAACAAATTGCAAACATTCAGCAACACAGATGTCCAGAATAGTGTGGAATTATGCGATGAAAACTTATAGCTGGGAACGATGCTGGAACAAAACGTCCTCTACAACGCATACCGAGACGTTTCAGCAGGATATTTCGGTGGGAAATTTAAATTTTTGCAATTTATTAAACTAAACTGGCCGTATTGGCATGTGTTGCAATGTTAATATTTCATCATCGATATATAAACTATCAGACTGCGTGGTCGGTAGTAGTGGGTTTCAGCAGGCCTTTAATAACACTTATTTTTATATCTTTTGACAAGGTTGTAAACTGTAGTCGTAGGTTAGATATAATTTTTTAATACGAGAGTAAATACAAGAGTAATACTACTAAGTGGGCCCTTCTGTTGTAGGTTAAGATCCCTTGGGTTAGCCTTGCTTTAAGCCTGAGCTCTTTGTAAACAAACATGGCGTTGATCATGTGGGACTTCTTCACTCTCTCTGAGGAAGACTTTCCGCGTGCAATTTGCACCAAATGTTCTGCACACATTCTGTGAGGAGGAAGGAAATAAAAAAACATTGCACCTCATCAGCACATTAAACTTTATCGCACCAGTATCGCTAGGACGGTGTTTTGAAAGCCTACCAAGACGCCTGCCGCAATAAAGCGGCTGCCGCAAAGCCAGCCGCGAAAATAAAAAAACAAGGCCCTGAGACTTGTTCTCCTTGCTGCCGCCTTGGAAAAGTCCAGAAAGTTGGTCGGAGAAAACTAAAGCGAAATGATGGCGGTGGACGACCAGCCTTCTCAAACCCTGTTTCCTTAGGAAATTGTGTTAGATGTAAATATAAACGGAATACAATGATTTGCAAATCATTTTCAACCCATATTCAGTTAAACATATTTGATGTTCAAACTGTCATGCCTGTTAATCAGGTTTATGTTTGGTCATGTTTTTTTTTATTTTTTTTTTACTCTTGCTTCTGGTTTTGCACTTCCTGGTTTTGTTTGTTTCCATGCCAACCCATTAGTTTCCACCTGGCCACCTCATTCACGCCCTCGATTATCTGCTTCATGCCTTGCAACGCTGTCCATTTTGTCCACGTAAGTTTTTGTTATTCATGCCACTGTGCAAGTGTTTTTGTTTCATGTTTGTAGTTTATAGCCTTTGTGCTAGTCTTTTGTTTCATAGCCCAGTTTTTTTGTTGGTTCCTGTTTTTAGTTTTAGTGTTGAAATAAAGATGTCTTTACCTTCGCGCCGTTTCCACTCCGTTCGCTTTGCACCTCGGGAAAACAAACCAAAACCAAGTCCAAGCCTGACGCAAACTGATTAACATTTTTTTTTTTTTGCAAATAATCATTAACTTTAGAATTTGATGCCAGCAACACGTGACAAAGAAGTTGGGAAAGGTGGAAATAAATACTGATAAATTTGAGGAATGCTCATCAAACACTTATTTGGAACATCCCACAGGTGTGCAGGCTAATTGGGAACAGTTGGGTGCCATGATTGGGTATAAAAACAGCTTCCCAAAAAATGCTCAGTCTTTCACAAGAAAGGATGGGGCGAGGTACACCCCTTTGTCCACAACTGCATGAGCAAATAGTCAAACAGTTTAAGAACAACGTTTCTCAAAGTGCAATTGCAAGAAATTTAAGGATTTTAACATCTACGGTCCATAATATTACCAGAAAGGTTCAGAGAATCTGGAGAAATCACTCCACGTAAGCTTTAAGGCCGGAAACCAACATTGAATAACCGTGACCTTCGATCGCTCAAAAACCGACATCAATCTCTAAAGGATATCACCACATTGGCTCAGGAACACTTCAGAAAACCACTGTCACTAAATACAGTTTGTCGCTACATCTGTAAGTGCAAGTTAAAGCTCTACAATGCAGAGCGAAAGCCATTTATCAACAACATCCAGAAACGCCGCCGGCTTCTCTGGGCCCGAAATCATCTAAGAGGGACTGATGCAAAGTGGAAAAGTGTTCTGTGGTCTGACAAGTGCAATTGCAAGAAATTTAAGGATTTCAACATCTACGGTCCATAATATCATCGAAAGGTATTTTTAGGTTCATTGAAGTCAACTAATTTTACTTGTTTTGGAAAGTCTTGACAAGCCAAATATTCTTGTTCTATTGGCAGATAATTTTGCTTCGTTCAAATAAAATCCCCCTCATTTTTGTATATTTTTTTTCTTGTTTTTGAAGACAGACAGAAAATAAGCAGTTGAGATATTTAATCTTACTTAGATTTCAGTATTTTGCAGTGTGCACGGACAGTCACCACACGATCCTTGACAGAATCGGGTCCAAGACGACTGGGAACCCTTTTCTGCTGCAGCCTTCTTCCGCCGTTGTGGTAGTTCTTAAATCTACCGTCTTCCGCCTGGTCCGCCGTTGAGGTCTTCACCGTACCCCTGGCTAATTCATATATACAGTGGGGCAAAAAAAGTATTTAGTCAGCCACCGATTGTGCAAGTTCTTCCACTTAAAATGATGAAGTGAAGTGAATTATATTTATATAGCGCTTTTCTCTAGTGACTCAAAACTCTTTACATAGTGAAACCCAATATCTAAGTTACATTTAAACCAGTGTGGGTGGCACTGGGAGCAGGTGGGTAAAGTGTCTTGCCCAAGGACACAACGGCAGTGACTAGGATGGCGGAAGCGGGAATTGAACCTGCAACCCTCTAGTTACTGGCACGGCCACTCTGTACCGCCCCATATAGAGGCGGGACAGAGGTCTGTAATTTTCATCATAGGTACACTTCAACTGTGAGAGACAGAATGTGAAAAAAAAATCCAGGAATTCACATTGTAGGAATTTTAAAAAATTTATTTGGAAATTATGGTGGAAAATAAGTGTTTGGTCAACCATTCAAAGCTCTGACTGATGGAAGGAGGTTTTGGCTCAAAATCTCACGATACATGGCCCCATTCATTCTTTCCTTAACACGGATCAATCGTCCTGTCCCCTTAGTAGAAAAACAGCCCCAAAGCATGATGTTTCCACCCCCATGCTTCACAGTAGGTATGGTGTTCTTGGGATGCAACTCAGTATTCTTCTTCCTCCAAACACGACGAGTTGAGTTTATACCAAAAAGTTCTATTTTGGTTTCATCTGACCACATGACATTCTCCCAATCCTCTGCTGTATCATCCATGTATCCATTTTGGTATAAACTCAACTCGTCATGTTTGAAGAAGAATAATACTGAGTTGCATCCCAAGAACACCATACCTACTGTGAAGCATGGGGGTGGAAACATTATGCTTTGGGGCTTTTTTTCTGCTAAAGGGACAGGACGATTGATCCGTGTTGAGGAAATAATGACAGGGGCCATGTATCGTGAAATTTTGAGCCAAAACCTCCTTCCATCAGTGAGAGATTTGAATGGTTGACCAAATACTTATTTTTCACCATAATTTACAAATCATTTCTTTAAAATTCCTACAATGTCAATTTCTGGATTTCTTTTCCACATTCTGTCTCTCACAGTTGAAGTGTACCTATGATGAAAATTACAGACCTCTGTCATCATTTTAAGTGGGAGAACTTGCACAATCGGGGGCTGACTAAATACTTTTTTTGCCCCACTGTATAACATGCGACCCAGAACTGCATTGTGGCCTTCAATGAAAACCAATTCGACACCCCTGGTGTAACCTGTATTTTTTTTAAATTTATATGCATATTTATATGTTTACACAGGCTGGTTATATTCGTATTGATGGAAGCGTTCCGTCCGCTGAAAGAATCCAATTAGTCCATAAGTTCCAGAACGACCCCGAGACAAGAGTGGCCATCTTAAGCATCCAAGCAGCTGGACAGGTGTGCACACAAACACACTCTCAAATAGCTGACAGAAACAATGTTTTGTCTCAGCTGTATATTTGGGATCAATTTCCGAGGTGTTTTTTTTTTTGGAGCGAGCATGTTTGCGTCCTCTCCAGGGCTTGACCTTCACCGCCGCCAGCCATGTGGTGTTTGCAGAGCTCTACTGGAACCCGGGGCAAATCAAGCAGGCTGAGGATCGCGCCCACCGCATCGGGCAGACGTCGTCCGTCAACGTGCACTACCTGATCGCCAAGGGTACCTTCGACAGCGTCATGTGGTCCATGCTCAACAGGAAGGTACACTCATGGGGGAGATTGCTTTTTTTTTTTTTTTTAGCAGATTAAATGTTGTTTTTCCATTACTGTCTGCTGGGATTGGGGTCCACTCACTAAATCCTGCAAGTGACATCGGGACACACAGTCATACCTCGTTTTTGTTTAGAGACCTCTTCCAAAGAGGTCCGAATCGTACAAAAATTGGGGAAAAAGATTCCGTTTAAGAAATAACATAAATCCAACATGTGTTTAGTTGTATTTCTGGACTGTATATGCCAAAAAAACAACAAAAGTTTAAAATAGATACATAACATAAATCTAACTTGCCAACCTTGAGACCTCCGATTTCGGGAGGTGGGGCGTGGTCGGGGGTGGGGTTGGGGGCGTGGTTAAGAGTGGAGGAGTATATTTAAAGCTAGAATTCTCCAAGTCAAGTATTTCATATATATATTTATATATATATACAATAAATACTTGACTTTCAGTGAATTCTAGCTATATATATATATATATATATATATATATATATATATTCAGAGGTGGGTAGTAACGCGCTACATTTACTCCGTTACATTTACTTGAGTAACTTTTGGGTTAAATTGTACTTCTACGAGTAGTTTTTATGCAAACATACTTTTACTTTTACTTGAGAATATTTATAGAGAAAAAACGCTACTTTTACTCCGTTCCATTTATCTACATTCAGCTCGCTACTCGCTACTTTTTTTTTATCGATCTATAAATGTTTGTTTTGGTTAATGACAGAGCTTCATAGTAGAATCTACGCATGCCTGCGTTTCACCAATAACATGCAGTCACTGGTGACCTTGGACCAATCAAACAGAGCCAGGCGGTCACATGACCGTCACACGTAAAACCCGACTTAAACATCTTGACAAACTTATTGGGGTGTTACCATTTAGTGGTCAATTGTACGGAATATGTACTGTACTGTGCAATCTAATAATAAAAGTTTCAGTCAATCAAAAGTGTAAAGGAAAAAAGACACTTTTTTTTCCAACCGTACTTCCCGTCAAAAGCCTAAAGACTGATCGCACAGTTCCTGTCTTCACAATAAAAGCGCCACTCCATCGCGCCTGCGTTAGCAAAATAAGAGTCTACGAAAGCCAGCGCAAACAAGCTAGCAAGCTACGGAGTTTGCCACCAATGTATTTCTTGCAAAGTGTATGAAAACGAATATGGAAGCTGGACAAATAAGATGCCAAAAACCAACGACTTTCATGTGGTATTGGACAGAAAAGAGGAACTTTTTTTCTCCTCCATTTGAAAACCTGGACATTATCAGCACTACTGTCTGATTCCAATCAATGCAAGTCATCAGAATCAGATAATACACCAACTTGTATTCTTGTCTTCATGAAATATAGGAATTTATTTGTTAAACATGCATGTATATTCATTAAAACACCTTCAACATGTGAACAAAAACGGCAAAATAAATAAATATAAATTATCAATCAATCAATCAATCAATGTTTACTTATATAGCCCTAAATCACTAGTGTCTCAAAGGGCTGCACAAACCACCACGACATCCTCGGTAGGCCCACATAAGGGCAAGGAAAACTCACACCCAGTGGGACATTGGTGACAATAATGATCCAGTGGGACGTCGGTGACAATAATGACTATGAGAACCTTAGAGAGGAGGAAAGCAATGGATGTCGAGCGGGTCTAACATGATACTGTGAAAGTTCAATCCACAATGGATCCAACACAGTCGCGAGAGTCCAGTCCAAAGCGGATCCAACACAGCAGCGAGAGTCCCGTTCACAGCGGAGCCAGCAGGAAACCATCCCAAGCGGAGGCGGATCAGCAGCGCAGAGATGTCCCCAGCCGATACACAGGCAAGCAGTACATGGCCACCGGATCGGACTGGACCCCCTCCACAGGGGAGAGTGGGACATAGAAGAAAAAGAAAAGAAACAGCAGATCAACTGGTCAAAAAGGGAGTCTATTTAAAGGCTACAGTATACAAATGAGTTTTAAGGTGAGACTTAAATGCTTCTACTGAGGTGGCATCTCGAACTGTTACCGGGAGGGCATTCCAGAGTACTGGAGCCCGAACGGAAAACGCTCTATAGCCCGCAGACTTTTTTTGGGCTCTAGGAATCACTAACAAGCCGGAGTCCTTTGAACGCAGATTTCTTGCCGGGACATATGGTACAATACAATCGGCAAGATAGGATGGAGCTAGACCGTGTAGTATTTTATACGTAAGTAGTAAAACCTTAAAGTCACATCTTAAGTGCACAGGAAGCCAGTGCAGGTGAGCCAGTACAGGCGTAATGTGATCAAACTTTCTTGTTCTTGTCAAAAGTCTAGCAGCCGCATTTTGTACCAACTGTAATCTTTTAATGCTAGACATGGGGAGACCCGAAAATAATACGTTACAGTAGTCGAGGCGAGACGTAACAAACGCATGGATAATGATCTCAGCGTCTTTAGTGGACAGAATGGAGCGAATTTTAGCGATATTACGGAGATGAAAGAAGGCCGTTTTAGTAACGCTTTTAATGTGTGCCTCAAAGGAGAGAGTTGGGTCGAAGATAATACCCAGATTCTTTACCGTGTCGCCTTGTTTAATTGTTTGGTTGTCAAATGTTAGAGTTGTATTATTAAATAGAGTTCGGTGTCTAGCAGGACCGATAATCAGCATTTCCGTTTTTTTGGCGTTGAGTTGCAAAAAGTTAGCGGACATCCATTGTTTAATTTCACTAAGACACGCCTCCAGCTGACTACAATCCGGCGTGTTGGTCAGCTTTAGGGGCATGTAGAGTTGGGTGTCATCAGCATAACAGTGAAAGCTAACACCGTATTTGCGTATGATGTCACCTAGCGGCAGCATGTAGATGCTGAAGAGTGCAGGGCCAAGGACCGAACCCTGGGGAACTCCACACGTTACCTTAACGTAGTCCGAGGTCACATTGTTATGGGAGACACACTGCATCCTATCAGTAAGATAAGAGTTAAACCAAGACAGGGCTAAGTCTGACATACCAATTCGTGTTTTGATACGTTCTAATAAAATATTATGATCGACGGTATCGAAAGCAGCGCTAAGATCGAGGAGCAGCAACATAGATGACGCATCAGAATCCATCGTTAGCAATAGATCATTAGTCATTTTTGCGAGGGCTGTCTCCGTGGAGTGATTTGCTCTGAAACCGGATTGAAAGGTTTCACATAGATTGTTAGACGCTAAGTGTTCATTTAACTGCTCCGCAACAATTTTTTCGAGGATTTTTGAAATAAAGGGAAGGTGAGACACCGTTCGGTAGTTTACCATGAGGTCAGGATCGAGGTTATATAAAATATAAATTATATAAATTATATACTGTATGTGTATATATATATATATATATATATATATATATATATATATATATATATATATATGATATGTGTGTGTATGTATGATATGTATGATATGTGTGTGTATAAATGAAATGTGTGTGTATGTATGTATGTATGTATGTATGTATATATATATATATGTATGTATGTGTATATATGCGGTAGATCACCCCGACTTGGTCATTTATTAAGTAATTGATAAACGTTGAAAAACTTATTGGGGTGTTACCATTTAGTGGTCAATTGTACGGAATGTGTACTGTACTGTGCAGTCTACTAATACAAATTTTAATCAATCAATCAATCAAATCAATGAATGCCTACTGAGGCTAAGGTGCTGTGAAGTTATTGTGGCTCAATGTGCCATTTTTTTATTTTATTTTAATGTACTATTATTTAATATATATTATTGTTGTAGTTGCTTAAGAGATATTCCTGGCTCTGAATTTGCTCATTGCTATTTTTATGTTTTTGTGCATTATTTGTTGCCGTAATCAGGTTACTCATCAGTTACTCAGTACTTGAGTAGTTTTTTCACAACATACTTTTTACTTTTACTCAAGTAAATATTTGGGTGACTACTCCTTACTTTTACTTGAGTAATACATCTCTAAAGTAACTGTACTCTTACTTGAGCACAATTTCTGGCTACTCTACCCACCTCTGTATATATTTCATTATATATATATATATATATATATATATATATATATATATATATATAATGAAATAAATATATATATATAGCTAGAATTCACTGAAAGTCAAGTATTTATTGTAAATATATATATATATACATATACATATATATATATATATGAGTGTGAATATATATATATATATATACATATATATATATATATATATATAGCTAGAATTCACTGAAAGTCAAGTATTTATTGTGTATATATATATATATATATTCACACTCACATATATATATATATATATATATATATATATGTATATATATATATATGTATATATATATATATATATATATATATATATATATACAATAAATACTTGACTTTCAGTGAATTCTAGCTATATATATATATATATATATATATATATATATATATATATATATAGCTAGAATATATATATATATATATATATATATATATGTGAGTGTGAATGATGTCTGTCTATCTGTGTTGGCCCTGCGATGTGCTGACGACTTGTCCAGGGTGTACACTGCCTTCCGCCCGATTGTAGCTGATATAGGCACCAGCGCCCCCTGCGACCCCAAAGGGCATAAGCGGCAGAAAATGGATGGATGGATATAAATATATAAATAAAAGAAATACTTGAATTTTAGTGTTCATTTATTTAGTGAAGTGAAGTGAATTATATTTGTATAGTGCTTTTCTCTAGTGACTCAAAGCGCTTAACATAGTGAAACCCAATATCTAAGTTACATTTAAACCAGTGTGGTTGGCACTGGGAGCAGGTGGGTAAAGTGTCTTGCCTAAGGACACAACGGCAGTGACTAGGTTGGTGGAAGTGGGAATCGAACTTGCAACCCCCAAGTTGCTGGCACGGCCACTCTACCAACCGAGCTATACACATATACACACACATAACAATCATCTACTCATTGTTGAGTTAAGGGTTGAATTGTCTATCCTTGTTCTATTCTCTGTCACTATTTTGCAAACCATATGCATGTACAGTAGATGGCAGTATTGTCCTGTTTACGAGTGTCACAACATTGCTGTTTACGGCAGACGAAAACATTTTACGGTAGACAAAAACGTGACTGTTGTTGTTGTGTGTTGTTACCGCGCTGCGAGGACGTTAATGAAACTGCCTAACAATAAATCCGCATAAGAAACCAAGAACTCGCCCTCGGTCATTCTACAGTTATAACGTCATTGGGCAGACACACTGTTTATATTGTGGGAAAGCGGACGTGAAAAGAGGCTGTTCTCACTCAGGTGCGCATGGAGCTTGAAGGGGCGTGGCCTCCAGCTCCGCCTGAATTTCAGTAGATTTTCGGGAGAAAATTTGTCCCGGGAAGTTTTCGGGAGAGGCGCTGAATTTCGGGAGTCTCCCGGAAAAACCGAGAGGGTTGGCAAGTATGACATAAATCCATTAAATGTGTTACAGACACCCAAAAAATATCCATCTCTGCATCTTGAGGTTCGCCACCAGCAGTTTCTGACAATGTTTTTTCGCTGTTTCTACATTTCTTCAAGTTATATTTGGCCAAAAACCCTCACTCCTTTTCACTTGGTAAAACAATCCATGCACGTCTCCTTAAAGGCCTACTGAAATGAGATTTTCTTATTCAAACGGGGATAGCAGGTCCATTCTATGTGTCATACTTGATCATTTCGCGATATTGCCATATTATTGCTGAAAGGATTTAGTAGAGAACATCGATGATAAAGTTCGCAACTTTTGGTCGCTAATAAAAAAGCCTTGCCTATACTGGAAATAGCAGACGATGTGCGCGTGACGTCACGGGTTGTGGAGCTCCTCACATCCTCACGTTGTTTACAATCATGGCCACCAGCAGCGATAGCGATTCGGACCGAGAAAGCGACGATTTCCCCATTAATTTGAGAGAGGATGATAGATTCGTGGATGAGGATAGTGAGAGTGAATGACTAGAGAAAAAAAATAAAAAAAGGCGTGGACAGTGGGAGCGATTCAGATGTTATTAGACACATTTACTTGGATAATTCTGGAAAATCCCTTATCTGCTTACTGTGTTACTAATGTTTAAGTGAGATTATATGGTCATACCTGAAAGTCGGAGGGGTGTGGCCACGGGTGTGGTGACCGTCAGTGTCTCCGGTGGGAGGAGGTAATAGTCCGCCGCTGCAGGAGGATGCAAGCTCCGCTCATGTCTACAGTAAGAGCCGACTTATTACCACAATTTTCTCACCGAAACCTGCCGGTTGACATATGGTAGGGAAGCATGTTCCATAGTAAAGCTTCACCTTCTGGTATGTAAATAAGGAAACACCGGCTGTGTTTGTGTTGCTAAAGGCGGCCGCAATACACCGCTTCCCACTTACATCTTTCTTCTTTGACGTCTCCATTATTAAGTGAACAATATCCGAAGGCAGCCACATTTCTCGATGAGGAGAAGGCAGCCGGTCGGGCGGGGCTGAGATTGTTTTTTTTTTCCTCCTTTCTCCACGGTGGAAGTATCCGACGGTCAGGGGCGGCCGGTGGGAGGAGGCAAGAGAGTCCGCAGCTGCAGCCGAACGGCGCAAGTTCTCCGCTCATGTCTACGGTAAGAGCCGACTTATTACCACCATTTTCTCACCGAAACCTGCCGGTTGACATATGGTAGGGAACCATGTTCCATAGTAAAGCTTCCCCTTCGGGTATGTAAAGAAGGAAACACCGGCTGTGTTTGTGTTGCTAAAGGCGGCCGCAATACACCGCTTCCCACTTACATCTTTCTTCTTTGACGTCTCCATTATTAAGTGAACAATATCTGAGGGAAGCGACATTTCTCGACGAGGAGAAGGCAGCCGGTTGGGCGGGGCTGAGGTTTTTTTTTTTCCTTCTTTCTCCACGGTGGAAGTATCCGACGGTCAGGGGCGGCCGGTGGGAAGAGGCAAGAGAGTCCGCAGCTGCAGGCGAACGGCGCAAACTCGCCGCGCATGTCTACGGTAAGAGCCGACTTATTACCACCATTTTCTCACCGAAACCTGCCGGTTGACATATGGTAGGGAACCATGTTCCATAGTAAAGCTTCACCTTCTGGTATGTAAAGAAGGAAACACCGGCTGTGTTTGTGTTGCTAAAGGCGGCCGCAATACACCGCTTCCCACCTACATCTTTCTTCTTTGACGTCTCCATTATTAATTGAACAATATCCGAGGGAAGCCACATTTCTCGACAAGGAGAAGGCAGCCAGTCGGGCGGGGCTGAGATTGTTTTTTATTTCCTTCTTTCTCCACGGTGGAAGTATCCGACGGTCAGGGGCGGCCGGTGGGAGGAGGCAAGAGAGTCCGCAGCTGCAGGCGAACGGCGCAAGCTCGCCGCTCATGTCTACGGTAATAGCCGACTTATTACCACCATTTTCTCACCGAAACCTGGTGGTTGACATGTGGTACGGAACCATGTTCCATAGTAAAGCTTCACCTTCGGGAATGTAAAGAAGGAAACACCGGCTGTGTTTATGTTGCTAAAGGCGGCCGCAATACCCCGCTTCCCACCTACATCTTTCTTCTTTGACGTCTCCATTATTAATTGAACAATATCCGAGGGAAGCCACATTTCTCGACGAGGAAAAGGCAGCCGGTCGGGCGGGGCAGAGATTGTTTTTTTTTCCTTCTTTTTCCACGGTGGAAGTATCCGACGGTCAGGGGCGGCGGTGTGGGAGGAGACAAGAGAGTCCGCAGCTGCAGGCGAACGGCGCAAGCTCGCCGCTCATGTCTACGGTAAGAGCCGACTTATTACCACCATTTTCTCACCGAAACCTGGTGGTTGACATATGGTACGGAACCATGTTCCATAGTAAAGCTTCACCTTCGGGAATGTAAAGAAGGAAACACCGGCTGTGTTTGTGTTGCTAAAGGCGGCCGCAATACACCGCTTCCCACCTACATCTTTCTTCTTTGACGTCTCCATTATTGAACAAATTGCAAAAGATTCAGCAACACGGATGTCCAGAATACTGTGTAATTATGCGATTAAAGCAGACTACTTATAGCTTGGATCGGGCTGGAAAAAAATGTCCGCTACAATCCGAGACGTCACGCGCACGCGTAATCATACCGACGTTTTTAACAGGATACTTCGCGCGAAATTTATAATTGCAATTTAGTAAACTGAAAAGGCCGTTTTGGCATGTGTTGCAATGTTAATATTTCATCATTGATATATAAACCAGGGGTGTCAAACTCAAATACAGACTGGGCCAAAATTTTAAACGGAACAAAGCTGCGGGCCAAGGTTGAACCGATTAACCTTTTATTATAGACCCGAACAAGTTTTGCATTAAATATTGAACAAGCAAGGCTTATATAACTCTAGTGACATGCAAAATCCGGTTTCAAATAATAATAATTATAATTCAAATAATATCAACGGCATATCAATTTAAATAAACATTTTATGTCTTTTTTTTCTATTTGCAATCTTCTGTGGTAAATATCAAATTTTTTCCACGGGCTAATAATAAATTTGAAAAAAAAATAACAATAATGAATGAACCAAACATTCAAGTCTTGAAGTAGCAAGAGAAAATGAAGTGAAGTGAATTATATTTATATAGCGCTTTTCTCTAGTGAGTCAAAGCGCTTAACATAGTGAAACCCAATATCTAAGTTACATTTAAACCAGTGTGGGTGGCACTGGGAGCAGGTGGGTAAAGTGTCTTGCCCAAGGACACAACAGCAGTGACTAGGTTGGTGGAAGTGGGAATCGAACTTGCAACCCCCAAGTTGCTGGCACGGCCACTCTACCAACCGAGCTATACACATATACACATAAGTTAAGGGTTGAATTGTCTATCCTTGTTCTATTCTCTGTCACTATTTTGCAAACCATATGCATGTGCAGTAGATGGCAGTATTGTCCTGTTTACGAGTGTCACAACATTGCTGTTTACGGCAGACGAAAACATTTTACGGTAGACGAAAACGTGACTGCTGTTGTTGTGTGTTGTTACCGCGCTGGGAGGACGTTAATGAAACTGCCTAACAATAAACCCACATAAGAAACCAAGAACTCGCCCTCGATCATTCTACAGTTATAACGTCATTGGGCAGACACGCTGTTTATATTGTGGGAAAGCGGACGTGAAAAGAGGCTGTCCTCACTCAGGTGTGCTTGGAGCTTGAAGGGGCGTGGCCTCCAGCTCCGCCTGAATTTCAGTAGATTTTCGGGTGAAAATTTGTCCCGGGAGGTTTTCGGGAGAGGCGCTGAATTTCGGGAGTCTCCTGGAAAAACCGAGAGGGTTGGCAAGTATGACATAAATCCATTAAATGTGTTACAGACACCCAAAAATATCCATCTCTGCATCTTGAGGTTCGCCACCAGCAGTTTCTGACATAGTTTTTTCGCTGTTTCTACATGTCTTCAACTTATATTTGGCCAAAAACCCTCACTCCTTTTCACTTGGTAAAAAAATCCATGCACGTTGCCTTAAAGGCCTACTGAAATGAGATTTTCTTATTTAAACGGGGATAGCAGGTCCATTCTATGTGTCATACTTGATCATTTCGCGATATTGCCATATATTTGCTGAAAGGATTTAGTAGAGAACATCGACGATAAAGTTTGCAACTTTTGGTCGCTAATAAAAAAGCCTTGCCTATACTGGAAATAGCAGACGATGTGCGCGTGACGTCACGGGTTGTGGAGCTCCTCACATCCTCACGTTGTTTACAATCATGGCCACCAGCAGCGATAGCGATTCGGACCGAGAAAGCGACGATTTCCCCATTAATTTGAGAGAGGATGATAGATTCGTGGATGAGGATAGTGAGCGTGAATGACTAGAGAAAAAAAATAAAAAAAGGCGTGGACAGTGGGAGCGATTCAGATGTTATTAGACACATTTACTTGGATAATTCTGGAAAATCCCTTATCTGCTTACTGTGTTACTAATGTTTAAGTGAGATTATATGGTCATACCTGAAAGTCGGAGGGGTGTGGCCACGGGTGTGGTGACCGCCAGTGTCTCCGGTGGGAGGAGGTAATAGTCCGCCGCTGCAGGAGGATGCAAGCTCCGCTCATGTCTACAGTAAGAGCCGACTTATTACCACAATTTTCTCACCGAAACCTGCCGGTTGACATATGGTAGGGAAGCATGTTCCATAGTAAAGCTTCACCTTCTGGTATGTAAATAAGGAAACACCGGCTGTGTTTGTGTTGCTAAAGGCGGCCGCAATACACCGCTTCCCACTTACATCTTTCTTCTTTGACGTCTCCATTATTAAGTGAACAATATCCGAAGGCAGCCACATTTCTCGATGAGGAGAAGGCAGCCGGTCGGGCGGGGCTGAGATTGTTTTTTTTTTTCCTCCTTTCTCCACGGTGGAAGTATCCGACGGTCAGGGGCGGCCGGTGGGAGGAGGCAAGAGAGTCCGCAGCTGCAGGCGAACGGCGCAAGCTCTCCGCTCATGTCTACGGTAAGAGCCGACTTATTACCACCATTTTCTCACCGAAACCTGCCGGTTGACATATGGTAGGGAACCATGTTCCATAGTAAAGCTTCACCTTCGGGAATGTGAAGAAGGAAACACCGGCTGTGTTTGTGTTGCTAAAGGCGGCCGCAATACACCGCTTCCCACTTACATCTTTCGTCTTTGACGTTTCCATTATTAATTGAACAATATCTGAGGGAAGCCACATTTCTCGACGAGGAGAAGGCAGCCGGTCGGGCGGGGCTGAGATTGTTTTTTTTTTCCTTCTTTCTCCACGGTGGAAGTATCCGAAGGTCAGGGGCGGCCGGTGGGAAGAGGCAAGAGAGTCCGCAGCTGCAGGCGAACGGCGCAAACTTGCCGCGCATGTCTACGGTAAGAGCCGACTTATTACCACCATTTTCTCACCGAAACCTGCCGGTTGACATATGGTAGGGAACCATGTTCCATAGTAAAGCTTCACCTTCGGGTATGTAAAGAAGGAAACACCCGCTGTGTTTGTGTTGCTAAAGGCAGCAGCAATACACCGCTTCCCACCTACATCTTTCTTCTTTGACGTCTCCATTATCAATTGAAAAATATCTGAGGGAAGCCACATTTCTTGACGAGGATAACGCAGCCGGTCGGGCGGGGCTGAGATTGTTTTTTTTTCCTTCTTTCTCCACGGTGGAAGTATCCGACAGTCAGGGGCAGCCGGTGGGAGGAGGCAAGAGAGTCCGCAGCTGCAGGCGAACGGCGCAAGCTCGCCGCTCATGTCTACAGTAAGAGCCGACTTATTACCACCATTTTCTCACCGAAACCTGCCGGTTGACATATGGTAGGGAACCATGTTCCATAGTAAAGCTTCACCTTCGGGTATGTAAAGAAGGAAACACCGGCTGTGTTTGTGTTGCTAAAGGCGGCCGAAATACACCGCTTCCCACCTACATCTTTCTTCTTTGACGTCTCCATTATTAATTGATTAATATCCGAGGGAAGCCACATTTCTCGAAGAGGAGAAGGCAGCCGGTCGGGCGGGGCAGAGATTGTTTTTTATTTCCTTCTTTCTCCACGGTGGAAGTATCCGACGGTCAGGGGCGGCCGGTGGGAGGAGGCAAGAGAGTCCGCAGCTGCAGGCGAACGGCGCAAGCTCGCCGCTCATGTCTACGGTAAGAGCCGACTTATTAGCACCATTTTCTCACCGAAACCTGCCGGTTGACATATGGTAGGGAACCAAGTTCCATAGTAAAGTTTCACCTTCTGGAATGTAAAGAAAGAAACACCGGCTGTGTTTGTGTTGCTAAAGGCGGCCGCAATACACCGCTTCCCACTTACATCTTTCTTCTTTGACTTCTCCATTATTAAGTGAACAATATCCGAGGGAAGCCACATTTCTCGACGAGGAGAAGGCAGCCGGTCGGGCGGGGCTGAGAATTGTTTTTTTTCCTTCTTTCTCCACGGTGGAAGTATCCGACGTTCAGGGGCGGCCGGTGGGAGGAGGCAAGAGAGTCCGCAGCTGCAGGCGAACGGCGCAAGCTCGCCGCTCATGTCTACGGTAATAGCCGACTTATTACCACCATTTTCTCACCGAAACCTGCCGGTTGACATATGGTAGGGAACCATGTTCCATAGTAAAGCTTCCCCTTCGGGTATGTAAAGAAGGAAACACCGGCTGTGTTTGTGTTGCTAAAGGCGGCCGCAATACACCGCTTCCCACTTACATCTTTCTTCTTTGACGTCTCCATTATTAATTGAACAATATCTGAGGGAAGCGACATTTCTCGACGAGGAGAAGGCAGCCGGTCGGGCGGGGCTGAGTTTTTTTTTTTTTCCTTCTTTCTCCACGGTGGAAGTATCCGACGGTCAGGGGCGGCCGGTGGGAAGAGGCAAGAGAGTCCGCAGCTGCAGGCGAACGGCGCAAACTCGCCGCGCATGTCTACGGTAAGAGCCGACTTATTACCACCATTTTCTCACCGAAACCTGCCGGTTGACATATGGTAGGGAACCATGTTCCATAGTAAAGCTTCCCCTTCGGGTATGTAAAGAAGGAAACACCGGCTGTGTTTGTGTTGCTAAAGGCGGCCGCAATACACCGCTTCCCACTTACATCTTTCTTCTTTGACGTCTCCATTATTAATTGAACAATATCCGAGGGAAGCCACATTTCTCGAAGAGGAGAAGGCAGCCAGTCGGGCGGGGCTGAGATAGTTTTTTTTTCCTTCTTTCTCCACGGTGGAAGTATCCAATGCGCAGGGTCGGCCGGTGGGAGGAGGCAAGAGAGTCTGTAGCTGCAGGCGAACGGCGCAAGCTCGCCGCTCATGTCTACGGTAAGAGCCGACTTATTACCACCATTTTCTCACCGAAACCTGCCGGTTGACATATGGTAGGGAACCATGTTCCATAGTAAAGCTTCACCTACACAAGGAAACACCGGCTGTGTTTGTGTTGCTAAAGGCAGCTGCAATACACTGCTTCCCACCTACATCTTTCTTCTTTGACGTCTCCATTATTGAACAAATTGCAAAAGATTCAGCAACACAGATGTCCAGAATACTGTGTAATTATGCGATTAAAGCAGACTACTTATAGCTTGGATCGGGCTGGAAAAAAATGTCCGCTACAATCCGAGACGTCACGCGCACGCGTCATCATACCGGCGTTTTTAACAGGATACTTCGCTCGAAATTTATAATTGCAATTTAGTAAACTAAAAAGGCCGTATTGGCATGTGTTGCAATGTTAATATTTCATCATTGATATATAAACTATCAGACTGTGTGGTCGGTAGTAGTGGGTTTCAGTCGGCCTTTAATTGAATTCACACTATGTTTGTTGTCTTTAAAGGAAACCGTGACGGGCAGCACTCTGAATGGAAGGAAGGAGTACCTGAAGGCGGAGGAAGGGGACAAGGACAGGTGGGACTTCCTTAACTTTGCCAGCGCATGGACGCCGAGCGAGATGCTGCTTCCCTTGCAGGGAACCACTGGGCTGAAGGCCGAGGACCAAGTCTACTTCACTCATGTGAGACTCTTTTGACTTTACTTGACAAACGAAGCATTGTCGGACATTTCTCGGGGAAGTTATTTGATATTTTTAGCAGGGTGATGTTAATTGATGTCGTTTTTTATCAGAGGCACAAAGTTCATTATTAGATCATAAGGGGGTTACAGTTCATCTATTCCTGGTTCAAGCTTTTAGTACGCAGCCCTCAGTTGGACACGGAGGCGTATCCAATTTCTCCGCTGTACGCGTTAATTAGTCAGGGACTGGAAGTGTTTCTATGCAAGCGGCTGCCAAAAGTGACGCATTCACCGTTTGGCGCGCTCCCCACCTCCACAAGCGCGGGAAATGTGCATTAAAGCGGCCATAAAAAGACGAGGCGCTGCAGCGTGTGGAGCAGGGGTGCCCTAACTTTTTTTGCAGGCAAACTACTTTTCAATTGACCTAGTGGAGGAGATCTACCTCATTCATATACAAACCCCGTTTCCGTATGAGTTGAGAAATTGTGTTAAATGTAAATATAAACAGAATACAATGATTTGCAAATCATTTTCAACCCATATTCAGTTGAATATGCTACAAAGACAACATATTTGATGTTCAAACTGATAAACATTTTTTTTGTGTGCAAATAATCATTAACTTTATAATTTAATGCCAGCAACACGTGACGAAGAAGTTGGAAAAGGTGGCAATAAATACTGATAAAGTTAAAGGAATGCTCATCAAACACTTATTTGGAACATCCCACAGGTGTGCAGGCTAATTGGGAACAGGTGGGTGCCATGATTGAGTGTGCTTCCCAAAAAATGCTCAGTCTTTCTCAAGAAAGGATGGGTCGAGGTACACCCCTTTGTCCACAACTGCGTGAGCAAATAGTCAAACAGTTTAAGAAAAACCTTTCTCAAAGTGCAATTGCATAGAAATTTAGGGATTTCAACATCTACGGTTCATTATATCATCAAAAGGTTTCGAGAATCTGGAGAAATCACTCCAAGTAAGCGGCATGGCCGGAAACCAACATTGAATGACCGTGACCTTCGATCCCTCAGACGGCACTGTATCAAAAACCGACATCAATCTCTAAAGGATATCACCACATGGGCTTAGGAACACTTCAGAAAACCACTGTCACTAAATACAGTTGGTCGCTACATCTGTAAGTGCAAGTTAAAGCTCTACCATGCAAAGCGAAAGCCATTTATCAACAACATCCAGAAACGCCGCCGGTTTCCTGGGCCCGAGATCATCTAAGATGGACTGATGCAAAGTGGAAAAGTGTTCTGTGGTCTGACCAGTCCACATTTCAAATTGTTTTTGGAAATATTCGACATCGTGTCATCCGGACTAAAGGGGAAGCGAACCATCCAGACTGTAATCGACGCAAAGTTCAAAAGCCAGCATCTGTGGACAAACATGCATGAAAACACACTACAGACATTACATACGGGACAGATTAGTAAATATCATCTGTGGACAAACATGCACACCCAGACAACATATCTTTACCTGCACATTACCTACCTTCTCTGTATCCCGGTGTCAAACTGGTGCCTCCTTCTTTCACCCAGTCAACATATCTTTACCCGCACAGTACTTACCTTCTCTGCATTGTGTGGTCACGCTGGTGCTTCTTGCATTTAAGCGGCCATCTCGAGACGGCAGCAGCGCAGCAGCATCAGCGCAGCTGTTCTTTGAAGGCTCGTAAAATCAAAACCGGAGCAGTTAGAAAAACTCTTTGCGCAACTTTTAATCAAAAGGGCGAGCGAGTTTGAAGCTGACACCACACAAACGCGCTCTGAGGAGATAATGTTTGAAAAAAAGTGACGGGTTTTTACAAAACTTTTGTTTTGAAGGGGTAATTGCCAACTTCCTGTTGATTTTTGCTGAAGGATGTAAATGAATGAAATGTAGGTCTAAGTGAGACCTACATAGAGTGTTTTGTTTCATGTCTCTACGACATTTCTACCGGAAGTTACAAGCAGTTTTGTCTGTGTTTTATTCCTAGGGGATACTAGAGCGCAATTTTGAGTTTTGGGGTTTGGTTTTTTATTAGATCGCAATTTTCGCCAGTCCTAATGTGTGTGTCCAGTTTGGTGAGTTTTGAAGCATTTTAAGGGGGTCAAATTACAGCTCAAAGAGGCAAAAATTACATTTTTTAGGAAACTTTTGTTTCGAAGGGGTTTTTGCCAACTTCCTGTTGATTTTTGAGGTCAGTCTATCAAATGTAGGTCTAAGTGAGACCTACATAGAGGTTTTTGTTTCATGTCTCTACAACATTCCTAACGGAAGTTACAAGCAGTTTTGTCTGTGTTTTTTCCTAGGGGGCGCTAGAGCGCAATTTTGAGTTTTTTTTTTTTTTTTTTTTTTTATTAGATCGCCAGTCCTGATTTGTGTATTAAATTTGGTGAGTTTTGAAGCATGTTAAGGGGGTCAAATTACAGCTCAAAGAGGTGGCGGTATAATAATATTAAAACCTTAGAAATACAATAGGGTCCTCTGTCTCAAAGGGACATTCGGTCCCTAAAAATAAAATAAAAGAGCGAACAGGTGAAATGTAACGAGAAAAAGTTGCAATGTTGACTCTAAAAACATAAAGCTGCATTTCAGGCTGTTTAGTTTTTTCTTAAAAATTGTCATTGCTCAAAAAAAAAGTAATGAATCAATGTTATGATTTATTGACATATTCAAGGATCCAATTAGTTCACATAAAAAATTCCACTTTAAAATATTTTTTGAGGAAAATATTGCATTTCTTGTGTGACATATAAAAAAACTTACATTTCTCTGACAAAAAGGGCATAAACAAACT
This sequence comes from Nerophis ophidion, assembly GCF_033978795.1. Lineage (NCBI taxonomy): Eukaryota > Metazoa > Chordata > Actinopteri > Syngnathiformes > Syngnathidae > Nerophis > Nerophis ophidion. The sequence continues at coordinate 26,153,248 of NC_084637.1, forward strand.
AAAAAAAGAAAAACTGATAATCAATGAATAAATCGGAATTTGATTTAGAGACAAAAGCTTTGAAATAAAAAAAAAATGATAATACATAACTTGCTTTTAACACTTTATTGAGTGGGGCCCTTTTGGGTCCCCAAGCTTTTTAGCAGGATTGTCTTTTTTTAAAACTGTCTTTGCTCAAAAAATAGCAGTGAATTAAAATGATTTGAGGCTCCAGTTACTTTACATCAAACATACCACTTTCATAATATTGCTTATTTTGTGTTTTTGCAAGAAGGGTGTAAAACATTTTTTAAAAAATCGAAAAATGTACATTATTGGACAGATCGATCTAGAGATTTAAGTGTTGAGCAAAAAGATTTATTTTAAAACCGTTTTATTACAGACATTTTCGGATCCCCGCGACCAAACTTGAGGAGAGCCATAATGGTTAAAAAAAAATGTTAGACACCCATAACAGTTAGATGGTGCCATAAGACAAATAATATCACACTTCTTCAGTGCCTTTGCTTGTGTTTTCCGAAAACTATTTGAAAAATTGAAAAATACATAAATTAGCCTCACCGTTATACAAGCCACAGGGTTCAAAGCGTAGGAAAAAGGTAGGGGCTTATAGTCTGGAATTTACAGTATATATCATATTTATTTAGCTATATTTATTGGTGAAGTTGTTAGTATTTTATACCCTTATGTCCCGTAATGGTTAAAAAAAATGCTGGACACCCCTGCTTTAGCTATATAGATTCACCCCACAGTACCTGCAGTGAGCGAAATTGTCCAAAAGATGGCGCCATAGCACAAATAATATCACACTTCTTCACCGCCTTTGCTTGTGTTTTACGAAAACTATTTGGAAACAAAAGAAAAAAACATAAATTAGCCTCAACTGTTATATAAATCACAGGGTTCAAAGCGTAGGAAAAAGTTAGCGGCTTATAGTCTGGAGAGTCTATTGATTCACCCCACAGCACCTGCAGTGAGCGAAATTGTCCAAAAGATGGCGCCATAGCACAAATAATATCACACTTCTTCAGCGCCTTTGCTTGTGTTTTATGAAAACTGTTTGAAAAATCGAAAAACCCATAAATTAGCCTCACCGTTATATAAGCTACAGGGTTCAAAGCGTAGGAAAAAGGTAGCGGCTTATAGTAATAATAATAATAATAATAATAATAGATTTTATTTGTAAAAGAAAGCACTTTACGTTGAGCAAATAACCTCAAAGTGCCACAGTATAAAAAATAGTAGTAAAAAAATAATAATAATAAAAAGAAAATAAAAATAAATAAAATATAAAACTAGAAATAGCCCACTAGCTAGTCTGGAATTTACGGTATATGTTATATATGTTTTCATGTATTAGATATATTTATTGGTGACGTAGTTAGTATTTTATACCCTTATGTACTGTAATGGTTAAAAAAATGCTGGACACACCTGCTTTAGATATATAGATTCACCCCACAGTACCTGCAGTGAGCGAAATTGTCCTAAAGATGGCGCCATAGCACAAATAATATCACACTTCTTCAGCCATTGCTCGTGTTTTATGAAAACTATTTAAAAAAAATTGAAAAACCCATAAATTAGCCTCACCGTTATTTAAGCCACAGGGTTCAAAGCGTAGGAAAAAGGTAGCAGCTTTTAGTCTGGAAGACTTTTATTAGCAACTTTTGGTCGCTAATAAAAAAGCTTTGCCTTTACTGGAATTAGCAGACGATGTGTGCGTGACGTCACGGGTTGTGGATCTCCTCACATCTGAACATTGTTTATAATCATGGCCACCAGCAGCGAGAGCGATTCGGACTGAGAAAGCGACGATTTCCCCATTAGTTTGAGCGAGGATGAAAGATTCGTAGATGAGGAAAATGAGAGTAAAGGACTAGAAAAAAAAAAAAAGGCGAGGGCAGTGAGAGCGATTCAGATGTTATTAGACACATTTACTAGGATAATTCTGGAAAATCCCTTATCTGCTTATTGTGTTACCAGTGTTTTAGTGAGATTATATATTCGTACCAGAAAGTCGGAGGGGTGTGGCCACGGGTGTGGTGACCGCCATTGTCTCTGAGGGAAGCCACGTTTTTCGACGAGGCGAAGCGAAGGCAGCCGGTCGGGCCGGGCTGAACTTTTTTTCCCCCTCCTCCGCGGTGGAAGCATAACACATTTGGGGGGGGGGGGGGCGTTCGGAGGAGGCAAGAGAGTCCGCAGCTGGCTCTTTGACAGTTGCACGAGGAACGACGCAAGCTCCGCTCATGTCTACGGTAAGAGCCGACTTATTACTACAATTTTCTCACCGGTTGACATGTGGTAGAGAACCATGTTCGCTTGACCGCTCTGTTCCATAGTAAAGCTTAACCTTCGGGAATGTAAACATGGAAACACCATGTTTGTGTTGCTAAAGGCGGCCGCAAAACACCGCCTCCCGCCTACATCTTTCTTCTTTGACGTCTCCATTATTAATTGAACAAATTGCAAAAGATGCAGCAACACAGATGTCCAGAATACTGCGTAATTATGCGATTAAAGCAGACGACTTATAGCTGGGATCGGGCTGAAACAAAATGGTCATATGCGTCATCATACAGGATACTTGGCGCGAAATTTAAAATCACAATTTAGTAAACTAAAAAGGTCGTATTGGCATGTGTTGCAATGTTAATATTTCATCATTGATATATAAACTATCAGACTGCGTGGTCGGTAGTAGTGGGTTTCAGTAGGCCTTTAAGAAAACTATTTAAAAATAGAAAAACCCATAAATTAGCCTCACTGATATGTAAGCCACAGGGTTCAAAGCGTAGTAGCGGCTTATAGTCTGGAATTTAGGGTATATATTATATTTATTTTAATGTATCCGCTATGTTTATTGGTGAAGTAGTTTGCGTTTTATACACTTGTGTACCGTACTCCTACACCCCGTATTATAAAGTTAGGAGAAAAAAAAACCCACATTCGCACAACAGTTTAGAAATGATTTGCTTTTGGTCCACTGTGCAAAATCCATGATCCATATGGGACCGCCGTCTGTGTTTGTGGCACTTTTTGTTTTTTCTTTCTGAGTGAAAAATAATGTTACTGTCAGGCTAACCCACAGCGTAAAAGCTGCGTCTGGGTTTTCGGCGGCTGGAACCATTTATCATTTGTCAATTGTGGTGAATTGACTCTTTTTTTGTGTGGCACCACAATGTCACAACGTGTCGCTTTCACGCGCAATTACCAGGAAATTTTACGTGCAGCTGAGATGAAACTTACAGTCGGATTGATCAATCAATCAATCAATCAATGTTTACTTATATAGTCCTAAAACACTAGTGTCTCAAAGGGCTGCACAAACCACTACGACATCCTCGGTAGACCCACATAAGGGCAAGGAAAACTCACACCCAGTGGGACATCGGTGACAATAATGACTATGAGAACATGATACTGTGAAAGATCAATCCATAATGGATCCAACACAGTCGCGAGAGTCCAGTCCAAAGCGGATCCAACACAGCAGCGAGAGTCCCGTTCACAGCGGAGCCAGCAGGAAACCATCCCAAGCGGAGGCGGATCAGCAGCGCAGAGATGTCCCCAGCCGATACACAGGCGAGCAGTACATGGCCACCGGATCGGACCGGACTCCCTCCACAAAGGAGAGTGGGACATAGAAGAAAAAGAAAAGAAACGGCAGATCAACTGATCTAAAAAGGGAGTCTATTTAAAGGCTAGAGTATACAAATCAGTTTTAAGGTGAGACTTAAATGCTTCTACTGAGGTAGCATCTCAAACTGTTACCGGGAGGGCATTCCAGAGTACTGGAGCCCGAAATGAAAAAGCTCTATAGCCCGCAGACTTTTTTGGGCAGATTTCTTGATGCTCAGGTGTTTTTTTTGGTTTTCAGTTTGAAAAGGAGAAACAGCATGACATTCGGGACTTCTTCTCCCCGGGTGGCGGCAAGGAGAAGAAGAGGAAGCGACTCCAAGATAACGAGTCGCCCTCCGTTTCCTCCGAAAATCCTGCAAGTTGCAGTGGAAGGAACTCTGAGGGAAAGACGGAGGAGGAGGAAACGTCGGCCACAGACGACGACGACGACGACTTTTCTCCACAGTTGAAGAGGAACCGGGTCTTGCGGACCAGCCCCAGCCTGAGATCTGCATCCAGGGGCAAGAAACGGTTGCCCCAGGTCTCGGACCATCAGGAGGCGTCGGAGTCGGGCGCTTCCCCCCGGACTTGGGCCTGCGGGGCATGTACGTACTCCAACAGCCCCCTGCTGCCTTACTGCGAGATGTGCGACGGGCCACGCTCCTCATCAGGTGAGACGAGCCCACACCTTCCTTTTTTCTTACAAACCCCGTTTCCACATGAGTTGGGAAATTGTGTTAGATGTAAATATAAACGGAATAAAAGGATTTGCGACCAATATTCAGTTGAATATGCTACAAAGACAACATATTTGATGTTCAAACTGATAAACTTTTTTTGCAAATAATCATTCATTTTAGAATTTGATGCCAGCAACACGTGACAAAGAAGTTGGGAAAGGTGGCAATAAATACTGACAAAGTTGAGAAATGCTCATCAAACACTTATTGCTAGACTTTTGACAAGAACAAGAAAGTTTGATCACATTACGCCTGTACTGGCTCACCTGCACTGGCTTCCTGTGCACTTAAGATGTGACTTTAAGGTTTTAATACTTACGTATAAAATACTACACGGTCTAGCTCCATCCTATCTTGCCGATTGTATTGTACCATATGTCCCGGCAAGAAATCTGCGTTCAAAAGACTCCGGCTTATTAGTGATTCCTGGAGCCCAAAAAAAGTCTGCGGGCTATAGAGCGTTTTCCGTTAGGGCTCCAGTACTCTGGAATGCCCTCCCGGTAACAGTTCGAGATGCTACCTCAGTAGAAGCATTTAAGTCTCACCTTAAAACTCATCTGTATACTCTAGCCTTTACATAGACCTCCTTTTTAGACCAGTTGATCTGCCGCTTCTTTTCTTTCTCCTACGTCCCCCCCTCCCTTGTGGAGGGGGTCCGGTCCGATGACCATGGATGAAGTACTGGCTGTCCAGAGTCGAGACCCAGGATGGACCGCTCGTCTGTATCGGTTGGGGACATCTCTACGCTGCTGATCCGCCTCCGCTTGAGATGGTTTCCTGTGGACGGGACTCTCGCTGCTGTCTTGGATCCGCTTTGAACTGAACTCTCGCGGCTGTGTTGGAGCCACTATGGATTGAACTTTCACAGTATCATGTTAGACCCGCTCGACATCCATTGCTTTCGGTCCCCTAGAGGGGGGGGGGGGGGTTGCCCACATCTGAGGTCCTCTCCAAGGTTTCTCATAGTCAGCATTGTCACTGACGTCCCACTGGATATGAATTCTCCCTGCCCACTGGGTGTGAGTTTTTCTTGCCCTTTTGTGGGTTCTTCCGAGGATGTTGTAGTCGTAATGATTTGTGCAATCCTTTGAGACATTAGTGATTTGGGGCTATATAAATAAACATTGATTGATTGATTTGGAACATCCCACAGGTGTGCAGGCTAATTGAGAACAGGTGGGTGCCATGATTGGGTATAAAAACAGCTTCCCAAAAAATGCTCAGTCTTTCACAAGAAAGGATGGGGCGAGGTACACCCCTTTGTCCACAACTGGGACCAGACTCATTAATGCTAACAAAACCACAAATAGCTATCAGTCGCTGCCTGGGCAAGCTGTCCTGAACTAAACTTTTCGACAACCAATAAACTTTGATGTTTACGATATGGAATGACCGCACAGACATGCAATTCTAATACAAAATGCTAACACAGCTAATTGCCGTAGCTGCGACTGTCCGGTTGACCAACTTTTTGCAGAACAACTCACGCCCAGTTCTAATTTGGAAGAATTACCCAGGATGTGACAAAGTATTTTCAAGTCATGGCCGTATTGTAGTTGCCGAGTGACAACCACAGAAAAGACGT